>NC_068317.1:27744713-28103213 GCF_025860055.1 Xyrauchen texanus
TATCCACTGTTGGACATTGTTAGATAAACTAAGAGTTTGAAAAATTTGTTTTAAAGAAGTTTTGTTTATTAAAGTCCACATCCAAAAGTGCCCATAGTTGAAGAAACACACAATTATCATATGAGATAGGAAGAATTATGTAACATCAAGAGCTTGCTTAAGTTTGTGGAGAAGATTTTAAACACAGTACAAGAAAATGGGACTGAAATTGAAGATACAGCTCACATTTACACTAGAACCAACTTGACACGAGGAGTAGAGCTGGATTTGACCTTGCAGTAAAGTTTTAGAGTCTGGGAAACACACAGGCATGTGGCCGTTGACAGCCAAATAAAAGGCAAACAACTTAGAGAAAGCACAAAGGAAGATAAATTGTGATCTCAACAGTGACATTTCACCTTGACCAACATAATTAAAACAAGACAAAAAAGCAGAATCCAAAAAAACAAAAGCAGTGTCCTTTCATTGAACTTTAAGTGAAAGTTCACCCCAAAATGAAAATTCTCTCCTCATTTACTCACTCTTATGCCATTCCAAACTTGTAAGATTTTCTTCTGCAGAATATTTGATGGATATATGATGCATTTATAGATAGAATATACATACAATGCATGTAAATGGGTACCGAGATATAAAGGTAATCCATATGAATCGAGTTTAATAATGGTTTAATCCATGTCTTCTGAAGAAATACAATGGGTTTTGGGGGCAAAGTATGTTCTAAGATCTAAGTATGAGCAATAGTCATGCTTCCCACTACCACTTATAAACCTTCATAGGTGGTTTGGAGATTGAGGTGTGTATTTGTTTCATGTCAGTTACTTGTTCAGTATTGGTCCAGAAAGAGTGGAAGATCTCATCTGTACATATTTTCATATACAAATTCTCTCTATAGGAGTGCCGGAATTTGATTTCCACACAGTTTAGCCATTTGTGGAGCATTAGTGCTGTTGCCATCATAACACCTGGTTTACACATCAGAGAATATTTCTTTTGTGGAACACAAAAGAATTTAGATTTTTGGGTGAAATATCCCTTTAATACCATCAATCACTATGCTATAAATCAATAATTTGTCCAAGTTTTCTAAGACAACACTGTCTAACTGCCAAGTAGTTGTATAAGCAGTTAAAAGTGGGCTCCAGGTGAAAGTCTCCAAAGCTGAGCTCAACGCTTCTTCCTGCACTGGTTGTGATGTGCCAGTAGCATTCAGTTGGGGTGGTAAGGCAGAGGGTAGTTGGAGGAGTGGTCAATGTCCCACCACAACCTTTGAAAGAGACACACAATAAAGATGTTATACAGATTGCTTACGCACTTGTGCACTTATGCACTTGTAAACCGTTTTTTGCGAATATGGACAAACACACCTAGATAATGTGATTGTAGCTCGGTTCTGCCTAGCATGTATACACATTGTGTATACACAGACCACAACTTGCCTCTTTATTTACCATGTGTTCCAAAAGTCAGATGTGATGCGCAGTGTGCATTGAGTAGTTTAGTATGTCTGAAGACTTTTAGACTTTATGCCAATAGTCTTGCTGGTGTGTATTATATATTGAAACAGTGCCTAATATTCGATTGATGCAGTAAGCAAATACACAAAATGAATTACATACCTGACTGTGTGCCATTCCCGTGGGCTTTGACCCCCCTGTAGATGACCGAGCCATCGAAGCTTCATCCACAGCCTGTTGCTATGGGATACTATTATAGGTGGAGCATTTGTTCCACAGTAATTACCAATCAGAGGAGATGTTCATAGCCTCCATCTCTATAAAACAAGTGTTTCAAAATGATTTTCAGCAAATTCAAAAAGAAAGGACCATATTTAATTGTATATACTAATAATTAAACATTAAAGATAAGCCAAAAGGGTGTAAAAAAGTGTCTCACCTTATTTCTAAATAGTCAGTGTAGAAAGTGCAGGAAATGGATCTCTCCAGCTCAAAGTCTGCGATGTTAAGAATGATTTGCATGTTGACTTCCACTATTAGTCTATAGACACACTCCCGATAGGTGGGCTAATTGTCAGGGTAGTTGGGTGAATTGAACTCCCCAGTGGGTGTCCTAAACACCTTGCTGCAGTCTAAATGTTCAAAGCAAATAAATGTGAAATTAAATAACTGGAAAAAACATTACAATAATGTTTACGCTGCGTCTGAAAGAACAAAAATAAATAAATCAATAAATAATATATATTTATTTATTTTTTATTTTTTTTATTTCCATTAAAAATATGTAAACATCTTTAAACAAGATCAATGTACTAGAAAATAAAAATTGCATAAGGGGACATTAATAGGCCATTCAGAATGGACATGTGTCAAAAAAAAGCTGGTCGCAACATAATGCATTTAAAATAACGCATGTGTCTTTTAAAAATGTACCTTTTCTTTTTTGCCTCGTCTGGTGTCTGGTGGTGACTCAGTGGTTGAGGCTCAGGGTTACTGACCAGAAGGTTGGGGGTTCAAGCCCCAGCACCACCAAGATGCCACTGTTGGGCCCTTGAGCAAGGCACTTAACTCCAGGTTGCTCCGGGGGGATTGTCCCTGTAATAAATGCCCTGTATGTTGCTTTGGATAAAAGCGTCTGCCAAATGCATAAATGTAAATGTAAAAAATGGGGCTGAAAAAAAAAAGTGTGAGATGTGGTGCAACAGTTAAAAAAGTCCTTCTTACACTTGTTTACATACAGAAGGTTTATTTCTTTAAGATTTATTTGATAATTGTTTTACCCCATTGGCAAATTGTTTATTCTTGATTCAAGCATAAATATTTCAAAATCTTTTTGATTTGTTTTAACCTGTTGATACACACCCCCTTTTTGAGCACAAACCATGAAAATGACATACATGAACTTAAATGGTTGTATTTACTGAACCCTTTGGAGTATGGACACAGTTGTAGTATCTTGTGAAAGACACTTTGGGCTTTATTTCCCAAGTTTCAGAATTAATATATGTTGTTATTTGTTAAAGCTGAAGTTTATAGTAATGGAAATATTTTATGCTGAACATGTTTTTATAATCTAAAACAACAATAATAAAAGTGCCAAGACAACCCATAAATACAATATTCTCTAAGCCACAAGTCTAAAGAAGCTTTGTTTCAAATTTGAAGATGATCTAACAAAAAATGAGGTTCCTGCAAGCTTTTTTCTCTGTAAAATCACTGGTGGTGTACAGAGTAAAATGAAGGCTCAGCCTTTCAAGACAACACAAAAATGAGACTTTGGAAACAGGCTTGTTTTGTTTTCGAGACTATAATATATATATAAATCATATACAGTTTTACAACATGAATGCTGCTCAGATTGCATAGTCTGTTGAAGAACGATGATGAAGTGTAATTCTTTCAGGTGAGATCTCATGTAAACAATGGAGAATATATCAATATTTCACAGATTTATCACTTTTATGGACAAAAAGTGATATTGGATGTTTTTCAATGAACGCTTGTCATGGACAGTTGACCCAAGTGTGGCTAACTGGATTCATCTGGCGATCGCGTCTTCATAACAAAGGTATGAAGTCCCGTTTTGATATTGCATGTTTTCATTTGTACTTCTGGCACAAATAACTAAATTGTTGTTTCTGGAGCATTGCTATCATGAAACAGAGATTGATATCAATGTTGAACCCTTAGACCTTTGAAAAGATGTATAAATTGTTAACATTAATTACATTTAGAAAGTAAATTATATATTACATGTAAGCAGAGTGACGTCACTCCCGAGTGCGAGCGATTGCATATCAAGAGGTTAAGGATGTTTAGATACTTTTACTGGAAAACAAGAAAAACAAAAATGCATTCATTTCAATTTGTGATGACGCTCTGTCATGCAAACCAAAATGAACATCTGTTAAACCAATTGGAATTTCAGAGAGGCAGGTCCATATGTATTTTCGGAAATCCAATTTTCTGTATTCTCACTTGATTTTAAACTGACCCAGCTCTTTCCACACCCTCAAAACACACCCGCTTTCTTAAGTGTGCAGATGTCTTCTTGTTGTAATACTGCTGTTGAAGCCAAATACTAGCTTCTCTAGCTGTAGTTTCATGGCTTTTTCAAATTGGATTCTCGTATCCGGTGGCATAATAAAATTCTAACTGTTGTGGCATTGATTGAGACATACAGTAGTTGGCTGAAAAGCTTTCTCCAGACAGGAGTCAGAGACAAGCAGGATGGTTATCAGACTATCAGTCTAACAGACCATCCACAGTGCCTGAATAAAGAAGGTAAATAGGCTAACCAACATTTTGACATCAGGATAACTCCAATAAACTGCTTTATTAGCTGAGTGCTTTTAAATATTCCATTAATGGAGCCATTTAAATTATATGTTCAGCTATAATTCAGCCTCTGGAATTACGGGAAATGCATAACTATTACATTACATTATTAACATTTGCAATGTGTATACAAGGAATTAGTGCCCTAAAACCAAACTGCATTCAGGATACAGAAACACACATAGGTACCATTCAAAGGCAAAACACAGTAACTCCACATTTTGTCAAAATTTAGTTATGACTAAAATCAGGTCTCTTAGACTATGATGTGTCCTTTGGGAGATGGATTTTTTCCATCGCTAGAATGAGAATCAGGGGCTATAAATGTGCCTAACTGTTATGAAAATAAAGTCACACTGTAAAAAAAATCTTAATGGCCCTAAAAAAGAAAGCTTCATTCTTTTTCTATATGGAAAATATTAATTCTTATGGGTGAAAATAGGACCAGGACACTTTCTTGACAGGTTTTGCAGTACAAATCGTATACTCTTTTTCATTTATCCCTGTCTGATATGTATCCCATATTCTAATATGTTTCAGTAGTTCGTATGTGAATGTAATCTTATGTTGAAGAAGTAAAGTATTTGGCTTAATGTCCATATACTGGAGGGCTCGGAGCTTGAGACTCGAGGTAGTACCTCCAGGTAGTCAAAGTTACAGTCATTATAGTGTTCCAGGCTGAGGGATCCAAAAGTGAAGGAGATGAGCAGACCAGGTTTCATGTTCACCATCCAAAGCAGTCCCGATTAGGAGGATATTTACCTGGGTAACCAGGTGACTTAAAGTCACCATAAGTATTGGTCAGCACCCCCACCACACACTGGAAATAAGACAAAGAGTATTGCACTATGATCTTGACCCATTAATCCATAAAAACAGGAATAAAACATCATCATCAGGTCATTCAAGATACACATGTTATCTGGAGTTGTCTAGAGCAGTGATTCTCTCTCTTGTATTGCTAAATATCATCAAAACTCAACAAGCATTAAATATAAGTGAAACACTGTTGATGTTACTATGTGTTACTGTCATGATTGTTCTGAAACTTGAGATTCTTTTATCTCCAAATGATTCGTTGACATTTGCATTTGTATTACATTTGTCTCTAAAGTTGTTCAAACATAAAAGAGTTTATGTTTCAGATTCTGTCAATAAGGCCCCATTTACACCTTGCATTAAGATGTTTTTCATATGGATATTCTTTAGCTGATTGCATTACCCCTTGCAGTCTAATGCATCTATACTGTTAATCCCCTCCATAATGAATTACTCACATAAATGCATTATCAAAAATGTATTTGCATTTACACCTTTGAATGTGGTCAGAATCTGTCCCTGACCACCTCCAAATGTGGATCTTGGATGCATTTACACCTGATATTTAATGTGGCTAAGTGCTATCCGATAGTGATCCTATCACCTAAAATGCATGATAATTTAAGGTGTTTATGGGGCTTCTGTTGATATTGTACAAAAAACATATGAACCATTTAATAGAACCATGCATTACACTCAAAAATATACAACTTAGTAGTGAGGGTGTTGTTGGTTTACCTGGTGGCTAGGATTCCAAAGACACTGTGATGCCGCCACGACTGACTGTGTGTTCAGAGTGGAACCAGAAGTTCAAGGAATTGTGCGAGCTGAAGAGTTCAGCTTGGGCGGCAGTGCCACAGTATTTCCCAATCATATAGGCTGAGGCACTTTCACCATTATGGACCTGCAAGGATCGAAGTTGCAAGAGGCGCTGTTCTCGATGTCAAAGAAAGAGAAGGTAATCCGGAGAATCTATAAAGAAGCAGAGGTCAGAAGTATTCATTTCCTGTTTGCATTGATTTCAGGAAAGGACAAAATCCAAAGATAAATCTAAAGAAATACTAATATAAGGGTCACACTTTTTACTCTAGGTAATATTAATTAGGATAAGATTATTTTTTAAAGTTAATTTCTGTATAGGCTCATTCCTTAAGATCTTGGCTAAAAATAAGCGTTTGAACATTTATACTGTTATTGCACATGAAAAAAGATAAAGCTCATTGAACAAAAGATAATATTTTGTGACAACTTACTCTAAAAGTTTTTTCCACAATGGAACCTGCCATTATACAGCCTGTTATAGGCTTTTCAGCCTAATTTAAACAGTAAAGCAATTATAAAACACTAAGCAAATTCATGAAGCAGCAAACATGATAAGCTTTGTTATGACCATGGTATTTGTATTGTCATTAACACATTTATATTTGTAATTGTAACATAAATCTACTGCTTTAGAAAACACACAGGTGTGTATTTGTTCTTTTAACTCAAAACCTCATGGTAACAGAGAAATAGCCCTTATGACAACTATCCTGGGTATCTCCTAATTCCTCATGGTCCTATTTATAATTTCAACAACATATGCACAACTGCACTAACCTTGCTAGGGTGTGTTCTGACAATCCAGGCACAGCTAACTTGGTGATCATAGTCACTAGTTCCAGTATTATTGGGGTAGCTGAAGTTACTGGCTGGACATTCCAGAGCTCCTCCACACTCTAACACAAACATGAGGTCATGAAGTCACTACATGGAAAACACATACTATTTTGTGCATTAGACACACACCATGCTGTGGAGTTTGGCACTGCTGACCAGTCCATTTGGAAGGGCAGGTACATTTACACTGGTGCCACAAATATCGCTGATCTGTGTACAGCTTGTAAGACTGTATCCATTACCCACATAACCAGATGGACAAGTGCAAGATAATACTTTCTGCAAGGAGGGAAAAAAATGAACCCATTTAGAACATAATTCAGAAATATTTTTTTTACTTATATCTATAGACAGACAGACAGAAATGTTGGCAGGTTGACAAATGCAGGCATATAGAATGATGACATAATAGCACTTAAAATTAAAGCCCTTTTTAATTTGGATGGATGGATTTGATAGAAGGATTTGATGGAAGGATGAATGGATGGATATAAAATAGATATAAATAGATATAAAACGGACGGACGGACGGACGGATGGATGGATCGATAGATACATCTCTAGCTCTCTATCTTCTTTTCTCCCAGAGAGAATATAATGAAACCTCAGCTCACACAAGCATCTGTTTCTCATTTCCAACATATTACAGTGAACAAACATGACTCAGCAGTGGTTTACAGGCCAGCTTGCACAAAAAACATGACAACTGACCCACAAATGCTCAAGACTAACTAAAAATAGATATATCTAATTTCCGACAGAGACACCGCCCAAGAAAATAAAGACCCTGCAGAACAACTCTATTGATTAGACCCTGAAGATTGAAAGGTTTAAGGGCTTTATTTTTACAAAGCAGATGAGGATGAGGATGAGGATGTGAGTGAGACCTGGAAGACACTGTCCACAGTGGAAAGAGTCCATAGTGTTGAACCAAGGCACCATGAGGGGGGTGGAGCTGTACCCATTACCCTGCCATCCTGGAAGAACCAAAATTACAAAATTAACCACATGACATTTTATCCTTAGCAACATCTTTGAAATGATTGTACCATACCAGATGGAGGAAAAATAGAGATAGAAGTGTTAGTGTTGCAACTGGGTCTTTTGTGTGTGTGTGTGTATGTGTGTGTGTGTGTGTGTGTGTGTGTATGTGTGAGCGTGTATTTATCACTTTGTGGGGACCAAATGTCCCCATAAGGATAGTAAAACCGAAATGTTTGACCTTGTGGGGACATTTTGTCGGTCCCCATGAGGAAAACAGCTTATAAATCATACTAAATTATGTTTTTGAAAATGTAAAATGCAGAAAGTTTTCTGTGAGGGTTAGGTTTAGGGTAGGGTTAGGTTTAGGGATAGAATATAAAGTTTGTACAGTATAAAAACCATTATGTCTATGGAAAGTCCCCATAAAACATGGAAACACAACATGTGTGTGTGTGTGTGTGTGTGCGTGTTTGTGCGTGTGTGTGTGTGTTTACACATGTGGCCCTGTTCTGACAGCCAAGAGGAGATCCTGCTAAGATTTGACACTCATTCACATCTACAGCACATGTTAGGCCCTGTAGAGAGAGAGAGAGAGAGAGAGATTAATTAATATCACATTAAAATGATGAATAAAATGATGCGTTACAGATATACAGATCTGTGCAAAAGTGTTAGGCACATTAGATGTTTCATAAATACATCAGTCTTTGAGACGATTATTTTATATCTTCTACTTCAGTGGATAATATGAGTATTACATTTCCAAACATTAATTTTACAAATAGAATTGAATACAATTATAACAAGGTTCTACAACAGATGGGATGGTTCGAACTGGCGCCCCCAGCTCCCTTTTATCTTGCCCTCCCACTGATCATCTGATTCAGCATCAGCCATGCAACCTCACGACCCGGCCATGCCCTCCTCCTCATCACACTCCTCCCCCCACCCGATTCTCTGGAGGGGATACGCTGCCCTTCTGGCTGTTCTGTCAGCCGGTGGTCCACCCCGCCTCCTGGTAACCTGGGGGAGAGACGAGGGGAGGCGTGGGGAGAGAGAAAGGGCGAAAGGGAGACAAACAGAGCGAGAGAGAGAGAAAAAATTGCTCACCGGTCACCGGCTATCGCCCGGTCATCAACCGCTCCCCCGCCCTCAGGCGGACGACAGCTCGCTCCTCCCCCGTCGGACAGTAGTGCTTCTTCCAGTTCTCGGTGGCTTTTGGTGAAAGGAAGTGGCGAGAACTCTGCGACAGCGCATTCCTCCTACCTCCCGGGACTCAGCACCAATGCAACAGTTAAAGGAAGAAGCGGGAATCAGCTGAACAGTAATTATATAACTGAACTTAAAACAACATAAAACATAATGACACATGGACAAACATGCAGTGCCCCCTCATGGCCCAGTCACGCCCTCCTCATTGTTGCAGATAGGCCATTAAATATGAGCAATAAGGCTTGAGTAAATTTGAAGATTACAGCAATCCTGTGCTATGATCTGAACCTTTGATTCAAGTGTAGTTACTCTGGTGTTGAGAATAGAAACAAGAGAGGAATACAAAAGATTTTATTAAACAAAGAAATCGTTTTTAAGAGATTACAAGTTTTTAAAGAGTTAGTAGCATCCTAGAGTGCCAATTGTTCAAGTAAAAAGACATGCTTAGATGTTGGTGAAATCAGAAACCCCTGAAAGCTGTAGACATGCTCTCTCAGTGTCTTAACCAAAGCATCCCTGTAGATTTAAAGATCAGTTCAGAAAAACAAAAGAGCCCCTTAGAGGACAGGGTGGGGATTTTCTATCTGAATTGGTTTGTGTTAACTATGGTTAATCTTGTGGTTACTATGGTTTTACTGCAAATACCATGGTTAAACAACAACAGTAAATATAGTTAAACAATAGTATTTATGGTAAACCATAATAACCACAGCACTATGACGTTTTTCGTTTTCCCGTATTTATATTATGGTTTCATTTAGAATATCATGGTTAAAATATGTTTACTGTAGTAAAACGATGCAAAACTCATTGCAAGGGAATGGAAATTATTGCTAGGAAATGCATGTTTGAAGGTGCCAGTGGTATAGAAATTTCACAATTCACCTTTAAAGAGAGTTTGATACTAACTGTTGGCATGATTCTTATTAACACAATCCATGGTAACAGCACAACAGAGAGTAAATTCATGACCCCATTGGCTTAATGCCACGTAACCATGGTGATCCCCCTCTTGTGCTCTTGTGCCTTCCTGTTACCTTGCAGCAGAGGTCTCGAAACCCTTCACATTCTCCATCAGAATGAAGTGTGGACACTTGCCGAGCCTGTGGGAGAAAGAAAGAAACATTATTTCACAAAAAGATCAGGAAAAACAAATCTGGCAGAGCCAGTAAAGAAAACAATGGACTTGAGAAAGGGCGAACAGAAGGAGAGAAAGAGAGAGAGGAAGCAATTCTTCATCCTTTCATTGGTCATGAATTAATAATGTCAGATGTGCAAAAACAAAATGTACATTGCAAGGAAATATGGCTTGTCCATAGGAAGTACTACTGAAGGAATAGTTCACCCTAAAATTTCTGTCATTATTTACTCACCCTAATGTCGTTCTAACCCTGTATGCTGATAATTTTTTAGTAGAACAATGAAGTAGCAGTTTTTGAAGAATCATTACGCTGCTCTTGCCATGCAAAACAAAAAATAAAAAAGTACAAATTAAAGTCCTTTTGACAATTATGCTATATTCCAAATCTTCATAGTATAGCTTTTGTGAAAAACGGCCCACACACAAACCTACCTTGTATAGTTTCAGAAGACCTAAAATACACTGCATGAGTTGTATGAACTACTTTAATGATAGGGCACAACATGGCTAAAGGCACACCTTAAAGGAATATTCTGGGTTCAGGGCTGGACTGGTAATCTGGCATACCGGGAATTTTCCCGGTGGGCCGAACCACTTTGGGGCCGATCAGGGGCGGACTGGCCATCGGGAGAACCGAGCGGGCTAAAATGAGCCGTCGTGTTATGCAGAATGGACCACAAAACGGCGCCGCAATATGCAGAAAAGGACTGCGACCCGTGTGTAATTATAAAATTATAAGCTTCACATTTCTGCATTGAAATCCTCTGAAAATTGGCCCCATTCACTTCTATTGTAAGTGCATTAATGAAACCATGATTTTGCAGCATTTTTAAAGAAAAGCAGGGACGAATCGAAAGTATTTTGTGGTAATCACATCAGGGCCGTATCAAGACAGTGTGGTGCCCCTGGGCACTATACCTCAAAAGGCGATTTCTCAAATGTAATTTCCTAACTTGTCCAACTACATACATGTAGGCAAATGAACAGTGAGCACTATATTCAAATGTCTCAATTTATTAATACTACCATTAAAACACATTTGATTTTTAATCAATGTATAATGTGTAACTTAAAAATAAACAGATTTGTGTGTGTGTGTGTTTTGTTGGGTGACAGTTGTAAGTTACAGTTTGACAAGAGTTTAGAGTGTGACAAAAGCACTTTGTTGTGTTTTATTGCGAGTGTACACAAATATAAGTAAACACTTTGCAGTTTGAATGATGTCCTGTATGAACAAAATGACGGAGTATGTTTTTATGTCTGATCGCGCCCACGGCTCTCTCTCTCTCACGTCACACACACACACACACACACACACACACACACACACACACACACACACACACATGTTGTGTTTCCATGTTTTATGGGGACTTTCCATAGACATAATGGTTTTTATACTGTACAAACTTTATATTCTATCCCCTAAACCTAACCCTACCCCTAAACCTAACCCTCACAGAAAACTTTCTGCATTTTTACATTTTCAAAAAACATAATTTAGTATGATTTATAAGCTGTTTTCCTCATGGGGACCGACAAAATGTCCCCACAAGGTCAAAAATTTCGGGT
Source organism: Xyrauchen texanus (assembly GCF_025860055.1). NCBI lineage: Eukaryota > Metazoa > Chordata > Actinopteri > Cypriniformes > Catostomidae > Xyrauchen > Xyrauchen texanus. Next base: position 27,756,396 of record NC_068317.1, read on the forward strand.
TTTACTATCCTTATGGGGACATTTGGTCCCCATAAAGTGATAAATACACGCTCACACACACACACACACACAGTTCGATCGCGACCACGGCTCTCTCTCTCTCACACACACACGCACACACACAGTTCGATCGCGCCCGCGCCTCTCTCTCTCGCTCTCTCTCTCCACTGATCTATATAATGACATTCTATAATAGATCAGTGTCTCTCTCACACACACACAGTTCGATCGCGCGCACACACAAACACACACACACACACTCCAGCATTGCAATCTTGATCAGACTGTTCATTATGCGAAATAGAGCGATATGTATCGCTATTTAGTTTTATTTATTTTTATACCGTGTATTCTCCGTGTAAATTCGTGCACCAAGACGTGACGCCCGTAGCCCCGTACCGTTTCGGTTCAATATGAATAACTTACATGTACCGTCCCACCCCTAATATTTACCTTCATTAATGTCCTCTTCCTCACCCGAGTCTTCCTCGCTCCTGTCTCCCCCAAGGACAAGGAGAATATCCTCATTCGCCTGGCGGTCATCGCCGACGCCCTGACTAACATTAGCAGCTGCTGCATCTCCCCCGCTAGCAGCGCCAGCGGTGTCAGACTTAGTGCTGCTGGTGTCTGCAATTCCAGTGTTCTCCCAAAAAACTAGTGATTTAACAAAAAAAATTGTCGATCCCTGGAACATTTTTTATTGTAGCTAAACGTCTAGCATCCTTCTCTTTCTTTAATCTTCTTTTTGCGAAACCACTCAATTGCCATCTATCCATTTTGGATTTTGATTCATTTTCTGTAGCCGTTAAAAAAATGACACATTTGCGCGTACTTGTTGTGGACCAACTCAACTCTGACAGATTGGGGAGGGGGGGAGTGATAGTGGTCATGTAATCTTCATTTATTTATAATTTATTATTATTGTTAAATTAGTGTTCATTAACAAGTTATGTATGGTCTTTCAAGAATTTCAAGTTAATAATATAACAATTTACGAAAAATATTTTTAAAGCTTGTGTCATGTGGTGCCCCCCTAGTGGTTGTGAATGGTTGGTGCCCCTGGGCACTGGCCCAAGTGCCCTTATGGATAATCCGGCTCTCACATTTATGCTACAAACGCTGATGACTGAACTTGTATTGAACCCGGAATATTCCCAATGATTACAAAGTGTATCAAGATTCAAGAAACACATTCATTTATATAGAATATTGAACATAACTGTGTGAAAAGAAAAAGTAACAGAAGGTTGTTTTGAAAAACAAATTTTTTGTTGTTTTGATAGATAGATAGACAGACAGACAGACAGACAGACAGACAGACAGACAGACAGACAGATAGACAGATAGATAGATAGATAGATAGATAGATAGATAGATAGATAGATAGATAGATAGATAGATAGATAGATAGATAGATAGATAGATAGATAGATAAAAGTGACTTTCCCGGATTTGCTATAGTGAAACCCTCTCATTGATCGTTATGGAAGAAGACATAACGCTCCACCAACCAGTCGGCCCCTCTACGTCACTAAAACTCCCGCACCGTTATGTCATTTGCATAGGGAGTGGTCTATAAATCCGAGCCCAACCTCTGCAGTGGTCTTGGTCGGCCAAGACAAGTTGCGGGGCGTCGTTGCGCACGAGTTGTGAAAAAAGTAAAAACGAGCGTTGATTTCGAGAAGACAGTTATAATAAACTAAAGGATTACAAACATGAGCCGAACAACCACCTCTTCTTATAAAAGGATGTTCGGTGGCGAGCGACCAGGGATGGCTCGGTCCACTTATTCCAGTCGCCAGTACAGCAGCCCGGTGCGCACAACAACATCCCGGGTGTCCTACAGCTCGTCTTCCGCGCCTCAGTACATGTCCAAGGGCGCAAGGGTGCGCAGCAGCGCGCCTCTGCCCAGGTTGTCCACCGATACTTTGGATTTCGGGCTCGCTGATGCCATCAACAACGAGTTTAGAGCCAACCGAACCAATGAGAAGGCTGAGATGCAACATCTTAATGACAGATTCGCCAGTTACATAGATAAAGTGAGATTCCTGGAGCAGCAGAACAAGATCTTGATCGCGGAGCTGGATCAGATGAAAGGGAAAGGCACGTCCCGGATCGGGGATCTGTACGAGGATGAGATGAGAGAATTGCGACAGCAAGTGGACCAGCTCACCAACGAGAAGACCAGAGTCGAATTGGACCGGGACAATCTGGGAGAGGACATAGAGCGCCTCAAAGAAAAGTATGTGCAAACATCATTGTGTCCCAAGATAAAAAAAAAAAAAAAAAAAAAAAAAAAAAAAAACTTAGCTAGATTAGAAGAGTGAGATAATGTGAAATAATTGACATTAAATAAAGCTAACTGGTCAGTTGGGTAGTTTTAGATGGGTTTGGGGCACTTTTAAGATGGCCAGGCTGGCTTGAACCAGGTTTTTGACAACACCCCCCACCCCCCACCCACCCCACCCCCACACACATTAAAACTCTCACCTATATTAGGGATTTATAGTCAATAATCAGTTTATTTTGATCGTATATTTCACGTTTAAAAAAAATTATGCAATAAGTGGAGACTGTAATGAGAAAATTAAATGCATCCATTTTTCAGTAATGTTGCATTTAAACAAAAACATTTTAATGCATGCTTTGGAGTTTTAGATTTTACATCTTGGGAAATGTTGAAATTAAAATATATTTGCATGTCTCTGACTTGATGTTTTCATTGATTCTGGTTAAATGTTACTCAGGACAAAGCCCTTCTGTGTGGGGGAGGTTTCTCTTTACTAGGTCAAAGCTGTTGTCTAAAGCTGGTTAAATTTAGTTGATATAGGAAATTACAAGAAATGACTTTTCATTAGTTTGATGTCAGAAGTACAGTAATAAGGATTTTAGATGGTGTAATTATTGTCCTGGCGAGATGCTTGGATGCAATGAGATATGTTAGTGTGTTAGAGTGGGTTTGGCTGCTATAAAGGGTGTGGCTCTTTTGTAATACTATCTGGCATTTTCAGACTTCAAGAAGAGATGCTTCAGAAGGAGGATGCTGAGAACAGCCTAAGGAGTTTCAGACAGGTATGTGTGTGTATTTGCATATTCTTGTTTTTTTTATTTATTTAGTTTTTTACAAGGACAGCGCTCATTAGTCAACAGAAATATAAATGTAAATGAGCCAGAGTTAGCCGTATAGGCTAATTTTCATCTGTTGCCCTTGGCCAGTTCTTAAAAAGGCAACCTAAAATAAAAATAAAATAGCGTATTACAAATATGACATACAGATAATAGGCACAAACTAATACACAAAAATGTGACAGCTTTGATAGGTTTCTGATTAAAAATTTTGAGGGTTGAGCAACTTGCTTCTTTGTGCAACCATGCGCATACATTACTGTATCTTCTGCAAATAACTGGATCTCTACATCAGGACAAACAGAAGACAGCTCATTAATGTAAAAAATAAATAAAAGTGGTCCGAGTATAGATCCTTGTGGGGGCGCTGGTAGGGGTGTTAACAACAGTGGATTTATGATTATGAACCTTCACATATTGTGTTCTTCCATTTAAATATGATTGTATCCATTTAAGTGAATTGGCTGAAAAATTAAAGGAAGATAGTTTATTAGTAGGTATTCTAGGTTTACCATCTTGAAAGCATTTCTGAGGTCAAGAAAAACAGCCCCAACAGTACCACCCTTATCCATCATTGATTTAATCTAAAAAAAACAACAAAAAAAAATCAACAGGCAACAAACTCTGTGGAGTGGTGAGCTATAAATCCAAATTGTATGGGATGCAAGCGAAAACTATCGGCTCTGACATCCACTTCTCCACCAACTTGGACACAACAGGCAGAATGCTAATAGGCTGATAGTTACCGATCGTGTTCACAATTAAACTAACCTAGAAGATATTCACACCATTTTCAGACCCATTTTAGATCCTCAAGTCATTTAATGAATCCTTAACTTGTTATACCTAAGCTCACCTTGTGATCAGTTAGTTTCAGTTCAAGTATCAGATCAGTCATTACCAAGTGTGACCATCTGAGTTTCATCACAGTAAGGTCAGTGCAGGCCCGGTCAAGCTGCCTCCAGTCTGGCTAGACACACAGAGAACATAGAGCTTTGTCTGAGAGAGCAGGCCTGTGTGTTCATGACAAAGCAAACTTGTAGTAAGACTGGGAGGGGCCAGAGCTTGCAAGGGGACATTGGTGCCTTATGGCCACAGAGAAGAGGACATGCGTGTGTGTGTGGGCAGGTTTGGGTGGTTTACAAGGACATTTTTTCTAGGTTACATATTGGTAATTACAAGGGTATTATGCTATAAATGTGGTTTATGAGGATATTTCCTCAAAACAAACAATGTTTTTTTTATGTAAAAATGCAGAAAGTTTTTTGTGAAGGTTAGGTTCAGGGGATAGAATCTATAGTTTGCACAGTAAAAAAAACCATAAGGATAGCCACACCAATGTGTGTGTGTGTGTTTAGACAAGATATTGATATTCAATCTGGAATTTTTTTTTTAAAATAATGTGATTTTTTTTTTAGTGCACTGACATATGAGAACTTTTTAATATCGCTTTTATATAGTCATGCTTTAAGATGGCTTGAAACTGAATTTCCAATAAAAATATCTTGCAAAGTGAGATTTGAAATACAGTTTTCAGCCTCAAACGCTTTCACGGTGGATGGTTAAAACTTAGAAGGGAATAGGGCATAGGAATACACATTTCTGAATGTAATGCACCCATATTATAGCTATTTTGTTTATTTGTGCTCATGTAACCGGTCCTACTCGACCCACTCCGAGTGGGATTCAAACCAGCATCTCCAGCATGGGAGGCAGGCATGCTAACAAGGAGGCTAAAGGCTACAGCCTCTAGCATCAGTCGCTAGTGTGCCTCTTGAGACCAGGGGCATACCATTACACTCAGTCAAAGTAAAAGTTAAACATTGTAAACCATATAATTACAATTCTATGTAGGGAACACAGAAAAGTAATGTAATACAATCATCAAAACGATCCGGTGCTGTTTTTCTGACCAACCACTTGGTGGCACCATGATTGCAGCGGGACAGTTCCCTATCGAGAAGTCTCTCCTATTGCGTAAGTAGCTTACGCTATGGGAAAACTCAGTTTCTCGAGAAATATTGAAGTCTTTATGTAAAACGCATTGCAGCTGCACAGCAGACAGTGATGAGCGAGGCAGCTCTGTCATTGGCTGTGCTGCGGCAACTGCTCGAACCAGTGACGGGGCGACTTAGAACGCGCGACCAATGGGGGCGCGTCCCGCATTCGCGCGCTCAGAGCCTGCTGAAATTAGCATATGAGGGCTATATAATGAACGTCCCGTCATGCCAGTTCTTTTAGATTTAATCTCCTTCAGCGAAGACCTTCTCTTCGCTGGATCCTCCGGATTTTTGGAGTCTTTCGCCGCCGTGGACAAGCTTACAGCGGGACTGCTGAGAGGACGCCGGCATCTTCAGCCGCCTTCGAAGCCTTCTGCTACGCCATCCGGCGCGCATCGCATATCCTTTACTGAACAAGCGTTCGCCCCGCAACGCTTTTTAAGAGTAAAAGAGTTATTTTCCAGGCGTTGTTTCAAATGCCTTCAGCCTGCGCCTCGTGCAGAGGCCCTCTTTCCGACGGAGATCGGCACATCATCTGCACTCGCTGCCTGGGTCTGGACCACACAGAAGCTGCACTGATTCAGGGCGGATTGCCGTTTTCACCGCAAGCGAGCCGGCTGCCCCCGTGCTGCCACCTCTGTTCGAGCAGCGCAAGAAAAAGCGCCGCTCACAGAGGCTGCCAGAGCACCCCGACTCCGGTGATGTCACGCCGGCTCAGTCCCCGCGGGCATCAACGCTACCAGATGTCTCCCCGCCGCCGGTCCATTTCGCGAGAGCGGACCTGCACCCCTCCAAGAAAGCGGTGGGTCTCGTCTCGTTCGGCACATCAGGGGACGACGACGGAAAGGATGACAGCCTCTCTCTTGACGCTGCATCCGACGACTGGCCGGGCTCGTTCGACCCCGCGCCATCGGCATCAGCGGACACGAGCGCGGACTTGCACCAGCATGGACTTGGAGATCGTCCGTATCCTGTCTAAGGCCGTGGAAGACCTCAGGCTCGACTGGTCTTCTCCGGAAGAACCCGCCCGCAGCCGGCTGGATGAGTGGTTCCTGCAGGGGCGCCGGCAGGCCCCCCGACAGAGACCCTCTCCTTTCTTCCCTGAGGTGCACGACGAGCTCACAAAGTCGTGGAAAGCCCCGCACTCGGCTCGCCTAAAGCCTTCTTTCTCTTCTTCGCTCTCCTCAGTGGACGGCGTGAGAGAAAGAGGCTACGAGGCAACTCCGCCCCTAGAGGAGACTGTGGCCAACCATCTATGCCCACCCTCCACCGCTGGATGGAAGGCCAGAGCTTCTCACCCATCGAAGCCGTGCAGAACCGCATCAGCTATCACCGGTCGCGCATACGCCGCCGCCGGTCAAGCTGCGTCAGCGCTGCATTTGATGGCGGTTCTACAAGTGTTTCAGGCCAAACTTCTCCGCTCTATGGACGAGTCTGGACCTGAACCCGACGCTTTTAAGGACCTGCGCAGTGCTACGGACGTAGCTCTGCGAGCCACAAAGGCCACCGCCCAATCCATTGGCCATGGCTAATTTGATCGTCCTTGAGCGCCATCTGTGGCTAACGCTAACGGAGATGAAGGACGCGGATAAGGCACCCTTCCTTGACGCACCTGTCACTCCGAGCGGCCTGTTCGGCCCTACGGTGAGAGATTTCACGGAGCGCTTCACTGAGGCGCGGAAGGATTCGCAAGCTATGCATCACTTCCTGCCTAAGCGCTCCAGCTCATCTCAAAAACTGCAGCAGCAGCGAGCCAGGGCAGAGCCGCCCGTCTCCCAGCCGAAGAGCAGACCTGAAAAGGACGCTCGACGCCGCTCGCGTTCCGCTGGCCGAAGAAAGCCGCAGGAGCAACGAGGACCTCGACCCAGAATCACCCTGAACACAGAGCCTCGTAAGTCTTCCTAGCAGCAGGAAGAAAGAGAGGGAGTACGTGTCTCGCAAATGCCGGACTGCTCCCTCGCAAACATTTAAAACATTACCCAGTCCCCTTACAGGCGGCTGGAAATGTCTATACAGCAGTCAATGGGCCAGTCATAAAACTCGCTCACCTGCAATCAAACGCCGTTTTCACGGCGACACACAGAAATCACCAAAAGAGTCATTTTCTGCCTGTGTCACTAAGGGTTCACATGTCCACACTAAAGTGCGCATTCCCACATATCAATACTGTCCAAACAGTGCCAAACACCTCCCCAGCTCAGGCTGGATGTCTCAAAAATGTAGATCGTGTGCCTATTGTCATGTATGCACCACTACACACAAGCACTGTTCCCACAGTTATAAACACTTCCCCAGTAAAAACGGGAAGTGCTATAAGTGTAGCGCGTGTGCCTGCCGTATTGCACGCACCCCTACACACAGCTACCCACACAGTTTCAAACAGCTATGCCGCAAACATCACAGATGCAATGCGCGAGCTAAGAAACTCCCCGCTAAATGCGGAAAGCTTTATGAATGTGGCGCGCGTGCCCATAATGATGAATGCACCCCCACTTCAAAACACTGTTCATACAGTTTCAAGCACCTCTCCGACTCATGCTGTGAGCATTTCGGAAATAGTGCATGTGCCTGTACTCTCACACGCACCTCTGCACTCGGCACTCAATACGGCTGCTCAGTGCGCACCTGCGCCTCTGAGAGCCGTAGATCCTGTGTTAGCACAAAGCGATTTGCCGGCGGGGCCCATACGTCACTGTGACACGCCCCCAGCCGGCATTCAGCCCATATCTGTGCGAGCAGAAGCCTGGGAAAAAATCCCCGACATGCCGAAATGGGTTTTGAACATAATAAAACACGGATACTCACTTCAATTCGCTCGCAGACCACCCCGCTTTTCAGCGGTGGTCGAGACGAAAGTGAGGAAAGATGTGTCACATGTTCTACGCACCGAGGTGCTCAAACTGATAGAGAAGGGCGCTATAGAAACTGTTCCTCCCTCTTTGAGCGAGGCGGGTTTTTACAGCCGATATTTTCTCGTCCCGAAAAAGGACGGTGGCCTTCGCCCCATCCTGGATCTCAGACATCTGAACAAAGCCTTAATGATTCGCTCGTTCAGAATGTTAACAACCAAACATATCCTCGCGCAAGTTCGCCCCGGGGATTGGTTTCTATCAGTGGATTTGAAAGACGCTTACTTTCACATCCCGATAGCGCCTCACCACAGGCCCTTTCTGAGATTCGCTATCGAGGGACAGTCATACCAGTACACAGTACTACCATTCGGCCTATCATTGGCCCCCCATACATTCACGAAATGTATGGACGCAGCACTTTCCCCCCTGAGACAGCGGGGAGTGCGGATACTGAATTACCTCAACGATTGGCTAATCATAGCACAATCAGAGGTTCAGTTAATGACACACAGATCTTGGACTATCAGCCATTTACAATGCCTGGGTCTGAGAATAAATTTTGCAAAGAGCGTGCTATCCCCCAGCCAGAATATTTCTTTTCTGGGAATAGTGCTAGACTCAGTGCAGATGACAGCGCACCTCTCATCAGAGAGCGCGCTCTCTATTCGACGCCTTGCAACATCGTTCAGAACGGGCGCGCACGCCCCCGTCAAACGATTTCAGAGAATGTTCAGTCTCATGGCCTCGGCATCAGCTGTACTCCAGCTAGGATTGTTGCACATGCGTCCTCTCCAGCGCTGGCTCAAGAGCCGTGTCCCCACTCACGCGTGGCGCTCGGGCCACTTTTTGATCAGAGCGAATCACGGCTGTATAAAAGCCCTGACGCCCTGGAAAGCCATAAACTGGTATCAAACCGGTGTGAGTCTGGGCGTGAATACGCGGAGAAAAATGATCACGACAGATGCCTCCAAAATAGGATGGGGGGCCCTTTACGAGGGCAGGCCTGTTTCCGGCTTTTGGTCAAACCCGGAAAAGCGCCTACACATAAACTGTCTGGAAATGAAAGCGGTCGCCTTGGCTCTCAGAACCCTGCTTCCGTACCTGCAAAACGAACACGTCCTGGTCCGAACGGACAACATGACGGTAGTTTCGTATATAAATCGCCAAGGTGGACTCAGGTCGAGCTCCCTGCACTCTATGGCCAGGGAGCTTATCCTATGGTCACAACACCACCTGCGCTCGCTAAGGGCAGCGCACGTGCCAGGCGTCCTGAACCAAGGAGCGGACATGCTATCCAGAGACAAAGTTCTCCCAGGAGAATGGTCTCTCCACCCTCTGACGGTTCAGTGGTTATGGCGCACCTTTGGCGAGGCAGAGGTCGACCTCTTCGCCTCCAAGGAAAACGCGCACTGCCCTCTCTTCTTCTCAAAAAGCACAGACGCGCTCGCCCAAGTTTGGCCGAGCCGCCCCTTGTATGCTTTTCCCCCGATCGCGATGCTGCCTCAGGTCATCAGTCGGATCAGGGAGGTGAAATGTGCAGTGCTCCTGGTAGCCCCACTCTGGAAAAACCAGACGTAGTTTCCAGAGCTGGTACAGATGATGCAATCTGCCCCATGGCCGATTCCGCTGAGGCAAGACCTCCTCGGACAGGCCAGCGGGATGATTCTTCATCCCCGCCCCGATCTGTGGGCCCTCCATGCATGGCCCCTCAACGGGTTCCCGAGAACCTCCCCAGTGGAGTTCTGAAAACCATTACTGAGGCGCGAGCCCCCTCTACGAGGCGCTTGTATGCCCAAAAGTGGAAAGTGTTCAGTGACTGGTGTGATACCAAGAGCTTGAACCCCAAAACGTGCGAGATACCAAGTGTACTCGCCTTTTTGCAGGAGCTGCTGGAGGCGGGCCGCACACCCTCCACGCTCAAAGTCTATGTGGCTGCCATAGCAGCGTCACACAATCCTGATAAAGGACATTCATTAGGAAAAAACTATCTGATCGTTCGTTTCCTAAGAGGCGCCAGGAGGATGAACCCTCCTCGCCCACCTTCGGTGCCGATCTGGGACCTGGCCACGGTCCTGGACGCACTCAAAGGTGCCCCGTTCGAACCTCTCCGAACCGTGCACCTCAAGCAGCTCTCGCTCAAAACCACGCTCTTGCTGGCACTCGCTTCAGTTAAAAGAGTGGGCGACCTGCACGCGCTGTCATCAAGCGCTGCTTGCCTGGAATTTGGACCTAACGACTGCAGAGTTGTCCTTAGGCCAAAGCACGGGTATATTCCTAAGGTGCTCTCTACACCCTTCAGAGCACAGGTGATATCTCTGGCAGCGCTATCGTCCTCAGCAGACGAAGGTGCTGCAAATTTACTCTGCCCGGTCAGGGCGCTAAGAGTATATTTGGAACATTCTGCCCTGTTCAGACAGACGGAACAATTATTCGTATGCTTTGGCGGCCGAACTAAGGGTCTCGCTGTCTCAAAGCAACGAATATCGCGCTGGATAGTGGATGCTATAGCGTTAGCTTATGGAGCCAAGGGCCTTCAATGCCCCTTAGGCGTCAGAGCTCACTCTACGAGGAGCATGGCCTCCTCGTGGGCATGGTCGAGTGGGATACCCATTGAAGATATTTGTGCGGCGGCAGGCTGGGCCTCGCCTTCGACATTTATCAGGTTTTATAACCTACAGGTCCCCTCACTGCATTCCAACATTCTATCAGTCTGACTGTGGAATGAACTGGAGTATGTATATGCTGGGCATCATCTCCTCCCTTATAAGGTCCGTCTCTGACCGACTTAGAGGGTTTATTATGCGTACCAGTACACAAAAGCTCAGTACATGAGATATGTGCTTGTGTTTGTACAAGGAGCGCCCACCTTGAAGGCAAGGGCTCCTGTCATACCCCACTATATAGCTTCGCCGCTGGCCGGCTCGTGGAATATCACTTTGCTTTAAGGCTCAGGCACCTGCCTCTGGCTTTATAGAGCGAAGTCAGCACGCACAGCGTTTTACATGGTGTTCCCATAGCGTAAGCTACTTACGCAATAGGAGAGACCTCTCGATAGGGAACAACTCGGTTACTAACGTAACCTCGGTTCCCTGAGAGGAGGGAACAACTATTGCGTAAGCTGCCGTGTCTGTGCTTGGTCAGTTCGCTTCAGTCGATTGAACCTAAAAGAACTGGCATGACGGGACGTTCATTATATAGCCCTCATATGCTAATTTCAGCAGGCTCTGAGCTGCGAATGCGGACGCGCCCCATTGGTCGCGCGTTCTAAGTCGCCCCGTCACTGGTTCAAGTAGTTGCCGCAGCACAGCCAATGACCGAGCTGCCTCGCTCATCACTGTCTGCTGTGCAGCTGCAATGCGTTTTACATAAAGACTTCAATATTTCTCAAGAAACTGAGTTTTCCCATAGCGTAAGCTACTTACGCAATAGTCGTTCCCTCCTCTCAGGGAACCGAGGTTACGTTAGTAACCGAGTCGTTTTCTGGTACCGATCTCTGGTTCCTGGTTCAAGATGGAGAACAACAACCATTTTAAGTGTTGGTTGGAGTAAAAACAACTCAAAGTAGCTAATGATTTCAATGTACCTTGGGGCATAGCTTCATGCCATCTACCTGGAACTCAAAAATCAAGAGTTCATGGCAAATTTGCTGCAAATTCGCCACTGACAATTTTCACATGCAAATGAGTTTGTGGAAAACTTGTGGTAAATAGACCATTGTCGCAAAAGGTTTGCTGCAGGTTCACCACTACCTTTGAAGATCTGCAAACTTCTGGCAAACATTTGCGGCAAATAACAAGCTCATTTACTCGTGAAAATAAGAATTTGCAAACTTATGGCAAATTTGCTTCAAATTTGTGGCAAGTTCAGGTTTTTTGTAAGGATGCACTGTTTTATTATTTGCCAATTTTTATAAAATTAATACACTAAACATTACATTATCTGTTAAAAATATATGCTGATGCGAGTGAAAAGATGAGACGAAAATGAAAACAGTCTTCCATTAATTATTGGGTAACACTGCCACGTTGAGGAAAAAGGTGAAGTGGACTAGAGTCGTGTAATATTGAGTCCCCCAATGAAATTCTGTCCCACTAGTAACCTAAAGCGATTTCATTGGCTGATAGAAGCTGTTTTAGGTATTCTATACAGTGCCTGATTGAAAAAACAAAAACAAAAAAAACATTCAACATCTTAAAGATTTATGTATTCTTACTCGTGAAATACATCAATTAAAGTAATCTAAGCTGTCCTGTTTATGATATTTCACATGTTATAACCAGGACAACAAACTGTCAAATTAAACATTTCTCTTTATGTTTTCAGTTTGTATGCTAACTGATTAGCCAGCTAAGCTAACATTCCATCATCCAATCAATGCAGTTTGCAAGCTAATGTTCAGCACATATATATAAACTTTTTTAGATAAAAATGTTCATTTTCATATGGTAAAACAGCTATGTAATGCTGTATTTACTGACTTTATTTATGTGATTAGCTACAAAATAAATTATTAATGGACACATTTGATCATGCATTACAAAGACCTACTCAAGGCTCAGTGTTGCATGACGCTGAAACTGTTGTAGCCTATAAGTTCCTTAATAAAATAAACAACATAAAAGAACATTTGTTAAAAGTAAGTAAACAAAGTTCTCCAACGTGCACAAACAGAGAGCTGAAATTGTACTTTTATCTGTTTTATTTATTTTCCCCAAAGGATGTTGATAATGCCTCCCTTGCTCGTCTGGACTTGGAGAGAAAAGTGGAGTCCTTGCAAGAGGAGATTGCTTTCTTGAAGAAGCTTCATGATGAGGTACAGAACCATCCAAATATTCTGCTCACATGTTTGTTAAGATCAGGGTAATTACAGGTAAATAACAGTGGTTAAACAGGCCAATGGAAAAGGTAGTAGTACCAAGAGAAAGGCACAAACTAGTACATGGTGTTGTGTCTGCATTACAGAAACAGGTTCTTTTGAGCTTTTGTTAACCTTTCAGTAATTTTCCCATCATCTCTCTGCAGGAACTTGCAGATTTGCAAATTCAGATCCAGGAGCAACATGTGCAGATTGATATGGAAGTGGCCAAACCTGACCTCACTGCGGCCCTGAAAGACGTTCGCCAACAATACGAGACTCTGGCCGCCAGGAATGTCCAGGAATCTGAGGAATGGTACAAATCCAAGGTCTGTCTTTCAGCTTTATGACTCATTGATAATCTCCAATCACCCTTTTGATTTAACTTACTTTGTTTGGTTAAATAAATATATTCATTACATTTGTAGGAAACAAAACTCACAAATGAGATCTCTTTCATTTCTCAATAGTCAATATATAGTTCATCTCAGATAACAAGGAATCTAAATAGAGAGCAAATGGAGATTTTTGATGAAGTCGTCTGCTTCTATGATTATTCTCCTGAAAAAAAAAGTCTCCCCTAGTTTCAGAAGAGATTTCTACAATGTTTCAAACTATACTCGTCAGAGATTGTACTAGATGTAGTACAACATTTCTTTGCAAATTTGTATCCATCTATCCATGACCAAATTACCTGAGCTATGCAATCCACATTATTGTACAGCCCTATACTCTTACTACATGTCAACAATTGTTTTGTTTATATTTATTTAACTAAGGGATTTAATAGCATAATCCTCTCTCGGAGATCATGGTAGAAAATTAAATGAAACAGATTAATTCAATTTAACTTTGAATTGATGTAAGTGTCAAATGGCATTATATGCCAGAGCAGAAACCGTGGTGATCTGGTAGGACAGGCTCAGTTCAGGATCAGCTTCTTAAGACACAACAGATGGTGTCATTGATGCTTGTTTAGATTTTGAGACCATCTGCTCCTCTGTACTGATCATCTTAATGGACCAATAGATCTATAATTACCTTACATCGTCAAACATGAAACTAGCAGAGTCATCAGTATCATTGAGAATGGAAGGAAATAAAAGACAGAGAGGCAGATGGAGCACAGAGCATTTAAACTGTTTATTGTGCAATATTACAGCCCTTTATCTCAGCTTCCCTCTCTTCCTGTAGTTTACTGACCTGTCAGAAGCTGCTGCTCGTAACACCGATGCAATTCGTCTGGCCAAGCAGGAAGCCAATGACTACCGGCGTCAGCTTCAATCACTCACCTGTGACTTAGAAGCTCTCAAAGGAACGGTGAGTACTTGATAATGTTATGTTAGTATTTATTAAATGCTTTATATGTGTGGCTCTCAACTACTTTTGCTTTAGGACCCAGATTTTATATTGCATCAAGTAACAAAGTACCAAAATTGTTAATCGTACAAAAGTACGATTTTGTTAAAGATTGCACAATTCAATATTGATGGAAATTTGTTATGAAATTGAAATGTGTAAATCTTAAAAATAGGCTTAAATATGTTTTGAGGGTAAAAATAGTGTAATATATTTAATAATTAAAATAATCAGCCTGATGTCCTGATCTCATGAAAATTATGTGTTTCCTTAAGGCCAAAGAATACTTTGGTTGTCCGCGTTGTTGATCTCTCCATGCACAGTATGCTTGACTCATATTTCATCATCAGCACTGTCTGCATGGACTGTCCGAGTGTGGCTCATATTTTCTTGACCTGTGGACAGTCCTCGTCTGTGCGCATCATTGGCGCATGTGCCTGCCATTGACTGTACTAAAAGAGGATCACAAAGCAGTTGAAGTGCGCATATGTCGAACATGTCCATATTCGCTTGCTTTCAACAGAGTATACAGAGTATATTATAACACAGTTGGTCGGGGTGATCCGATACAGAACACAGAAATGACCATTACATATATCATGGCAGTTCAGAGGTGAAATGTCCTCTGTATGGTGCTAAAAGCAAGAGAGACTTTTCTCCCAAACAGATGAGGTTTTTAAGGTTAATTCTCTATAAAGTTTTAAATAATCAAAACATACCTTCCTACCCTTAACTTTAAACCTGAACCTACATAACTGATGGTGTCAGAAAAAGCAAATGTGAGGTGAAAATTGCAAATGGTGAAGCAACCACATCATTTTGTGGTACTTCTTTTATACTTTGATACTCATTTGTCGACGACTCGCATGCATTCGGGACTCGTACCCTGGTATTTTCATCAAAAGTGTAACGCTCTATCAGTTGAGATATTAAATACAGACCTATTTTTGGGTCAAGAACAACTGATTTATACTAGAGCTCCTATTATTACAAAAAAACAATGTGATCCTTGCTTATAATTTCAGAATGAGTCCATGGAGCGTCAGATGAGAGAGATGGAGGAGAACTTTTCCATCGAAGCATCTGGTTATCAAGACACCATAATGCGCCTAGAGGACGACATCCGTAACATGAAGGATGAGATGGCACGTCATCTACGTGAATACCAGGATCTGTTGAATGTTAAGATGGCTTTGGATATTGAGATTGCCACCTACAGGAAGTTGCTGGAGGGAGAAGAAAGCAGGTGAATTTTAGCTACAGAGAGTGAATTTTCATGAATATTCTAGCTAGCTAGAGTCCCCCAGCCACTGGGGGTTGCGTCAAGATGGCCAGCTGGTGTAAAAAACCTGTGCCAAGTCAAATATGCTGATCATGGATGGTCTGCTGTGGTGACCACTAATCGGAGCAGCCGAAAGAAGAAGAAGAAGATTCTATCCATCCATCCATCCATCCATCCATCCATCCATCCATCCATCCATCCATCCATCTATCTCTCTATCTATCATCTATCTATCTGTCTAGCTAGCTATCCATCCATCCATCCATCCATCCATCTATCTCTCTATCTATCATCTATCTATCTGTCTAGCTAGCTATCCATCCATCCATCCATCCATCTCTCTATCTATCATCTATCTGTCTAGCTAGCTATCCATCCATCCATCCATCCATCCATCCATCCATCTATCTCTCTATCTATCAATCTGTCTAGCTAGCTATCCATCCATCCATCCATCCATCCATCCATCCATCCATCCATCCAGCTAGCTTATTTGTTTATGGGAATCTTACATTTCCTTTAATATTTGAGGACAGTTTCTTTATTTTAGAGTTTCAATTTTTAAATACATGTCTCTTACAATGTTCACAAAGTGTGATCTCTTTCTCTAATACAGGATCACCACACCCTTTCCCAACTTCGCATCATTAAACATACGAGGTACAAACCCTTTGATTTCAACAAAATCCTTTCGAACATGCTTTTGGGGGGAACTGAAATATGTCTTAGCGTTGTGTTGAGAGGAATTGCTCATTTTAAGTGTGATAGCCGAGGATTGGCTGTGCTCTCTGTGAGGAATAAATAATACAGTAGAGAAAGCAGATCTTGCAGGACTAGATGGGCCATGAATCAGTCTGAAAGATGCAATTAGAGCTAGAGTCTTGTCTTGAAGGCTTGTAGTAAAACTAGCCTGGATTTTTCTAATGAAATTACGATGTACAGCATATTAATATTCTGCCTCCAGAGTCCATGAAGGAAACCAGACCTTTGATTGACAACCTGTCTAAGAAGGTGGTGATAAAGACCATTGAGACAAAAGATGGACATGTGAGTTACAGTACATTAACAATCAGAGAACATTATGAGCTTGTTCATTTTAAATGAAAACAATGACACATTTTGACCTCTCTTTCTAATGTAGATAGTTAATGAGTCCACCCAAAATCAAGATGATCAGGAATGAACTGGATGTGAACCTGTGACCAGTAGGGGCACTGGAAAGCTGAAGAAGGCGGCACTGGAATAGAACAAGAAATTAATTTCTGTTTTTTCTGTTAAAAGTAAAAAAAAAACAGCTTTAAAGTGCCTTTTTTGCATTGCCACACTAGAGAGGTATGTTAAATAGATCTGTTTTAGAGCTGAAAAGACAATGTAGGCCACTTAGTAAACCAACTATATTCTGGTTTATGTTTACCACAATGTCTGTAGTTTACACTGTTGAAGACCACAGCGATACTGCTAACTTTTTCTGTTTTGTATAATCATTGATGTTGACCAAAAACTTGATGAACTTCTGTCTCTTGCACCAGAAGATGACCAAAATGTCAACAAATTTCTACAAGTTCAATAAACCTTTTCAAAATGAATGAGATGAGAGCATCTTGATAACACTGAGCAGTATATTATTTCAGCTATTTTATTTTTAAAATCATATTTGCATTTATCCATTTAGCAAAAGCTTTTATTGAAAGTGACCAACAAACTGGGAAAAGCTGATTCTGATTTCTCCCCTTGTTGTGAAAGGCGCATTTTCTTGCCATGTTTTTCTGGACATTTTTCCCAAAACAGCATTCCAGACAAAAAAAAAAAAAAGAAATCCTTTTGCACAAACCCTTCCACGTCATAAAAATAAACGGATTACCAGGATCTTTTCTAAAAGTGAGCAGCATAACAACATGTTTTATGGTTCAATTAAAGGTGGAACACAACAATAAACCTAATGAGGTTACCCTTATGAGATTATCATGTCATCATGTTTAATAAATATTTCATCTGCATGATTAAATACTGTAGGTGTGAAACAAGAAAAGCATAACCTGTTTTAAGAGATCCGGATAGCACAATCTACAGTCAGAAGTGGTTTGAGAGTGAAAAAGTGTTTTCATAAGACTTCAGAGTGCTTTTATGGCAAATTATTATTATTTATTTAAATTAATTTTTCTTGTTTGGATGGGTGTAGAGAGCTTCGTATAAATGCTCCCACAAGTATGGAGGGAAAGGGCAAAAAACAAAAAATAGTCCCAGTCTGAGGAGGGATTTGGTATATTGGCATTAGCACTGTGGCAGCATTAAGATATTACAATAAATCTCTGTTGAGGCCGACATTAAACCCAAAGCTTGATGCAATTTTGTACAATACCTATTTTAGAAACAAACCAAGGATGGGAACTACCAAATCCAAGAAAATGGCAAGTCTAATTCTAAAACAGTATAATGCTTCAGTACATATCATCTCAGGCATGTTTTGGGGATTTAATATTTTAATATTATATAAACTACACTACAGTATAATATACAGTATAAACTATTATCTAGAAAGGGCTGATTTTTAAACATGCATACAATTTTTTTTATTCAGTTCAATAAACTGAGCATGTTTATATGGACTGAATCATTTATTCAAATTTAGTTTGAGAAAATGCAGACATCCACTGATATACTGACATATGCACAGTATAGCCTTCATGGAATAATGTGATTAAAATGCATTTCTTTCACTGTGCATTAATTTGATTAGGCATGTTCCTGTATGACTTTTACATGGTTAAGGTAATTGAAAAATATTGACTATTGCTGGAGACCGAAATCACACCTGTAAGCTCTTATGAAGACTTTATTGCAGGAGTTGTCAGAGTTCAGACCAACAGCTGCCTTGACTGGACACAACACTCAGTGAGTGACTGTGGATGCAGGATTTATACCCGCAACTAAGACACCTAGAGAAAAATGGTGAATCATACAGAGATAACGTTTTAATTTAGCAACAATCTAATCCACAGAACATTCCACAAGACTTCCTACACACAAACAACCCACATATATGTGATTAAAATAACAGTAGCAACATAAATAACAGCTGGATACTTTCTGTACTTTGAGAGTAACAGACAAAGAAATACAAACATACAACTTTCAGTGACAGTGCTGATGTAAATCATCAATGCCTTCACATTGACATACTAACTGATTTTCAAAATGCATTAATTAGTCAGATTACTATGTGCATGTAAATGCAAATTTAGATTAAAACTGTGGTCAGCTCTATTCCAAAGGCCCAATATTTCCCTTGTCTGCTCTCTAGTGGACGTTTGGTGTATGTTTTATGTGGATTTACCATGAAAAATTGGCTTGCTGCAAGGGAAAAGCAGAAACAGAATATTATTCTGCATGATTGCCAGTGATTGCATAGTCAATTCTACCAAACTGTTCAAATACAAGAACAAACAAACAAACAAAAATGGTTACCTATATTAACAATAGTATTTTCTTACCATGCCAACTACAAATGATATTGTAATTTGCCAGAGGTTTATGATTGTGTGTGTGTGTAAAATAAGGTGCCAGCGAAAGTAATACAAAATAATAACAATGTTCACTAATAAACACATTTAACAAGACATAATGAACATAAAATGAACATAAAATATTGCAACAGATACATAGATCCATAGATACCCATTGATTATGATTATTAACTACAGCTATGCCAGTGGGATGCAACAAATGTGTAATGAGTGAGTCATTGATTCAGTGATTAAACTGATTCGTTGCATATTCAAGATCGAAACAATAGGCTTGTTTGTTCATTGTCCTTCTTTTTTAAACAGTCCTGCTTCAGAACCTCTGGATCCACCAAGATATTGATCTCACAGCTCACCATTTAGTCCGGATGTGATGACTGGTGAGGAATGGGCTCGAGGAAGATAAAACAGTGGAGACAAGAGTACTGAAAAGTGTTTACTTAAATACAAGTAGAAGTACTGAGAAATACTCAAGAAAAAGTGGGTAGCTTGATGAAAAAAATATACTCAAGTACTTACTTTACAAATTACTTTATTATATTTAAGAACATTTTATTATTATATTAATTAAATTATATTATACTGTATATAGTATACAGTTGTAACGGGTAAAAGATGGGCAAAGAGGAGGCAGGAACTGGCAGAACAGGCAACATAACTTTAATTACTGAACAATAACTGAATAATAACTGAACTTAAACCTATAATAAAACACATAGACAGCACAGCCATGTGCATCTCTCTCTCTCTCTCTAGAACTGGTGTCCCCGGCTCCTCTTTATCCCTTTTGCACTGATTGGGCTGATTCAGCATTGGCCGTCCATCGTTATGACCCGGCCATGGTCACCTCCTTGTCACACTCCTCCACCACCCAACTCAGGCCTTGGAAACCTCTGGCATGACATACTCCCCTACCTTCCTGAAGGGGAGGTGTTGTTGTTTCGGCTGTCCTTCTGCCGGCAGGTCTACCCACCTCTCTGGAGCCCAAGGAGAGACGAGGGGAGGGAGAGGGTCAAAGGAAAGATCGATGGGGGAGAGACAGACAGACAGAGAGAGAGAGAGAGAGAGAGAGGAGAAATCTAGATATCTAGCTATCTCCCTTGCTCGCAGTCAAGGGTGATTTACGACTAGCTGTTGGGTTATTAACCACACTGAATACGGTAAACTTTTATTTTTGCAGTAAGCATATAGCTTGTACCACTGATATTATTTAAATAGTTTGTCAAGTAATATGCCAATGGTCTTAGCAAACATAATGAATTATGGGATGAATCGTAATGGATTGAATGTCCTGCAAATTGTCTCAAAAAACGTAAAGTTACCTTTCAGAAAACTTTCATTTGTTTGTATGATGTTCACACACAGGTGGACATCCTAGCATCCTAGATGGACATTAACACTGGACAAACAGAGATTATCCAAAGACTAAAAACGGCATATCTTATCTATTATTTTAGCATTTAAAACTGAAATAATGTATGCTTTTGTGCAAACAAAATAATTTTACACTTTAAGCTTTAATGTGTGGCTTCTATTTTAGATAATTTTAGCTATTCTATCTCAGAGCATGAAGATGATGCGCCTCGAAAAGATGAAAATTAAACTACAACAGCACAAACTACTGTTTTAGTTCTCTCTTTTCACAGTGTTTGATTAAGCAGGACTCCGGGAAATGATCTGGGCTTGATTACAATCACTAATCAATGACCACACTGAGTGTCATTATTAGTAGAAATCTAGAACCCTCATTTAATTACTAATAGGGTCCAAATGCAAATGCAAATGCAAATGCAAATGTGATGATTAGACGGAGATGGACGAGTCTGAGATGGAGACTGATTAATAATTATAATTCTATAGTTATTTTTATATTTACACTCCTTACACTTCTACAGTATATTTCTCAGTATACCAAAAATATGTTTAGAAGTTGCATATATCTCTTAACAATTTATGTACAGTCAACATGGACCTTGCCATGGACAATTCAGCCTTTAAACTGTGTTTAACAAACTCCAGCATGGAAGTGCCTGGCTGGAGTGTTCTGATTCAGTAATTATAGGTCTAACGGCTGCAGCGACACAGACCTCAGGCATCTAAATGGTACACAGCTCTGCTGTTCCATTACAGATTTCATTACCTCCTCCAGAAACAGTGTGAAGGGCAATCTGTGTCATCATCAGGAATATGGCAGAAGCAAGAGAGATTAAGAAAGAAGGAGAGAGACAGGGAGGGAAAAGTGTGACTGTTTCTATCTCTGTCAGACAGAATGTTAATTTTTAATGACAACCAAAAATGTTTAAATTTGCAATTTTTGATCAATTTGTTTGGGGCCTCCACATACTGAGACCTGCTCTGATTCACAGCCCATATACAGCATGTATATGTAATGTGTATTAATTATTGTGTACTCATACTAATACTACTACCTTAAAACAAGATAAATGTACTTGATAAGCAAAATTGTGTACGACAACATGACTTGTTTTCAGAGAATATATCTTGAATACATTTTCTTCAAGTTTTAAGCATAAATCTTAAAGCAAGAAAAAAAAACTTTACAAAAAGTACAGTAATGAAAGTACAGTACATAATAATAAAAAGTGCACCATACATTTTTAATGCATTATTGTAGCTTTATTTGATATACAGATATTTGTTGAGTTTACTATTAAAACTCTGCATGCTGTATCATTCCCCATAGTGCTTACAGCAATTTTAAGTGAACTGAATCGAAAGGGAACGTCTCCGGTTACACATGTAACCTCAGTTCCCTGAGATGAAGGGAACGAGACATTGCGAAAGCTGGCCGCACTACTACTTCAGAGTTTCATAGAGAGCCTGCTTATATAGGCCTACTGTGTGCCTAAAGGGGCGGGGCTCAGACACCATTGCCAATCATAGGATTGCTGTGATTGTATAAGAGTTTCAACAAGGTCATGTGAAGGACAATTTTATGACTTTCTTTTTTCTGCAGAACGGAAAGATTTTTAGGAGAATATTTCAGCTCTGTAGTTCCATTAATTGCAAGTGAATGGTGACCAGAAATGTAAAGCTCAAAATGTCAGACAAAGGCAACATTAAAGTAATCCATATGAATCAAGTGGCTTAATCAATGTCATCTAAATTGATTAAATCGGTTTTGGGTGAGAACAGACCAAAATGTAACTCATTTTTCACAATAAATCGTGACAGCATTATCCTTGGCGATCATGATTTCAAGCTCGACTACACTTCCTATATCGCCATCTAGTGCTCTGTGCATGTGCAAAGCATTATGAAGTGTAATCGAGCTTGAAATCATGATCGTGTCTAGAGATTGTAAGGGCACGATGTACAGTGCAAAAAGTTATATTTTGGTCTGTTCTCAACCAAAACTGACTAGATTACTTCAGAAGACATTGATAAAACTATTGGATTCAAATGGATTACTTTAATTTTGACTTTATCTGCTTTTAGGAGCTTCAAACTTCTGGCCACCCTTCACTTGCATTGAAATCTGATTGAAGCTGATGAGCTTAGATATTCTTCTACAAATCTTAATTTGTATTCTACAGAAAAAAGAAAGCCATACACTTCTGGTATGGCATGAGGGTGATTAAATGATGAGAGAATTTTCATTTTTGGGTGACCTCTTTGGAATACTTGATTCTGATTGGTCAATCATGGCATTCAGCTGTCAAATATTTGTGTACTGTATATTGACTACTTCTGTTTTAAAGGTCCACGCACACACACATACACATTTTTTCCCCCTCATTTAAAAAGTTTTTCTTCCAAAGAAATGAATAGTAATTTTTAAACATATGTATGAAATCATGACCACTCATGTGAGATGAAGTGTTCAATCATATCAGTAATCTTATAAAAGCTCTTTTATTCTACATGGAGCAGGGGTGCCTCATGGGGGCAGTTATGTTATGCATCACAAGCCATGTTAGCATTACATAACCAGCTGAATCCTACTTGCTTTATCTTAGTAACTATTCATGGACTAAACTGATCCTGGCTTGGACTATGCATTATGCATGTCTACAATGGCATTGGTAACTAAAAACTTCTGAGTTTGAATGATGCAGCATCCAGGCCACTAGGTGTCAGTGTAAGCCATACTTCGACACACTTCAAAAATGTAAATTACTGAGTGCACCTTTAGCACTTAAGGAGCAAAAGCAAAACTATTAGGTGTTGTATAAGAGGTCAATTAAATTCTCTTGCTTACTGACAGATTTTTTTTAAAATACAGGTATATTGATAATTTTCTATGTGCTGTTAGACTTTGACTAACACAGTGTTAATCTTGAGAAAGAGCTTGTGCCCAGATGAGACTTTACTTAGTGTGCCTTTTGTGGCTAATTTATGCAAACTTTGAACTTAAAGTTTCAGAGATCAGCGCTTTAAGGTACAGAGATGGAGACTTGACTCCTCCGCTAAAGCCTGTGGTCATACAATATGAATATATAGAAACACTGTGCTCGAAACTAACTTGAATACTATGGTGGTAGCCTGCTAACAAGGAAAAAAAGGCAGTTATCAGGGTTCTATGAGAGTCAAGCTTCTGGCCAATGTCATAGGTCAAATTAGTGGGAAGGATGGAGGGTCAAAGCTTAAAGGAGCCCAAGGCAGTCATGATTTACCCAGTCTATAAGCAATGTTATAAGTTGTGAGCAGAGGAACATTTTGATACTGTATCGGAAATAACAATATTTAGATTCGAAGACATTTGAAGCAAATTCAATCATTTGCACATGGCAGATGAGGAGGAATATGACAGAAGAGCTCAATTAAACTTTGTTTGTGTTTGACATGCTGTGGGCTTAATGAAGATGAGTGTTCCAACAACAACTTCTCTGCAATACAAGGACTAATTGTTAGTGATGAGCATTTAATTATACTATAGTCTTTGGTGAAACACTTTTTTTTCACTCAAAGCTATGAGAGCAGAATTAATTGCAATCATCAGAAGGGGCTAATTAAACAGAGAAGCATTATAACTGAGTTCTGGTGTCAGATTATGACAAAAAAGATGCCAATTTCAGAGTGAACTTAAAAAAAAAAAAAAAAAAAAAAACTTTAATGCTGCGAGTTTACTAAATAAGACAGGTTTACCTTGGTTAACATCACATCTGTTTTCTGGTCTTCTGTATAATTGATTCCAGAAACACATCCAATCAAATGTGAACCAGTAACGTCTCTGTTACTGTCCTAATCTCCGTTCTCTGATGGAGGAAGATGGGGGCATTAAGGAAGTGTGCCTTGTCTACCTCCCTCATCTCAGCCAGGTTCAGCCATAGGTGCTGCTCCTGGACCACAGGTGTGGACATTGTCTGCCCGATGGCCCGCGCTGTGACCTTCGTCACTCGGAGGGTAAGATCGTCGCCGAGCGCAGTTCTTGAAGTACGGGAGGGCAGGGGGGTGGGGTTTACAACTGGTATTTATGTTATATTGGTGCTATTCATATACACTCACCAAATACAATCATTCTGATGTGATTAGAAGGCAGCATTTATATGTCGACCGGCATAAGTATGTTGCAAAAAAGTTTCAAAAAGTTATTTAAATGCAGCATTAAAATCTGCATTAATTGAGGTGTGGAGGTGTCTAAGAGTACCGAGGTGGGCAGGGTAGATCTATAGATCACAAGCTCTCCAGAAGACCTGCAGTGCACTCTGTTCCCATTACCTGCAGTTAATCCAGCTTGATTGTCTGCTTGAACCTAACACAACGCTTTTAGCAGCTCAATCATACAAGCTCTTAAACACGACATGTGATGCCACGAGCGCAGCCAAGTGTGTTAGAAGCAATAGTGTATTGGTTAACAGGGCTGTTGAGGAGTGATAGAGTTTCTTGCGTGTGTTTGATGCTCTCACTGGGATGAGCCGGTAACCGGAGCGGAGCCGATGGAGCATAATGTGTCTGATTCACCCCACCCATGTGCAAGGAACTGGAGCTCCTCAAACATTCATGATCATGATAGAAGCTCCTTCAAGTTCCTTTATGTGCTCTTAAATTAAATTAGTGGATTGTTTTACATGTGACCTTTGCATTGTACTTACAGGTGATTTAAACAACCATTCAAAGTTCAGATAGCTGTGACACGCTGGTACTCTAAGAATGATAATCTGATAAAACACTATCTCAAGGACTTCATATTCTAGATAACTAGTGAAAAGAGGAACCACCCACAAGAAAAGTTTTTATTGCTCAGAGACTGCTTGCAGTTAAGGTATATAAGTATAAGTTATAGGTTATAGGCTTTGTGTCAACTATGTTTCTCTTAAAATTTCCTTGAAGAAATAAGAATAGAAACAAATTATATAATTATATAACTGAAATATGGTAAGTGTATAGAGCTATATAGGGCCATTCTGTGTCAACCGAACCAGAGGTCCCCGATTCAATTACATTTGTAATTTAATTGTGATAGAAATACAGAATTGATGATGAAAGCCAATTTATTAAATTGCATTGATTAATAATTTATTGAGTAATCTATTATTTAGAAAAATTTTGCTTAAGACTTTGGAACAAATCTACAGCACAACATTAGAAAGGTGGCACGGTCCTTATTTTATTTTTACACTTTGGTCAGTTGACATCAGTGTCCAGTCTTACATAATATGCCAACGTTAATAGTCAAATAATTGGAAAAAGTTATTTTTGTTTGTTTTGTTTTTCCAAAGTTGGAGTGTGAATAAATCCAGAAGTATTTTTACATAATTATTCTCTGTGAATATTTAAAAGTATATTTCTAGCTTCAACATTATTTTTACTTCAGACCTTTGTTTTGTTGGACAAGAAAAACTAGCTTCATACCATGTGAACCACATTTGGTTTTCCACCATTGAAAATGGGTAAAATTGAAAACAGTACAGATTGAGCCACATTGAGAGCCCCAAATTTCTGGGGTTTAACCATATAGGGCCTTAAATACAAAGAAAAGCCAAATAAAAAATTCTCAAATGATATTAAGTTTTATTTTATACATCTGGAGTTATAGGTTCTCCAACTTCAAAAACAAAAACAAAAAAAGTACTTATTTTCCCATATTTGTGATGCTCACACTTGGCATATAATGCATTGAAGTCAACCGATTTTAGAAATAGATCTACTTATATCGGAGTAATAATAAAATATTGATGCTGCCCCCTTTCTAAGATAATTGTTTTGGCCTGTAGTTTTGCTTCAAAATGATTGATGGAAATGGCAATTTGACCCCGGTCAACTAAATAAATGCATTTAATGTTATGGCTTTCATCACCATTTACAATATGTTTATCTTTCAGAAAAAAGTATAAAAAAAATTTTTTTTTAATTCTGCTAGAAAGTTTCTGAAATTTGGTTGATTTGACATGAAATTAACCCTATATGATTTATGTGAATAGCAGATCCCAGATAATTTGATCTTGGAAGAATTTAATGAGAAATGTTTGAAATCATATCAAAAACTCAATTGCAAATTCTGGATTCCTGGCAAATCTGAATCATTGTTGAGATCTCTAGAGGAAACTTTTGAGAAGTGGGAGACTAGTCTCCATTTGCTCTCCACTTGATCTCATTGCTGTCTAGGAGCAACAATCAAGATCTCATTTATGTTTCTTAACGGGCTTATCCGCAACACAATCACCTACCCAAACACATTTAACCAACCACACAGCAGTATATACACTGAGTATGGAGACATCTTACATGTAGTATAACCTCAAAAGGCAGTGTTTTTAACCTGTGAGCGGCCGTGTTTGGTTGCCATGGAAACCTGTGAGTCGAGAGTCCTGGGTAGAGTTTTGTGGACAATGGTCTTTTCAAAATCAGAAAAACCAAGCTTTTATCCTGCTACACCCACTCAGGCATGGAGAAGTTAACCAACATTTTTCTGCTCTAAACGCCCTTGAGTTTTCTCCCTTTTCTCTCTGCCATTCTTGTAGAGTGTCAGTGTAGGCTGACCCAGGTTTTTATTTCACTTGTTGCATTGTTTGACTGAATTGGTGGCCGTGAACTGATTAAGTGGCAGTTCTCTAGCAAAAAACAAACAAAAAAACCCACCAATGCGTTCTGAATAGATGTGTGAGTTAGCCATCTGTTGCTATAAGTGTTGTTAATGATTGTTTGCCTTAAGTGCTACATAAAAACATTTAGTGATTATTTAAAAAGTGCTCCGCATATTAAACCTAAAATTGCATTTTCAGGTTTTATCTTTTTATCTTTAAAAAAGGAATAATTCACCCAAATATGAAAATTCTGTTTTAGTATGTACTCAGACTCGTGCTTTTCTAACCATGTATGTATTTCTGTCTTTTGTTGAACACAATGAGATGTTTCATGCTGCTCTTTTCCATGCAATGAAAGTACTATTGGTACTGTGGTGATCCAAAAATGACAAAAAGTGCCAAAAAGTATAATAAAAGCAGTCCATACGATGTATGTGCTATTTTCCAAGTATTCTGAAGCCAAAAGACAGCGTTGTTTGAAGTTATTCCCTGAAAATATACCCCTTTGAAGAAACTCTCAAATCTCGTTTACACTTTTGCATATTCAAACTTTCCACATCGTGATCTGTTACGATATGCACGAGAACCAATGACATTTGGAATCATTGAGTCGTCAAACCTGGTTTGATGCATCTTGATACACTATTATTTGTGAGGTGCTGCGGGATTTTGAGCGAATAGCAATTTTGCTCTGTTCCTCACACAAAGCAGTCATGGTTTGAGAAGACTTGGAATATAGCGCACAAGACTCCTTTTGTGATGCTTTTAAGGTGCATTTTTGGAGTATGGCTGCATTAAGCTTTAATATTCTGCTAAACTTCCTTTTTATGTTCTACGTGAAAGAAAGTGATACGATACGAGTTTGGAACAACAGGAGGTTGAGTAAAAGATAATTGAATTTTCATTTTTGGGTGAAATAACCTTTATCTGCAGTAAGCCTTAATTCTGCAATATATTTTTTTCATGATTTTCCTTTATTTGCATGGATCTTAGATATTAAAGATGTGGATAAAGTGTCACAGGTGTTAAGACACTTATAAATGTGTAAATCTATAAATAATGCAGCGCTGTAAACAAAGACATCAGGTGCTGATGTGTGAGGTGTGTTTGGTAGAGAGAAAGAAAGAGAGAGAGAGACATGCCAAATCATCACTCTCAGATTTTAATCTCAGCAGGGCTTTAGAGCAGGTGTTTCTGGGTAATGATGATGCTGTACTTTTGTCTCTGCTATCTCTGCAGGTGGGTGCTCAGAACAGGTGCTCAAAAAACACAGTTGATAATCTGGGAAGGGTTCACTCTTATTCGACGCGTGTGTGTGTGTGGTTGATCAGTGTTTCACGACACATTTTGTGTTATGTATCCACATAGTACCATTAATAAGGCTCAAATACCCCTTCATCGACAATAACCAGAAATGTGTTCCTTTAGAATTATATCATACTAGATATAATTTATGATTATCATTAATATTAACAACAACAACAACAACAACAACTTATATTTATATAGCGCTTTTCTCAAACTCAAAGCGCTTTACATAGTATAGGGGGAATCTCCTCAACCACCACCAGTGTGCAGCATCCACCTGGATGATGCGACGGCAGCCATAGTGCGCCAGAACGCCCACCACACACCAGCTATAGGTGGAGAGGAGATGGTAGAGTGATGTAGCCAATTCAGGGATGGAGATTATTAGGAGGCCATGATAGATAGGGGCCAATGGGGGAATTTGGCTAGGACACCGGGGTTAAACCCCTACTCTTTACGAGAAAGTGCCCTAGGGATTTTTAATGACCACAGAGAGTCAGGACCTCAGTTTAACGTCCCATCCAAAAGACGGATATTAAGTGACAAGTCATATAAAAAAAACTATTGATTCTCTGGTTGGAAAGCCTGTTTCCGTCACACAGTATACAAATACAAATATTGGAAAGTTAATTGAAAAAAATAAATGGTAAGTTAATTATGACTTTATTTCTCACAACTTGAACTTTATTTCTTAAAAAAATTCATTTTCCCCATATAACTATGAATTTAATTATTTGCAAAATTATTCCTTGTAACTGCAAATTTATATCTAATAATTGCAACTTTTTTTCTTATAATTGTTATCTTTTTTATCTCATTTATCAGCATAAATGCTTCTTGAAACTGCTATTTCTCATAATTGCAACACTATTTCATATAATTATGACTTTATATCTTGCTGTTGCAGATTTATTTCTTTTAATCTTTATATCTATCTTTATTTCACATACTTGTGCATTAATAATATCTCACCAATGCTACTTTAAATCATGTAATTTACATTACATAAAAGTTCATCAGATTTAGGTATGTACTATACTGTATATGCTATATTAATACAGTGTGAATTATCCCCTCAGGATCAGACTGATATGACATATAATTATCACCATGAGAAAGACACATGACATAGCCCCTTCATCTCTTCTTTCAAAGAACATACACCCAGACAACATTCATTTTCACTTATATGAACTCATCTGATTTAGATCCAACACCTGCTGACACCATACGGGACCTTAGTGAAAACAGATCACAGCAATAAGACTGAAATATAAAGGAAACATGCTGACAAACCCCCCAGCAACCACTCTGATCCACAGCGACAAAAATATATTTATTACTTTTTAGTTCACCTGTCGTCTGGAGTAACACATTGTGAATGGAGACATAAACTTTTATTATGGTGATGTTGTGGTTTGTACCAATATCCAAGGTATTGTCAATACTTTAAAATTTTAATAAATTATTATGGGACCTCCTTCAACCAGAGTAAGAAGCTTTCAAAATCTTCCAGTTGTTTCATATATCTTTATTTTATTTTTATTTTTTTACAAAGCTTCCCTATCTACTCTTTTAATCCTTGTTCCTTGTCTTATTATGAAAGGTTCATAAGTGCATAAATTTTTCTAAAGAAAAGTTCTGCCTTCTTAACCTTTCATCAAAATGTAACAAATTGCAATGCCTCTGAAATGACTTTCATTTTCGGTAGACATCACATTGGCTATAACGTGATGCTCTCGAGGCTGAACTTCAACTTGACCTTCAGTTTTTTACATCCTGGACAAATGTCTCTTTAAAATTGCAAGCAAGTTTGTTCAGGAGGGGATGAATCCTCCACAATCCACTGTAAAATTACATTCAGGTATGGCCCCATTCTGGTATGCAATGCCCACTTTTCAAAATCCCAAAATTTCTTGATGGGTGAAATCAAATCCCATCTTGTTTCCTTCCGGAATTCATCATAATATGGGCATAAATGGGTTGCGAATTACGTTTCATGTTGACCTTGCCGAATACAAAGATACAACTGTTTTAGTGTAGTAAATAACTGTAGTAACTATGGTGATTTGTTGGAAACTATGGTTACGTCTTTCCTTTTTGATTTCTTTTTTTATGTAAGGAGAGAAAGTCGTTTGCAGCACAAACAGGTGAATGAGTATTTGCACAATCATAGTACAAAACGCCTCCACAGCACCACAGGTTCCTCCAATCAGATTCTGGAGTATCTACTAAAAGCTAGAGTTAATGCAAAATCTCCAGACATCACATACATTAATCATAAATGTAAAATATATTTCCGGAATGCGATTTTACTGAACTTTGAATAGAGATGCAGAATGGCTTATTGTCACACGACCATAAAGTGATTTGATTTGATTAAAGCATCAGCCATTCTGCATCTCTAAAAGCATCTCTGAACGGCTGATGCTTTAATTTGTGTATGTGTAAGGTGATAATAATTGAGTGAACTGAAATGGCACAGGGTTGTAACATAACACTACTGAGTGATGGGTTGCATCACTAAAATAAACTCAGAGTCATGTTTAAACAAGCTCTATTAAAAGAAGAACTAGCATAAAGCAGATTCTAATTGATAAATGTGTGCAACTGGATCAAAAAAGTTTATTTTTAATGTAAACTGAATGGCACCACTGTAAATGTATTTTGTCCGTTAACCTAAACATTTGATTCATGTGGTAACATAAAATATAATTTGATTTAATTAAAACAATAAATAAATATAAATAAATGAGGAATATCATATTGCTAAATCTACATGACCACATTAAATTACACCAATAAAAGTCATATTTAAGTGTCAGTTTAGTTAGAAATAGCTTCTTAAAGTGCTGCTCATTTTCACTAGTTAGCGGCCGTTCACACAGAATGTGTTTTAGTGCATCTGCGCTGCTCTTCAATTAGTTTTCTTGAAACTGACTTCTTTGACCATTGCGTCACATCTCATAGTTTTTCAGTGGCTCGGGTAGGAGTGACATATTTTCTAGATGCTGTGACAGGTTAAAAAGGATGCCAACTTTTAATAATACGTTTCAGGCCACATCCGCACCAATTTGTTTTCATTTGAAATATCAGTTTTCAGTTTCCAAACATTATCGTTTTTCAAAGCATGCGGTAATGGAGAGTTTTCAAAACACTCCGTTTGGAGGAAAACACAATTTCAGCAAGGATAAGGGATGTAAACATAGCAAAATCGATGTGTTTTTAAAAACTAAAACGTGTGACTGGGAATTTGCCATTAGAAACCTGCTCTGTGTTTTGCACAGTTTTCCTGAGCAACCACTGGGTGGCGCCATGATGATTATAATTGCCTGTTTTCGGTTTTGGGTCTCGAGACACAATGTACAAACTACAGAAACAAGCTATCTAGATGAGAACAACAACCATTTAAGTGTTATTTGGAGTATTTTTTATTAATTTTTTTACCATTAAGTATATACACTGATGGGAGTGAAAACACTGGAGACAGGAAATTGAAAACAGGAAAATCATGGAACACTTCTGTGTTCAGGACAATGGATATTTGTTACACTGCATCTAGCTCTTTTTTGTCTTTGATGGGAACTGAGGTTACTATGGTACAGTTTTGTAATAGAACTGGAGACCTATGAGCAATGGTAAAAAATTCTCATGTTGTAATTTGTAGATAACCGTTGTTTGTTTTGTTATGGCAGTAAGTCTGGAAATCATAAATAGAAATGTAATTTGTAATTTCTGTGAATAATGTGTAATGTTCTGTGTAAATGTCTGTTTTTATTTCTTACACTATGACCCTCTAGAACCTTGTTTTAATCTAATCTGTGCAGTGTTTCTGATGAAGTGTTTTGTTTAAACATTGTAAAAAGGTTGCTGTGTCACAAAAGCACACAATATCACACACACACATTCAACAATGCTTGTAAACCCACACTCACTCACACGTATAGTAACTACACAGGTTTGATGCCAATAATAAACATCAGTGCGTATCACTGACTCAGATATGTGAATACATATGCTTACCGCTTAAGTAAACGTGCAAGTGAGTATGACAGTGAATGAGAGAGACAGAGCGAGCCTATAATCAAGCACAGTTTAGCAGTGAGAAGGGTCACAGTGTAAACGGGAGGAGGAAAGCGAGAGAGAGAGAGAGAGAGAGTGAGATCGAGATCTCCCATCTGTGTTTATTCTCTGTACAGTGTAAGATCAGGCAGTCAACAGAGTATGTAAGAGACAAATAGACCTGTATGAAGAGCTCAAGAGGAATTTTTACTGATGGGAATCTGTCTCTGCTGGACATGTCAACCCTTTGCCTTTCTTTGCAAATGATCCTCTCTGATCTTTGACGTCTCTGCTCTGAGCACGCTTTCCCACCTGAGGAGTCTGTTTCTAGAGTCTGGTCTTTTGCAAACAGACCAGTTGACAGAAGAGTTGAAAATGTCAGAGCTCAGCTCCAAAAAACAAGGATTTAAAAAATGCAGGAGTGCCACTTTCAGCATTGATGGCTTCAGCTTCACTATTGGTAAGAACAGCTGGGCAGGTGTGTGTGGGTGGGTGGACGTGCGTTTGTTTGGCAAGCACTCATTTTTTATTTATTTTTTACTAGCGAGTGTGTTGCTGCTGTCAGTGGTTTTGTGCGCTTTTATAATTATACATTAGCACATAATACAGATTTAGCTTGAGAAAGCTAACTTTGTAAGGGTTAAAGGTGATGTAATCTTTTTAATATTTCAATGTTATTGTTAGTACTTTCTCCTTTCTTAGCTTAATATGCAGAGACAACTATAAATAAGCCATTCGTAGGTTGCTTTGTCTATAAATTGTAAACATTTTGGCTCTGTGGCACTATGAATACATTGCAGACATTGTTTGTTTGAGCATCCTGACCAGTCCAACAAAGCAACATTGGCTCAACCAATGGCATGCATTTGGGGCGGGACTATGTTTAGCTGACCAATGGAAGATGGAAAGAACTAGTGGCATAGATATTACTTCACCTTTCAACACGGTCTCATAACAAGTCGTAATAATAGAAAGTAATAATTTTGTAAGAGTACAAAAATGTATGGCTTTTACTCCCATTGATAAAAGTTAACGAAATTACAAACAATGGGCCTTATTTGCACGTACAGTATTTGTGCATGAAATCTGCATACGAACGTTTTCCCGAATATATCATGATTCACCAATAAGTTTGCAGAATTTTTTTCTACATTTGCGGAAAATTTTAAGACCAACTGAAACCGCACGTACACAAAAATCACATACATCCGGTGTCCTTATAAACATAATGACATAAATAGTTTTCATTTGTCATTTAACGTCATACAAAGTCCAGTAAACATACAAAAAGCCAAATCAATATTTGGTGTGACCACCTTTGCACTTTAAAACAGCACTAATTCTCCTAGGAACACCTGGACACAGTTTTCCTTGGTTGTTGGCAGATAGAATGTTCCAAGCTTCTTGAAGAATTCGCCACAGTTCTTCTTTCTATTTAGGCTTTCTCAATTGCTTCTGTCTCTTTATGCACTCTCAGACTGACACAATGTTTTGCACAGCACTTTATATATAGTATATACACCGATCAGCCACAACATTAAATCCACCTGCCTAATATTATGTAGGTCCCAGTGCCAAAAACAATGCCAACCCGCATCTCAGAATAGCATTCTGCGATTATATTCTTCTCACCACAATTGTACAGAGCGGTTATCTGAGTTACCATAGACTTTTGTCAGTTCAAACCAGTCCTGGCTATTCTCTGTTGACCTCTCTCATCAACAAGGCACTTCCACCCACAAAAATGCCACTCACTGGATGTTTTTTTGTTTTTGGCACCATTCTGAGTAAATTCTAGACACTGTTGTGTGTGAAAATCCCAGGAGATCAGCAGTTACAGAAATACTCAAACCAGCCCGTCTGGCACCAACAATCATCCATGTGATTTTCTAATCAGCCAATTGTGTGGCAGCAGTGCAGTACATATAATCATGCTGATATGGGTCAGGAGCTTCAGTTAATGTTCACATCAACCATCAGAATGGGGAAAAATGTGATCTCAGTGATTTGGACAGTGGCATGATTGTTGGTGCCAGATGGTGCCAGACCGGACACAGTTTGTATTGTGTAAATAATAATGAGTAACCAAATTTGATGTTTCCTTTCTTTAAATAAAGTGTAGATAAGGAGGCAAGATAAAATGTTATGCGTGCATTGTGTTAATTTGAAATCCTGTTTGTTGATCTCTATGGAAATACAAGTCATGCAATATCCTACGAATTCACCATCTTGTATATTTCGCTGTGTGTGCATGTGAAAGAGTTTCAGAAAGGGGATTGGACATGCCTCAAGGAGATAGTGAACTTAATACAAGCTGCTAAATTGGTTCAAGACATTTTGATCTCATTTAAATGCATTCTTTGCATGCAAATTCCCTCTTTCCTGGTGTGTCATAGTAACATAAAAGCAACAAAGTGATTATGACTCTTTCAGGCAGTCTCTAAGGGTTTCTTGAGTCGTCTGAGCACAATTAGATTACATAAGAAACACATTTTTTTCTGAACAAAATGATTCAGTGCCTACGATTTCTCTCTGTTCTCCAAAAGACTGAATTCTTTTATTGCTCTGTCAGATGGTGAAGGACACAATGTCAGGATGCTGATTTTTCTGACAGGCTTCAGGGTTAGCAGGCTGATTTCAGCAGGAACAATACAATACGAGCCCGATAAGCAATGTGACATGACAGTTGTTATGGCTGAACATTGGATGGCTGTTATACTCCTAAAAGGTCAAAGGCTTGTATAACTTACCACAATCAGGTGATGAATTGAGAAAACGAAGCAGTGCCCAAATGGGTCTGCCCAATGGATTCCAAAAGTGTGAGAACACTAATGAAATTTTGAATTGGCATTTTTTTATAATTGAATGCAATATTTTTCATGAATTATATTATTAGAATAACAAATTGGGTTTTAGTTGCACAAAAAAAAAATCTTAAGAATTTCTTAGTTATTGAGTCGCGTGACTCCACGTAAGCATCGGACGTGTGAACGCCGAGCTCTGCGGACTCGTTTTGCTTTGAGATTCGATACACTCTGTTCCATAACTATACTAGGAGAACAATATGTCAAAGATTTCAAAATCCTCTGGCTCTGGAGACACAAAAGTCACTTACATGCTCAAGATGACACCCCTGAGCAGGCCACGGGCCCAGGAGTCGGTTTGGTTGGAGAGATGCAGGAAATGCAGCGAGAGATGCTGAACACATCGACAATACTGACGAAAGTCATTGCTGACTTGGAGGATCTTGCTGTGATATGTTGATCGATCACTGCCATGGAGGCGAAGTTTACTGATGTAGTCACAAGAGTGGGGGATGTCGAAAAATGGATTTTGAGTTTATTTTGTGGAGGATTTCATGCAAAGTCATTGGAGCGAGCAAGACATTTGCTTGTACTCATGTTGCAGCTGAGTTGACCGGCTCACTGAACATTCGTTTGACTGTTTGAAGAATCTGCACCTTCTTTTTGTGCTGGTTAAGCCTATCGGAACAGTGCGCCACACCAGTTTCATGGATGAAGCTACATGCTCTATGTGTTTATACTGCTTATTGGCTGGAGTTTGTTTTATAGATTATCTTTTGCTGTGTAATTCTGTCTCAAAAATGTGTATAGAAAGACTTGAGCAATCCAACGGCAAGGTAGACACAAAGGCTATCGTAGGCATGCATGGACTGTTTGAGTTGGGAGGGATGGGGTTAATGTGCACATTATTCTTTTTTCAGTTTTTTTTTTGTTTTGTTTTTGTTCTTGGGGATGTTCAAGGTTTGATTGTTGCACTATGTTGGAATGTGGTTGTGACAGGGCGGAGGGCAGGCCAGGTATCAGAGAACTCTCTCTCTCTCCTCTCTCCCACTGCTGCTCTGTGTTGACCTATCCCTCTCTTTTTTATAATGTTTTTTATAACGATCGCCGTTACGGCGTGTAGGTGCCACCTTGGTTTTTGTTTCCCTCCCCTTGTTCCCTCCCTCATCCTGGTAGACAGTGATTAGGCACGCCTCTCTTCAGGGAAGGGGGTAGGTCATTCCGGGTGCTCCCCAGCCTGAGAGAACGAGGGAGGAATGTGGCAGGGCGGAGGGTGGGGCCGGGTCGTGATGCTACACACCCGGCCCCTAATCAGGCTAATCAAGCCTCAGAGAGGGATAAAGGCCGAATGAAGACTGCAGTGGGACAGAGAGAGAGATTTATGGGCAGCTATCCGACACCTTTGTGTGTTTGTCTTTTTATTTCAGTTACTTATTAAAATATAATTTATATTGTCAAGCCGGTTCTCCTCCTTTCCATTAATATCTTTAAAATGGTCTTTATAATCTTGCCTTTGACAAACAATCTTTTTATTATTATTTCTCTTCTGAAGCGTAAGAAATATGATATGGTTCCTTCAAGAAACGCACCTTTCTCTGCAGGAGGGTGAAAAATTTGTAAAGATATGAGGTGGGCATTTTTTTATAGTGCTGCTCGAGTAAGAGCAGGGGAGTCATTACACAGATAAGTAAACTTCTACAATTCAAATGTCTCAAAATGAGCTAAGATAAATTATTTATCTTTAGTTATTATTATTATTGTTTTATCTGAAATTCAGGGACAACATTTTATTTTGGCTAAAATGTATGCACTTAAGGTTGATGATCAGGGCTTTTTTTTAATAGATCTTTAAGGGATGTTGCAAGCTGCTGGCCCCCCTCATGATATAATATTGGGAGGAGACTTTAATCTTTTGATGGACTCAGTCCTTGATCATAGTGAAGAAAAAGTGTGCAAGCCCCTTAGCGCAACACTGACGCTTCACATCATGTGTAAAAAAATCATACATATATTTGGATACTTTTGAACCCATCTGGTAGGGACTATAATGTTTATTCATCAGTCCATAAGATTTACTCTAGAATATATATGTATATATATATTATTTCTAAGTCCCTCATTTCATCTGTTGTTGATTGCTACAGAACTGGCTCAACTTTTGCTAGAAGTTTATACAGAATCATTAAAGAATGGAAAGCTTCAGCCAACCATGACACAAGCCAGGATCAGTCTGATTCTTAAAAAGGACAAAGATCCCAAGCGAGTGTAAGAGTTACTGTCCAATTTCCCTGATCCAGCTAGACGTTGAAAATATTGTCAATAATTTTAGCTAACCGATTAAGTAAAGATGACATCTCTTAAACATATAGATCAGGTGGGGTTCATTCGGGGCCATAGCTCTTCTGATAACATTAGGTGTTTCATCAATATCATGTGGTCAGTGGCGAATGATCAGACTCCGGTCGCTGCTATCTCACTTGATGCCGAAAAAGTATTTGATATGGTAGAATGGGATTATCTATTTAAGATTTTGGAAATGTATGGGTTCAGGAATACTTTTATTGGATGCATTAAGTTATATATATAGACACCCGGTAGCGGCAGTAAAAACAAATTGATTAATTTCAGATTATTTTACTCTGGATAGGGGCCCCCGGCAGGGTTGGCCTCTTTCCCCATTATTCCAGTCTTGCCCTGGAACCTTTAGCAGCTGCGATAAGAAAGGAGGAGGATTTTCCAGGGTTGATGGCGGGAGGTGTGGCGCATAAGCTTCTGCTTTACACAGATGATATTTTATTATTTGTCTCCGACCCCACTAGATCTATGCCTTGCCTCAACAGATTTATTAATTCCTTTTCTAAGTTCTCAGGATACAGCGTTATATTTATCTCTGACAGCGTTCTGCCTGGTAATTTGTGTATTTTATCCCCAGCAAATCTGTGTGATTTAGTTCATTGAGTTAATTTTAATAAAAAGGTTTTTGAGCATTGTGGGCAGGTGGGCTTCAATACATTAATCTATGATTGGGAAGGTTAATGTTATTAAAATTAATTGTATTTCAAAATTCAACTACCTGCTACAATCTCTCTCTATAGATGTCCCCCTCTCTTATTTCAAGCAATTTGTTAGCATAGCGAAGTCCTTCATTTGGAATGATAAACGTCCCAGATTACATTTCAGTAAGTTGCATAGGCTGATTGACAAAGGTTGGCTAGGCATACCCAAGATTTTGTTTTATTATTATGCATGCAGACATTTGGCTCATTGGTCGCTTCAACCTGAGAGAGCCCCTCCCTGGTTTTGTATTGAACAGGAAGTTCTTGCCCCTATTTCGCCATTGCAAAACCTTTCTATCAAACTAATTGGAGAAGTTAAGTTACACCCCTTTATCTTGCATTTGCACATATTTGTATGGATAAAAGTGTCCAGAGTGTTTAATTCAGACATTTATTTTAATGTAGCCTCGAGCATTTAGCTGAACCCAAATGATGTATTAAGTCACCTTTTTGCTGGACAGAGTGGATTGAGAGGGAGGGAGGTTTATACACTCGGTTACCTATATGAGAGTAGTGATGAGATCCTTTGAAAATATGGTTCAACATTTTGCGATTCCCAGATCTCAGAGTTTTTTAGGTATTTACAGCTGCACCACCTGCTCCGTACTATTTTTGGGAAAAGCATACAACCCCCTAAAGCGGCAGATTGTCTGGGAGTGGTGATTTCTACTTTTGGAAAACGTCATGAGGCATCAGAGTACTACTCCCTACTAATTTGTGGAGTGGTGGTGGTGTAGTGGTCTAGAGCACATAACTGTTAATCTGGTAATCAGAAAGTCACTGGTTCGATCACCACAGCCACCACCATTGTGTTCTTGAGCAAGGCACTTAACTCCAGGTTGCTCTGGGGGGATTGTCCCTGTAATAAAAGCGTCTGCCAAATGCATAAATGTAATTCAGAGTATGGGGGATGGAGCTTCGGTTTCTCTCAAGAGATTATGGGAGAAAGATCTAAACTTGGTATTGGAGGAGAGTGTGGGCTAGGATAAAAAAAAACATAAAGTCTACATATAGAAATGCAAGGGTGCATTTTATGCAATTTAAGATTTTACATCGATTCTATTGGACCCTCTATAGATTGTATAGGCTTGGTCTGTTAAGATTCAAGAATTTTGGTTGAGGGTTCAGAGTTTTATGTGTGACGTATTGGGCACTCAAATTCATTTAGCCCCAGACTCTGTATTTTAGGCGATGAGTCGGTCATTAATATAGGGGATACACATAAAAAATTGGGTCCTGGCCAGTGTTATGATCGGCAGACAGATTGTTCTTAGGGGAATGGAAGATGGCTGGAAAACCCCCATTTAAGTGTGGTGCACAGGTGGTGGCATTCGTGGAAATGTCATGTAGAAGGCTAGAAAATGTTTATTCATTTCATAAAAAATGGGGGTTAAATGTTGATTCTGTGAATATATGTTTTGCTTTTCTTTGTCAATTGTGTGAATCAATAAAATGTGTTAATCAAAAATAATATTAAGAAGAGGTTCTAAGATTACAGGGAATTCCTCCTTTAAGAGCTTAGTTAGTATTAGCTCTGACATACATGTAGTGGATTTTGATGTTTTGATCAAATTTTCCTAGTTCTTCATGACTATGACAGCAAAGGATTGAAGTTGTATGTGAGGAAAATAATGAGACACTGTTTTCTGAGGTGCTGTGACAGATAATTGCATAATTGCAATTTTATCAGAAAAGAAATTCATGAAGTAAAAAAAAAACAAAAACAAACAAGTAATAATTTCTTAGTTATTAATATGCCCCCCTTTTGCTTTAATGAAAGTATGCACTCATGCTGTCATGGACTCCTAAAGGACCTAAAGGTCTATGTTATCCAGCATGATTTGAGAATGTTCCAAAGAGCATCTTGTGTTCTTCTAAGGAATCAACGAAATCTGACCTTTGTATATATGAGATAACATGGTCAATGTCACTTAAACTCACATGGTAAACTGCACTACTTAAAGTTTCCAGTGATATTATGATGTCAGCTGATTCTTGGAAGCACAGTGTTAGTTTTATTGGACCTCTCATCCGCCTTTGACACTATAGACCATAATATTATTATTATTAAACTTCAGGATCTGGTAGGGATATTTGGATCAGTTTTAAAATGGTTTTCATCTTACCTTTCTGGTAGAAGTTTTAGTGTTTTTATAAATCAGATCATGTCAGATACTTCAGGCTTATCGAGTGGGGTACCTCAGGGTTCGATCTTGGGACCAATTCTCTTCCTTGTGTACATACACCCTCTAGGACAGATAATCGGTCAGTTTAGTGAGGTTTCTTATCATCTGTATGCAAACGACATTCAGTTGTACTGCTCTTTTACGTCTTCTGAGTTACATAAACTGTCCTCTCTTATCGACTGTCTGACTAGTATCAAGCAGTGGTTAAATGATAACTTCTTAGTCCTGAACTCCGCTAAGACTGAAACACTTATAATTGCCCCTGAGCAAAGCATCGCTCAGATAAAGCAACGTATCTCAGAAGTTTAGGTGTGGTTTTTGATTCTGCCATGTCCTTGGAGCAACACTCAAAACAACTTATCAAAAATAGTTTCTTTCAATTAAGGAACATATCCAAAATAAGAGTCCTGGTATCTAAGGCCGAACTGGAGATGATCATTCGTGCTTTTATTTCATCTAGTTTAGATTACTGTAACAGTCTATTTACTTGTCTTAATAAGAAAGAGCTTTATCACCTTCAGACTGTTGCTGCAAGGCTTTTAACCCACACCAGTAAAACGGCACACATCACACCTGTTTTAGCTTCTCTTCACTGGTTACCAGTGCAATTTAGAATGTGTTTTAAAATGCTGGTTCTTACCTTTAGAGCCCTACAAGGACAAGCGCCCCCTTACATCTCTGACCTGATACAGCTGCGCACGTCCTCACGTAGTCTGAGATCAACTGGTCAGAGATTTTTAATTGTTCCCCATACACGTTGTAAAACTAGAGGGGACCGTTCTTTTTAAGCAGTGGCACCTAAAGTGTGGAATGCTTTGCCTCCTTCCTTGCGCTCCTTGGATTCGGTGGAAAATTTTAAAACACAGTTGAAAACTCTTTTATTTAAAGAGGCTTTTAGCTAGACTGTAGGGTGGTTAGGCCTGTCTGATATGTATTTCTGTTTGTTTATGTTTTTTGGTTTAGTTATTTATTTGGATCATATAGTGTCATGTATTTATTTATGTTGTGTATTCCCCTTTTCTTGTGAAGCACTTTGTGATTTTTATCTAAGAAATATGCTATATAAATACATTTTACTTACTTACGTTTGTGTAGCGACCTAGAAGTAGTGCAAATATTAAATATTTGCTCTTTATTTAATGTCATAGCATTTATAACAAAACTTTATAACTATTTCCAGGTTTAAATTAGACATTAAATCATAGATTTACATTGTGGTCTCTGACTTTTCTACCCTGTTTCTGTGTTAAAAACACTAGCTATGTGATAATTTAGAGTCTCAATATGTCAGATTCATTTTAATAGATGAAACAAATCCTCACTGGAACCTGTTTATTATAAGCCTGTATGTGTGTGTGCTGTAAAGGAAGCACACACAAACAGTCATCAAGGGTTTTCTCCCGTGGATCACCCATGCTGCCTGTGCGATTACCATCTCCATGGTCACTAGCGGAGGCAGGATGTGATGTCAGAACCTAGTGATTCTTGCCTCTGTTTGACAAACAACCTCAACCCATCCCTTTCCCATAGTTCTGCCTACGTGTGTGTGTGTGTTTGTGGGCAGAACACCTAATGGGGCCTTATTAAGACACTTGTTGGTTAGTGAGTAAGTCTCTTGGGTTAGAATGCAAAGTCTGTATGGAGACCTAAAGTGCATCTCAAATGATGTACAGTACTATTAACTATGCACTTGGCCATCTAGTATATTTTCAAACAGTAGTGCCATCTCAAATGGATCAACAGCATTTTTATGACAAGGAAGCTTTTGTCATTTCAGTTGAAAGAAGTGACATTCCAAATGCACACAATGTGTTGCCACTAGCTTTAAATGTCACAACTTGTTTTCCTGCCTTTAAATCTTTGTATATTTATATATGAATTTCAAATTCATAGTAGGGTTGTGTATCTAAATCTACACCTGTGAATCAACAACCACTGTGTATCCATCCATCCATCCATCCATCTTCAACCGCTTATCCGAAGTCGGGTCATGGGGGCAGCTGCTCCAGCAGGGGCCCCAAACTTCCCTATCCCGAGCCACATTAACCAGCTCTGACTGGGCTGACCCGAGGCGTTCCCAGGCCAGTGTGGAGATGTAATCTCTCCACCTAGTCCTGGGTCTTCCCGAGGCCTCCTCCCAGCTGGACGTGCCTGAAACACCTCCCTAGGGAGGCTGGCCAGGGGCATCCTTACCAGATGCCCAAACCACCTCAACTGACTCCTTTCAACGCAAAGGAGCAGCTGCTCTACTCCGAGCTCCTCACGGATGACTGAGCTCCTCACCCTATCTCTAAGGGAGAAGCCCGCCACCCTTCTGAGGAAGCCCATTTCGCCGCTTGTACTCGCGACCTAGTTCTTTCGGTCATGACCCAACCTTCATGACCATAGGTGAGGGTAGGAACAAAATTGACCGGTAGATCGAGAGCTTTGCCTTTCGGCTCAGCTCTCTTTTCAGTGACAACGGTGCGATAGAGCTGAGTGCAATACCGCCCCTGCTGCCCCGATTCTCCGGCCAACCTCCCGCTCCATTGTCCCTCACTCGTGAACAAGACCCCGAGGTACTTGAACTCCTTCACTTGGGGC
This sequence comes from Xyrauchen texanus, assembly GCF_025860055.1. NCBI lineage: Eukaryota > Metazoa > Chordata > Actinopteri > Cypriniformes > Catostomidae > Xyrauchen > Xyrauchen texanus. Next base: position 27,799,378 of record NC_068317.1, read on the forward strand.
AAAACCTCATTCCCTACCTGGAGTACGCACTCCATCGGTTTCCTGCTGAGAACCATGGCCTCAGATTTAGAGGTGCTAATCCTCATCCCAGCTGCTTCACACTCGACTGCCAAGCGATCCAGTGAGAGCTGAAGGTCACGGACCGATGATGACATGAAGACAACATCATCTGCAAAAAGCAGCGATGAGATCCCCAGCCCACCGAACCGCACACCTTCCCCACCTCGACTACGCCTCGATATCCTGTCCATGAATATCACAAACAGGATTGGTGACAAAGCGCAGCCTTGGCGGAGACCAACCCCCACATGGAATGAACTCCGACTTTGTGCCGAGGACCGGACACAGCCCTCGCTTTGGGCGTACAGGGATTGGATCAGCCCTAAGAAGGGACCCCCACCCCGTACTCTCAAGAGCACCTCCCACAGTCTCTCCCGGGGACCCGGTCATACGCCTTCTCCAGATCCACAAAACACATGTAGACCGGATGGGCATACTCCCAGGCCCCCTCCAGGATCCTTGCGAGTAAAGATCTGGACCGTCGCTCCACGGCCAGGACGAAAACCGCATTGTTCCTCTTCAATCTGAGGTTCGACAATCGGCCGAACCCTCCTCTCCAGCACCTTGGAGTAAACTTTACCAGGGAGGCTGAGAAGTGTGATACCCCTGTAGTTGGCACACACTCTCTGATCCCCCTTTTTGAAGAGGGGAACCACCACCCCGTTCTGCCACTCCTTAGGCACTGTCCCAGATTTCCACGCAATGTTGAAGATTTTACACCACTGTGTAATTACACTGAATTCTTGGTTAATTTTAAGTTAGACAAAACAAAATGAATGATTTGTATTATGTTTTTGATTCATTAAAGGAATGGGCTGATAAAAGTTATTTGTTCTGTAGGAAGCGCTGGACGTTTGCAGTGTATATTCAAAAGAACCGAATCGTAAGAGTCATTCGTACAGGAATTGGACTGCAATGGCCACACTTCATGATGTTATAGATTCAAATAAACCGGCTCAGAAGAGTAATTAATTCGGGTATCAGATCATGCTGTATATTTCACGCTACAGATTCAAATGATCCAAATCATAGAAGGTTTCTTCGGGAATCGGACTACACATCGCGCTTTAGATATATATACAACAGCATATATATCATTCTTATATGTATATGTATGTATAATATATATATATATATATATATATATATATATATATATATATATATATATATATATATATATATATATATATATATATATATATTAGGGCTGTCAAGCGATTAAAATTTGTAATCAAATTAATTACATGGTGTCCCGATTAATTAATCGATTAATCGCATATATAAATATTTGCTGAGAAAGCCCCTCATATAACAATAATTCAATATATAAAGATTATACATATTTATATCAATATATAATTATACATAGTTATCTTTAAATATTTAAAAATTATATATATATATATATTCAGATAATTAAAATGCATTACATTCTTGTAGCAGAAGAGTTAATCATTGATAAGACAATACAAAAAGCGGCTTTATAATGTGTATTGTTTACTACCATATTATTGATCATAAGTCAATCATTGGCATACAGTTCACAGCAATCCATTTCACAAGTGAATAAGTCAATCAGTTGGAGATTTATTATGAGGACTTGTTTAAGAGTCTGTCAATGTACACCTGCATCAGACATGCTTGTGTAGCATCTCGGTTACATCATAAACATAAAATGTTTAGTTCACTGTGTTGAGTTAAATATAGTTTAATACTCAATCTTTAAACACATCTTGAGATTTCTTAGTTTGCATTTGTGCTCCTTCAAGTGTTGAATGCAAGAACTGTGTTGTGGGTTGTTTTCTTCACTGTATAAACTGTGCCTTGCTCATACAGCTGAAATTTCACCTCTGGAGTATACAGGTGGTACTACAAGCTTGCATTTCTCAGGAATCTTCCTTATTATGGTGCGATTAATTGTGTAAATTTTTTTAACGTGTTATTTTTTGTCAAATTAATCGCACTGAATTAACGCGTAAAATCGACAGCCCTAATATATATATATATATTGTATATATACAGCAAATATATAAATAATTTACAGTATGTACAAGTTTGTCACAATTTTAAATCAGTCAACATACAGTACAATTGGTATATTTCTGTTGAGGTGGGATAAATGTATGGAAAAAGCAGTCCTTGCAAGTTACCTGGGAGGGAAGGCATGGGTGATCGTATATGCCCCTCACTGGGGGCCTTTCTTTCGTCAGGTTAGACGAGTAGTGTGAGCTGCCCAAGGGGAGTCATTATCGTTAATGAAGAGTCCTTTCTCCTCTCCTGAGAACTGACTTGTTGGACACTCAGCAGTCTGAAGAACTCGCTGTGCTAAAGGCTCCTCTCTGATTTCCCTCTCATTACCTCCGTGCCCCCTGCAGACTGGCAGTCCCCACTTAACAACCTCACATCTGTCTCTGACGCTCTCTCTCCTTTTTCATGTTATAGTTTTTTTACCCCTTTCTTCAGCTGTCTTTTTATTAACTTTTGTGATTTGCAGTGTTTCAGATTTTTACTGGCTTTCATTCCCCTAAGTGACTATTTTCTCTGTCATCACATAGATGTGTCCCTGCACAAGATTTAAATTATGCTATTTTTTATAGGAAACTTCAAGTTTGATAAGATCGTATACAGTGGCCTCAAAAAATAAAACATATCCTGTATCACTTTCTTTCTTTTGTGGAACGCAAAAATATATCTTAGGTAGAAGTTTAAAGGTAATATAAAAAGTAATTTGATGATAACTTTTGATGCAGACAGAATCTTTTTTTGTCATGTTTATCATAGTAAGAGGTTGACGCCTACGGTATCTAGGTTTATAGTTGACAAATTGTTTTGCGATATTGATTTGCGTTATGTTTTTATTTAAATTATTTTTAAAGCTGAAATGTGCAACTTTTTTATGTAAAATTACTTTCTCATATCCTCGCCTAATATGTAGAGACAATATGTCAACCATTCATACAGACCGGTCTCCTCAAAAACTGTAAACACTGTGTCTCTGTGGCACTATAAAAATCACTCTGTTTGAGAGACCTGTCCAGCCTTAAACAGCAACATTGACTCAATTATTCGAATCATTAGGGGCCAAGCCACGAGGTGGCCACAAGGTGGTCCACTCGTTAGCGATGAGCGAAACGGAAAATTCTCTTAGGACTTTCTATCAGCTGTTGGCCGCTATAGTATAGGGAAAAGTCAAGGGAGGGAGAGTGCCCTGGACTGGAGTTGATCCATGTTGGAGGATGGTATGTTTTGTTATGTTATTTCTATACTCTGCTTGAAAGCTTCACATTTTGTTGACCAGCTATTGGAAGCTTGCTTCTAAAACAACCAGGTCAATTTAACTGTTAAACTTTACGCAACACAATGAGCTAGTAGCTAACAGCTAGCAGTCGTGTTATTGTTTTTGTCAGTTTGCGTTGCAGTAGAGGAGGCGCAACTATGACGATCATCCTATGATCCCACCCAAGTTGAGGTGGCACTAAACTGCAGTGGGAATGTAAACTCAGAAAAGTAAACCAAGTAGAGTTGAGGCAAGTCGAACCGTAACGTGCAGTGGAAAAGTGCTATAAGTCAACTACTCTTTGGGTCCTATGGGACCTATAGGCCAAACAGGCAATTTAGGGGGCGTGGCCCCTTAATGGCTGCTTCCAGCTATATTTATTAGTTAGATTTCACATTCCAAAGTTTAAACTTAAGTAAACATTTACCAAAAAGAGGCTTTTTTTTTTTCTTTTGCTCTCAAATAAATTAAAAACAGTCTAGATAATGTTAAGAAAAAACTGTACAAGGAGAAAAGCTGTAAAAACGTAACTGATGCACTGCTTTGAGGATTTCTGTGACGTTCATTCATTCATTCATTTTCTTGTTCATTTACATTTTATTTAAACCCCTGGTTATTTATTTATTTAGGCTATTGAGTAAAGGGTATACAAATCTAATTGTTCTGACTTCTTAGCATTACAAAATGTTTAGCAATTACAAAAAAAGTTATACCATACAATTGGGATGAATGATTCACTAGCGAGCGAATCGGTTTAAACGAGTCATTAACAAGAACCTATTTCTAAAAGTATACTCACCAATCCCCTGTCCCCCGTCCCCTGAGATTCAGTTCTGGTAGCTGCAAATGTGAGGTGTTTCTGGATGCATTTAAGCTTCCGTTGTGATATTAGTGTTTAAAATGTGCGAGAGGTCTGCTGCTGATTAATTGTGCAGTGTCGTTAGTTATCCTGCAGAGGGAGCTCTTTATTCAGTTTTTCCAGCGATGCACTTCCTCTGTGCAAACAACAGCTTCTGCTAGTCATCCATTCAATAACCAATGAAAGACATGAAAGCTACGACACATTTTTAACAAGGAGCTGTTATTTTTAGCAGAAACCTTTAATGTAAACATAGAAAAGCCTGATATCCCTATTACAGCTGACAGCATCAGATGTCAATAATGATTGTTACATTGTATTATTAATATTTTAAGTATTATATATTTGTATTTATAGTATTTTAAAGATTCAAGTATTGCACATTAATTGTAAAATGTTGCAAAATTAGCTGCAAAAATAAAGGGCATCTTGTGGAGCAATTGCTTCTGTTTCACACGTGACAAAAAAAGTCTGAGAACAAGCTGGTCCTGAATAAATAATTTAATCAATTACAATAATGACATCTGTGCAATTTTATTTTCTACTCTGTGCTTGTGCATTGTGGGATTTAAATGTATCTAAGAGGCTTGAGTTCAGTTCCATTTAATGATTCGTTCAGTGACCATTTCTGGTGTTACCAGAAGGTGGTGACAAATGAGTGTCTTGTGTGAAATGAGTTAGTCACTGAAACAACTATAAAAAATAAAAAAGTATTACTTTAAAATGTGTATGTCTACAAACCTTCAAAGAGACTTTAGTAGAGGATTTAAGACAACAATGATAGTCCTATAATTATTATAAAGAGTTTCAATAACGTCTGTATGTTTGCATGTATAAAAAAGCATGTCTACGATATATATATTGACCAGTAAAATACATATGTTCAAAGAATGCAGCAGATCTATCACATTGTGCAAGAGAGCTCCCAGTTTTGTTCATCGGTTGATAATTGTTTGGGTGGATAACGTTTTTTACACAAAATGCTTACTTTAAATATGTGTTCACAAGAGTCGTATGTTAAAATTGGGTGTTTGATATGGATAATTTTTTGCATATGGATTGCATGTGTGTAGTTTGACCATGTTGTGTATAACTTATTTAATGTTTTATATCCTAGAATGTTTTCCAGTTTAGTAAATAAGTACATGTTAAATGTGAAATTATGTGTAATGAGAATCGTATTGTTCAAAATGGTATACGTGTCCTTAAAGCCTGGCTAGAAATGCATAAAATACTTTGAGTGATTTAGGCATGTGTTAAATGCATAAGATGCTTTGAGTGGTTTGAGTAAGTACTTAAGTACATTGGGTGCTGTGAATGATATAATCATTTATTTCATTTGTTGTATTTAGTTGTACCATATTTCAATTTAGTAAAAAAATGAAAGCTGTGGTTGCCAGAATAATTATGTAAAAAATAAAGTAAAAATGTAAACAACTTTACAGAACAACCTGTACATTTTACAGTTTAAAACTGTTGTTTTTACAGTATATTTTACAGTGCAGAACCATTGTTTAGATTATTACATGATAAACTTAATATATTAACCTTTGTTACTGTAAAAATCTGCTTTTCACTTTATAATGTATTGTTAACCACTGTAGTAAATACAGACAGTCACATGATGACTAATTTCATCAATAGTTGCCCTTCCAAGAGCAATGACCAATAAACATGTAGTCAGTGCTCAGTGTGACTTACACAAACACTAAACACCATCAGGGTAACACGTGAAATTAAATTATGCATTACATCAAATATAATACAGAACACCCAAAGTACATAAATTATATTAAATATAAGAAACATAACTATTCCCACAAAATACAAGGAAATGTAATGGGTCACGCAGGGAATTTTGGGAATACCCGATTATGTTTTTTTACAGTTATTTTAACAATAATTTATTCTCTTGTTAAAATAATATAAATTTTAACTGTTAATCACATGAGAAAATCATTCTTTTTACATCTAAACAAATGTCATTTTTACAACATTTTACCTATAAAAATACATATTTTACGGTAACTACTCATTAACCAATACATGTTTTTACTGTAGCATTGTTACAGTCTTTTACTGTACGGACAATTTTTTACAGTGTACTGCCTCATCGACCACTGTTCCGTCAGAATAAAACCCCAAAATATATTTTTGTATCGTGGTGATTATTTACAACCCACCGGCTACACATATTTAACACAGATCTAGTAATCGGCTTAAATTAACAAAAACAACCAATCAAATTTTTACCTCACAAGCATAATGTAAGAAGATGAACGTATGGAAGACACGTGTGCTGACATAAACTCCACTTACAATGTGTGCTTAAAAGATGTGTCTTTTGTTGTTTTTTTCTGCAGTGCATCTCACATAATGCTGCCAATCAAGAACGATATGCCAATAAATACAGTAACTCTTGTTTGTGTGTTCCTCATTTCTAGATTATTTATTTAGATCAACATCAACTGAATAATCGAGTATTGTAGAAAGCAACTTAAATGAATTGATTAGCTAGTCTAACCACATGAAACTCATCTGTGATTGGATGGATGGTTGCTCAATCAGCCCAAAGTAACACAAAGAACACTCTATACACCCCTGTTGAAAGTATCAACTTTGTCTCAGATGTGTCTTAAAATTTGCTTTTAAGGATGATTAACAATAGGCACAAAGGGGGAAACTGTTGACATACTGTACACATATCTATCTAATCTTTTTCTATAAAATATGATAGAGGGAAATGAACAGATATTCTACTCAGGTAATTTGATCATGGAAGAATTTGCAGTTCATATCGAAATCTCTGACTTTTGAATGCAGACTTTGTATCTTGGTAAATCTGAGCACATTGCAAGACATTGTGGAGATCTTTGAATCTCTAAAGGAGACACGTGAGATTACTCCGGTCTTCCATTTTATAATTTGCTTTCCATTGAAGTTGTCAAGGAAAAGCAATTCAGATTGTAAAGAGATCTCAGTTGTGAATCTTTTGTTCTTATCTCCCTCCTTCCTCTTTCTGCCAACATATTCCTTCCTTATATCAGAAAGCACAATTGAAAACTACAGCATCATGTCCATATTTCATATTTCTCATTCTCTACTTCCTCCACATTGTACATTATATGTTATTGAAGCACCCGATAGCATTGCAAAACTCGCAAAGTTAAGCTACATCCATCTTCTTTTTCTCCACAGTGGCGAACGAAGCAGGAGAGAGCAGTTCGAGGCCTCTGGCACGCTTCGCACGTGAGTATCGGCAATCAGACACGTGATTCAAACTAAGCTGACTCATTACTTCAAAAATATGTTTCCTGGACAGTTCACAGTTTAAGATAAGTTTCTAGTGATCAAACACAGATTTGTAATTATAACTCCAGGGAGAGGTGTTTGAAATCCTTCACATTGTCAATGTGCCATCTGGAAGCTAGGTGGCAGAATCAACCCAACATACAGCCATGTGTGAGTGTGTGATCTGTTTTCCTGTGGACAACTCAGGTCATCTTCACATTGGTCCGCTGTTTAGCACAACAGTCACCTCACACTTTATCAGCTGTCTTAGTTACGTACATACTTTTCCCATTCTTTTAAATCCTTAAGCCAGCTCAGAGATGACAAATGTTGATTTCAAAAAAGTAAAAATAAATACTCGGATATCGACGCACCAGTTTTGTAAAGGTGCATCCATGCCATTACATGTTGGTGTCTTTTTCTCTCTTTATCTTTGTCATTATATTTTTTCCTCTCTCCACCCTGGTCTTGCATTCTGTTGTCCACACCCATTTGAGCATTTGATCTCTGATTGCTGCATCAGGTTCCAAGTCTCAGAATGCTTTGTGGAATGCCATCACAGCGGGCATCGGGATCAAGGACAAGGACAAGCGTGGCATTCTGATTGACCCCCGGAGCCCGGAGGAGATTCTAGCCGATGACCTGCCCACTGTCGACAGCCCTGATGCCATGGAGAAGACCGCAATCAGGTTTGATGGGCATCAGACAGTTCAACCCAACATGAAAATGATGTCATCATTGTCTCACCCTCATGTCGTTTCTCACCTGTATAACTTTCATTTTGCTATGGAACACAAAATGAAAAGCTTAGAAGAATGTTCACACTGCTCTCTTACATACAATGAAAGTGGATGGTGACTAGGGACTGTAAAGGTTTAAAAATGACAAAACATTTATAAAAGTAGTCCATATGAATTGTGCACACTATTCCAAGTCTTCTGAAGCTATATTATAGTTTATCTTAGACATTGTGCTGTAAATAATTCATTTGTGTTCCACAAAATAAAGAAATGCATACAGGTTTGGAACAGAAATAATGAAATTATAAAAATGTTTGGGTGAACTATCACTTTAAATGCTTTCAGTGCCATGAACTAAGTTGTGGAAAAATACTATCCCTTTTCTACTTCTTATCCAAAATTGCTGTTAACCTATAAAGCCAAGCTGGATGAACGAACATGCTCTTTGAACAGGAATTATGCAGGAATTATGTCTCTTAAAGTGGTATTTTTCACTCATAAGCACAGCTGATAGGAGTCGGACAAGTTAGGATAACTGCGGAATAACTTCTCTTTTTGATCAAACCAGGCATGATAGTAGAAAAAGAAATAAAGGATCCAATTCTTGAACCAAAAAGATGAAATAGAAGTCCTGCAAATAACTTTTTTATTCTCTGTATCTTTTAGAAAAACACCTACTGAGGCTGTAAAGAATCTAGAAACCAAAACGCTGATCTGAATAGCCTGAAATGTGACCTTAAGAAATGTTCTCTTAAGAAGATGATAAAACCATTGAAGAATCTTAATTTTGTTTATTTATTAATAGTGCATTTGTGCTTAGAAAACAGACTCTGGGCTATTGAGAGGTCAGCGCATAAACTCTCATATTATATAGAAATGAAAAAGCACAAAAATAACATCCAAATTGCTTTGAAGATTTTTGGTTATGGTGATCAGGTGCTGCTCTGTTGCTGATTCTCTTTTATGATATCTTGTGACGTAACAGAGGGAATCTGTTCAGCCATCCCAGAGGACAATTTTATTGTTCAGAGGTTGCTCTTTCATATAGCTCAGTAGACTTTTACTCACCCTTATGCCATGTGTATGACTTTCTAACACAAAAGTAGATTTTTAGAAGAATATCTCAGCTCTGTAGGTCCTCACAAAGCAAGATTTTGAAGCTCCAAAATGCACATAAAGGCAGCATAAAAGTAATCCATAAGACTCCGGTGGTTAAATCTATACCTTCAGAAGCGAAACTACAAATTATCCTCCCTGCCCAGTAGGTGGCGATATGCATGAACAATACAAATTGTCAAAAACAAAATAAGAAGAATGTGAAAGTGAAATTGGAGATTGATTGTAAAAAAAAGACTTAAATATTGATCTATTTCTCACCCACACCCATTATATTGCTTCTGAAGATATGGATTTAACAACTGGAGTTTTATGGATTAGTTTATGCTGTCTTTGTGTGCTTTTGGACCCTCTGGTCACCATTCACTTGCATTGTATGGACCTAAAGAGAGGAAATATTCTTCTAAAAATCTTCAAACATATCTGGGATGGCATGAGGGTGAGTAAATGACCATTTAAATTAATATAAAAAGCATTGCTCTGATAAATTGGTCCACGTTGTCCACATTGAAAGTTTTTTCTTTCCTATAGCATCTTCTCCTTTATACACCACCTTGAACAGGGCGGATGGCTGCACTGCCATTTCAACTGATTTTCAATTTTGACATCTTGCTGTGATCAGTAATCTGTGTCTGCCTCACATTTTTAGTTTTATTTTGGAAGAGCAATCTGGCAATCTGTCTATGAAAGAGTAAAATAGAGAGAAAGAGAGCAAATGAATGGAGGAAGATATCAGGGAATGATACTAAGGAAAAGGGTAAGTTGCCTGGTCAAACAGTTTTCCATATATTTGTCAGAGGTATAAATTCAAAATATATGACCCTTTCGGATAGTTTGGGGAGTGTATATGAGATTGATATGTAAATATATGTGTACCTTTCACACGTGAGAGAGAAATTATGAGTTTGTCCAAGAAATGGACAGCACCTAAAAGGGATAGTTCTCCCAAAAATATCTTCATTTACTCACCTTAATGTTATTCCAAACCCATATGGCTAACATTATTCCATGGAATACAAGACAGAATATTACGGACTGACAACCTCAGTCACCATTCATTTACACTGCATATTTTTTTTGTGCATAAAATACATTTACATTTATGCATTTGGCAGACACTTTTATCCAAAGTGACTTACAGTGCACTTATTACAGAGACAATCCCCCCGGAACAACCTGGAGTTAAGTGCCTTGCTCAAGGACACAATGGTGGTGGCCGTGGGGATTGAACCAGCGACCTTCTGATTAACAGTTATGTGCTTTAGTCAACTACGCCACCTCCACTCCTATAAAAAAATAAAACTGAATGGTGACTGAGGCTAACATTCTGGTTAACATGTCCTTATGTGTTCCACAGAAGTAATGTAGTCATGCAGGGTTTAAGCAACATGAGGGTTTGTAAGAGTTAATTACATTTTAGCACCCATAAAGGTTTTGTTTTTGATTTTTATTGGCAGGTTACATTGTTACATCTTACCCCATGTGGTGAGACAAACGGTCTTGTTTGTTTGTTTGTTTGTTTGTTTGTTTGTTTAATGCTAACCGTCCAAAATCCTGAGATTTTAACATCTGGCTGTAAATGTGCAAAAGTGCATTTTTGTCAATTTCTCCAACAGCAATCAGGTAAAACACCCTAATCCATTACAATCCCAGTGTATCCCAAACAGATTTTGCACCGACGTCAGAGGCTCATTCCAGTAATTTGAAAGGGAACGACAGGGATGTGAATGATGGAACAGTGTGATATTTTGGACTCAGCTGTCTGCTGGTGCGACTGGCTGTGTTAAACAGGGAGACTCCTGTGGACTGTGATGTTTTGTATTGTGAGCGTCTCCTCATTAATCACCCAGGGAGAGGATCGGAGGGAGGGGGAAGACCGTATGGCATTAGTCCTGACGTCAGCACCAGACACTGTCTGCTATAAATATCCCCCGTAAACTGTGCTCCAGTGAATCCTTAATATTATATTAGTGTGTTATTGTGCACTTGGGGTGCACAGGAAGACACATTTGGCAGGTAAGGTGATGGGCTGCAGGTGAAAAACCCCGCCAAGATGGGAACGAGCCAGTCTGAGCATAGCATGATGAGATGGCAGGATGTGGCATGGTTAACATCCACCCATTCTCATTAGACATTTCAGAGAAAGAATTTAAAAAAGAAGTGTGAATTATTTATTCAATTTTAAAGTCTCTGTAAATTGGAATGATGAGCGCTGGTTAATTTCCTGTGTTGACACATTTCCTATTGAATCAGGAACTTGGGGTGGGACGAAGAGCTTGTCTCTTTGTTTAAATTACCTTTAGGCTCATGACCATGAGCCATTAAAAACTGTGTTCTGTTTTGCCAGTAGAGAGAGTGAGAGACTGTAAATTTTAAATGTGTTCGTCTGCTATATGAAATGTGTCAGTGTTTAGAGGTACACTATCATATCTAGCCTAATAAACAAGAACTAAAAATATGAAATTTTGTCTGATAACAATATTAACAAAAAACTACAGGTCAATACGATATATTGTCACTTACCTTATTTTGTCATCAGATCACCATTTACTTAGGAATTATGCTTTAATGTATGTTTAATATGTAAATAAAGTTATAATAAATATTTCCATTGAACATAGATTGGATCTGTTGAACACATAACAGGAAAAAAAATGTAAGAGACACAATGAAAGATAAAAAACAAACAAAAAGAAAATATATATATATATATATATATATATAATGATAATATATATAATGTGATCACATTTTTTTATTTGTAATAAAATAATAAGTAAGATGATTTTTCTTTTGCACTTCTGTTTTTGCCATTCTAATAAATAGAACTCACATTTGATATATTATGATAGAACAGTACTGTGAATATTCACTTTATGCATATGCAATATACTTAACATTTTCTTTTTTTTAAGGTATTTATAATTATTTATTTTTTTGCATTACACAGAAAATATTATTAGATACTTTATACAATGCAATACATTCATGTAATTAATTATAAATAAACCATTGTTTTTCAGATCTGTGTTTTCACGCCTATGACACATATGCCAATGTTTTTAATTTGGTCAATAATTTGCCTATAATTTGATTTCATGGGGTCTTTAAAATATTGTATCCTGTCCAAGCTTAATATACAGAGACAACTGCATACGTAACTCATTTGTTGTTTGATTGCCCTGAAAAATGGAACACTGTGGCTCTGTGCTTTATCAAAACATTGCTCTGTTTGTTTGAGCATCTCAACCAGTCCAACATCACAACATTTGCTCAACCAATGCTATGAGTTCGGGGCGGGTCTATCTGTTTGAGTGGCCAATGACAAATGTCAGGAGTGAGAGGAAAACCCATTTGAAAGCAGTTATTGTTTTTGCAATTCTGACGGGTGTAGCTAGTGGTTCGGGAATGACACACTTCATCTTTAAAGAACAAAATAAAGAATTAAAGAAGGGAAACACAACGAGAGGATGGAAATTTGGGAATGGTACAGAATGTGAGTTTTTATGTGTGTAATTGGGTGGAGAGCTGAAATGGTTGATGAAGAGATTTATGTGTGTGAGGAATAAACAGGCAGAGGAGAACGTGTGTACCGTGGAACCACCTTTGTGTGAGTGATTTGAGTAGACATGTCTGATCTTATATCAAGCCGAGGTCTTTGTTGTTTTTCTGAAGGGAAGGACATTAAGATTGACAGGGCTGCTCCTTCATTAGTCTTATCTAAAAAAATGCATGACTAAAGTTGAACTGATTCAGCATGACCCTTATAGATTGGAGTGTCAGCCGCATTTATTATTCCAATTTACTAAAAGGTGACTTTTACTCTATGACAGACATGTTCACCTTTACACTCTACAGAAGAGTATCACAGGCAATCCTGTTGGAATTTTCTCCATAGTTTTTTAAACAGGCTCTTTAATTGAGTTACTGGAACATATATGTTGGCATTATATGACATTTTAAAGATCAAATTTCTATCTCTTTTCTCCATTTTTTTTTAATTTTTATCACGAGTGGTGTGTCCAAAGATGAGATCCATGCAACGTATTTGTCATTAAATAAGGTCTCTTTTAATACCCTTTGTGTATGGGGCCTGGGTAGCTCAGCGAGTACTGATGCAGACTACCACCCCTGGAGTCACGAGTTCGAATCCAGGGTTTGATGAGTGACTCCAGCTGGGTCTCCTAAGCAACCAAATCGGTCTGGTTTTAAGGGAGGTTAGAGTCACATGCGGTAACCTCCTCGTGGTCGTGATTAGAGGTTGTTGCTCTCAATGGGGCGCATGGTTAATTGTGTGTGGATTGCGGAGAATAGCATGAACCTCCACATGCTTGGAGTCTCCACGGTGTCATGCACAATGACCCACATGATAAGATGCACAGTCTCAGAAGCGGAGGCAACTGAGGCTTGTCCTCCTCCACCCGGATTGAGGAGAGTAACCACGCCACCACAAGCACCTAATAAGTAGTCAGAATTGGGCATTCCAACTTGGGAGAAAAGGAGATAAAATAAATGAATAACATCCTTTCTGTTTTCTACAGTCAGATGTTGATCAAAATAAAAATATATATTTTTTTAATTCTAATAACTCATAGCAGAGATTATGTAAAGCCATTAAAGTGTCTCTCTTTAACATGCACTCATCTATGGACGCTCCTTACAGAAATTCCGGTTTTGGCAATGTGAATTGATTGAATATATGGATTTGTTAATTTTTGATGAAAAAAATGAATAAAATAAAAATAGTACAATTTATATTTTTGTAATGTACCTAGTTACAAGGTCCCCTGTATAATAAACAGCATTAGCTTGGAGAGAATGTATTTCATATGTACAAAAAAAAAAAGAAATTAGAACAGAAATATACCCATATGAATCGATATCGAATCTGGAAATTTGAATCAATACCAGCCCTATTATTGGCCCAAGATAACACATTCAAAACACATTCATTTTGCAAAGTTGACATCTCTCATCCATACTTCGTAGAAGGATGTTTTCCTCCGCTGAAAGTGGAGCATTTCGAAAATTTTCTCCAGAACAGCACACTTTGGAAAATGATAACATCAGGAAACTGAAAACTGAGGTTTCAAACAGATTAGTGTTGACGTGGCCTCTTGATATGAATTGAGCCACTTCTCCAATGTCTATTGGGATTTTTTTTTACCCATTTTATCACCCGCAAGCACTTTTTACTGCTTTTCAGTCTGCACAGTTACACATTCATCCAGGTACTGGATGAGTTAGGCGCCATATTAAGTTTAATATGGGATCTGATCAAATGCCTTACACTAAGTTTAACAATTTTTTTAAGATCTGCTCAATCAAAGATATAATAAACAGATTAAACAGTTATCAAAATCGTGAGCCTGATCTCATTAAAAATGTAACTGTGGCAACATTTGTTTTAAATTAGATATTATGTAGATATGCAGTTCAGATGTAAAATTTCCACCGTGTGGCATTAAAACCTGTAGCCTAATTCTTTTAAAGGTTAATGCTCTTTTGAGTTTTAAATCAACAAGACCTACCTCCCTAAACCCTAAAACCTAAACCTAACCGATAGTGTAATAAAAAGCAAATGCGAGATGAAAAATGCCAAAACTGAAGCAACCACACCATTTTGTTGTACTTTGTATACTATTTCGACTCACTTGTTTATGAACTGTTCTTTCTACATGATTTGATTTGTGAAAGCAAATAAAAGTTATTGTTGTTGCAGCACCTCTAGTGTTCATGTCACCAGGAAACTGCAGCAAAACGTACAACAAGCCTCAAAAAAATGAACTTTGCAAAGATTTAACTCTAAGTAATGTAGAGCTATGAGACCATATTGGAGCATGTTTCAATGTATATTCTTTTAATTACAGGCATTGTTTATTAGTAGACAAAATGCATCCTCCCTGCTTTTGAATGGGATTCATTTATCCCTTCATTGTGTTCTCTCTGTCTGTGTATTTCTCTCTATCTTTTCATGCTTCCCACTTTCTGGAGTAAATTCATGTGTAACGCAGCAAGCCGAGGTGTGTCTTCTCTGAATGAACTCATTACGTGGGAAGGTGCGAGCCGCAGCAGGATTGTTTCAGGAGAGTGTCTGTCTCTCCTCACATCAGCTGTCCCTGATGCTTCTTATGGATGATTTGACCTTTGTGCACCTCCGATCTTTAGCCGGGGTGAGTGGGAGCGTACACAGGTAGACGTCCCATTCTCATCTCGTTCAAACGGCCCCGTGCACCTTGGGTTTCCTTTCGATTATCATTTCTCTTTTAGACCGAGCTTTCTGCCAGCTCTCTGATAGCTCTGTAGCAGACAGAGCTCATTTTAGTGGAGAAACCTAATTTTCCAGTTGAGCACAGCCCTACTGAGTAGAATGAACTGAGTGAGTGAACGCGAGATTGAGGGGGAGCGTACATGCTAGTGTTGGGAACGTGGGGAAACGTTACTGCTGGTAAACTCCATTCAGGCTTAGACAGGACAGGTGCCTGTCGGGCAACACTTTGATCTGGCTGTGTTTGGAAGAGGGGATTAAAACTGCACTAACATAAATCACTTAAAGGGATAGTTCACCCAGAAATGACATTTCTGTCTTTTTTTTACTCACCCTCATATTTTTTCAAACCAGAATGATTTTCTTTCTTCCAAGGATCACATAAGGAGATTTTGTCATTTTATTTTAAAGTGAGCTGCATCAACTCTCTTCAGAATTTCTCCTCTTGTGTTCCATGGTTGAACATTTTTGGGCAAACTAGATTTATACACCGGTGACTTTTTTATGTGACCTTCTTTCACGGGATTTCGGAGGATGCATGAGATGTATCCTTCGTGGGCACTCACAACCCACAATTCTTTGCTTCAACGGAAATGTCTAAATAAATTACACCAGTTTGCCCGTAAATATGATGTTCAAATGCAAGAAATGTTAATTTCCAAGTTGAAGTACCTCCAAGTTGTAGATGGGTGCGGAGTATATAATATGTATAATTATATTAATATATTATTAAAATTAAGTGTTAGACTAAAATTACATTTGCAAAATATATCATAATAATTCTCCTAAAATGTACCTCATACATTCCCTTCCAGAGGGACTTTGTTCCCGTCTCACTCAAAGCGCTCGCGCTTGTTAAAGAGTGGCGTGCTGTCATAGCAACCATGTTACGTTCCATTACCATTTGTCCTATGACGGCCATCTCGTTTAAATGTGAATTGTTTAAAGAAGGACACTCTGTATACTGCAGCCTTAAAAGGACACGTCCTACCTAGCATTCAGCCTTCAAAACAAGACACAGCCTGAGATTCGTCCTCCACCACCTGGATTGAGGTGAGTCACCACGCCATCACAAGGACTTAGAGCGCATTGGGAATTGGGCATTCCAAATTGGGGAGAAAAGGGAGAGAGAAAAAAAGATGAGTTAACATAGACTGATGGCTTCAACAGGAGCATATACCATCAATTAACAATCTCTGAGCTCACTGTCTGTCTTTATAAGGTAAATGATAGACTATATTGTTAATAATCAATTCTCCTATAAAGAAAAACATTTATGGGAATTTCTTTTTCTTTTTCTTTGGAACTAGAATCTGTGCTCTATTGGTTCTTAAAAGCAAACTAAGTAGCTCGAGTTTAAAGTGTAGTGAAACAGAATTTTTTTATCTTAGTTAAATATTTCAAATGCCACCCTTCACATATTGCTCACAAATTATATTTCAGTCTATTGAGAGGCACTGTATGTCGGGTGATTAATCACCTGTAAAAGATATCAGCATCCTTTCTTTACCACGCTTTGTTTATCCCGTCATTCATTTACAAAGGAGGCCCCGGAGAGTATTTATTTTCTCTGACCTACAAATCTAAAAGACCAAAGCTGTCATGTTTAGGGGGCTTGTTACTCAATATGAGCATCTCCCCCCACACACACATATCACCTGACCTACCCAGTGCAGAACGACTGTGAGCGGGCTGGATTAAAAACTCAATAATTCATGAGCTGACTGGATGTTAATTAGCTTGTCCTGTCCAGCTTTGTAGTTGTGTCCTTTGCCTCAGCGGTAACCTTGAGTTTAAGGTAGAGAATAACTCATATCACTTGTCATTACCATATATTACCATATACAGTATATATATATATATATATATATGTATATATATATATATATATATATATATATACATATAATGACCCAGTAGTTTATAAATGTTTTTTCACATTTGTATTCTCTGATTTGGGGTCAAGGTCTGGCTGTCCACTCTGGATGTTACTAAAGTATAACAGTCTTCCCTTCACCATGGTGCTTTTTAGTGATTTGTGTTAAAGGTTTGGGTTCACCCAAAAATTATAATTCTGTCATCATTTACTCAGCCTCATGTTATTAAAAAAAACATATGAATTTCTTCTATGGAGCACAAAAGGAAATGTTTGGCAGAATATTAGCCTCAGTCACCATTCATTTTCATTGTCTGGAAAAACAACGCAATGGTAAATGGTCACTGAGACTAACATTCTTCTTCTTTTGTGTTCCAAAGAGGAAAGAAACTCCTTTTGAGTGTAGAGTTGATAACTAAGTACGTATTCTTATCTGGAACAATCTGATTTTTAGCAATGTACTAGAACTGTTCTATTTTCATAACTTTCGATTTTCTCACTAATGCAGATGGTACACTGTACTAAAATACTATGACAGCATTTCCTGCAGCACTATTCAGAGGCAGAGCTGCTTCTCTACTTAATCTGTAGAGCAAAACACACATAGCAAGCAGTTTAGTTCGATTCCCGAACTAATGACTCTTATGAGCTGGTTCTTTCGATTGTACAGCCCAAAACATACAGTGTGACCAGTGCAGTGCGGTTCCTGAAAGAATGATCATAATGAACTGGTTCTTTTGAATCTGTAGCATGAGACACATGCGACTTGTATAGACCAATTCCTGAACAAATGACTCTTATGGGCTGGTTCTTTCGAATCTACAGTGCAAAGTTAACAGCATAACCAGTGTTGTGCAGTTTCCGAAAGTATGACTCTTATGAATTGGATCTTTAAATCTATAGCATGATACACACATGACTCATGCAGTCCGATTCATAAATGAATGATTCTTATGAGCCGGTTCTTTTGAATCCACATTGCAAAACACACAGTGCAAGAATGTGCAAGAAAATACATGAATCTCTAATTTGTGGGCGGCACGGTGGTGCAGCGGTTAGCACTGTCGCCTCACAGCAAGAAGGTTGTGGGTTCAAATCCTGGTTGCCCCGGCCTTTCTGTGTGGAGTTTGCATGTTCTCCCCATGTCTGCATGGGTTCTCTCCGGGTACTCTGGCTTCCTCCCACCATCCAAAGACATTGGTGTCTCCAAAAAAATTGCCCTAGGTGTGGAGGTGAGTGTGAGTGTATGTCTGTCTATGTGTGGCCCTGTGATGGACTGGCGACCTGTCCAGGGTGTCCCCCGCCTTTCGCCCAATGTTAGCTGGGATAGGCTCCAGCCCCCCGCGACCCTGTACACAGGATAAGCGGTTGATGATGGATGGATGGATCTCTAATTTGTAATATCTGCTCCGTTGATTCTGAAATGATCTCATAGTTTGCATCAGACAATTGAGAACAGTAAATCGAATAAAAATTGCATACTTTAGGACTGTGCTCATGACATGTTTTGCTGACGCATTATGGGTGACCCGAGTTCTAGTCTCAGCTTGGGATGTCCTTTCCCGATCCCATTCCCACTCTTCTTTCCTGTCCCCTCTCAACTTCCTCTTTCATTTAAAAGGCCAAAAAAATGTATTGCATAATTTATTTCCAAAATAACTGGAATCAGTAAAATCCTCACAATTCCCATCCCTAATAGTGAGTTAAGTAACTGTCCCCATAAACTGATTTCTGTGTATTTCCTTTTTGCATATCTTTTTATTTACTTTTAATGGAAGGCTTTCTATCATTTACAAATTACATTTATATGTTTGACACGTGCCTATCCAAATTGACATTCTGTTCCTTTAGTGTATACATTTTACCAGTAACCTTGGAGTTGCTAGCACCATGCACTACCAGTTGATCTGCATAAACTTGATTTATATGTGCAACAAATATAAACTAAATATATCTTGAATATTCCAAGGTTTTAAATAACTGTTTACAGGCTCTGCTTCCTGATATTTTACAATTATATAGAAATGTACTGAAATGCCATAACTCACCCCAGAAGGCAGGACGGATATGGAATTTCCCTTTTGAAATTCACTACTAGGTTTTTAGTCACAGAACAATTTGAATTATTTTTTAATGAAGAGGGAATATTCCGGTAGGTCATCAATCCACACTGGCAGACCAATGACTGCATGATTAGATATGCCAGCAATGTTAATTAATAATGCAGATGAACAATTTTTTTCTCCTTCTCTCTCGCTCTCCGTTCATCCTCCATTCCACCTTTTATATTCTACCTAAAATATTTGACTCAGAATTGGAACATAGAAATCAATAAACTTTTAGTGACAGAATTCTTAACATACTAAGCAATAAATGGCATTGATGGTTCAGTTATAGACAGGCTGATCCACCTATTCTAGATCACACTGCATACTGTTTATCTCCCCTTTGATGTTTTCATTTTTGTTGCCTTGTTGTCTGTTAAATATTCATGTTTAGCACTGTTGCTGTTTGCTTTCTACCTGCATATTTGTTTTGGGAAGGTCATCTTTGAATAACATTATGCTTTTTGCATTTTGCCCTACAACACTGATTTAAAAAAGTGCAAACTCCTGCTTATGAATTCTTATGTCCAAACAACTTGGTCTCATGTAGTTCTAAACCGGTTTGACTTTGTTTCTTATGTGGAACACACACAATTATGTTAGGCAGAATACAGTATTAGCCTCACTGCATTCACAGAAATGCAGTTTTGGGACAACTTGAAGTTGAGTAAATGATGACATAATTTTCATTTTTATGTGAACTATCCCTTTAAATATCGCTGTAAATGTCTTTGTTGAGCCACATATTCGAACAAGAAAAAAAAATCAAGTTGAGCTTTTATGATGAACTGTTTTAATATAGTTTAGTGTTACAACTCGGTTCATTGCTCTGTCTAGAACATTGCCACACATTTCTCAGTGTGATTTTCAATTTTAATGGGTACATCTGCCGTTATCTGCTTCATTTCTTCATTTTATGGTTATAAAACAAGGAAAGTATTTTGATCTCGACTGTTGTTCTATGAGTGTGCACTGATGTATGTTGCAGTGGTAGAATTTCCTTGTAATTGCTTGTTTGGTTCAGTCTACAACTGAACACAGAGTATAATCATTTTAGAATCACCCATTATTAATATACTGTATAGCATTACATTTTTCATGCCAGCATTATTATGGCTTTAAATTAAAGAACCTCATTTAGACTTGTCACATTGAACCTGTACTTAAGTTCCCTCTCGACATTATTCACAATAGCAAGTCAACAGGCTTTACACAACACATCTGTTTAGATAATTACCATAACAGATAACAGAGATGTATGGAAAACATCTTTTCTAAATTGAAACCAGTTGTTTTTCTATCAGGCATTTCATACAACACACATATTTATTTGATTCGGTGTGCACACATTTGTAAATACTATCTCCTATCCTAACTTAATATGCAGCTAGACTACAATAAGCAAGCCATTTGTGTGATGCTTTTCCAGAAAAGTGTAGACACTATGGCTTTCTGGAGCTTTCTATTTGAGCATCTTGACCAGCCCAACACAACAACATTGGTTTAACCAATGCCGTGAGTTTGAGACGTGACTATCTTTTCGACCAATGGAAGTCATGGGAAGTATTTCAAATTTTGCAATTGACCCTTCGCTAAGCTCCGTCCTCCTTGGTTATGGTTGCTCCCCATTGGAATGAATGAATGGTAGATTGCTGTGAAGAACTACGTTTTTGGCAAAATGTTCTCATAAACGGAATGGATGACATTTTTACGTGGGCTGATATGAAGAGTGACATTTTAATGCATATGCATATAGTTTTTTTGTAAGAGAAATTGTTAAATTACACAATCATGTGAATAAAAACGGGAAACTGTGAATCAGAATGAAGACAAACGATTATTACAGTCATTTGAAAAGAGAAAAACTTCACATAATAGCGATTACACATCTAATAACATTAGCGTAAGTGAATGGAGCTGTATGTGAACAGAGCTGTCTATAATGTCTTAACGCTGTGACTTGAATCAATACATAAATATTATTAACTTGGAGCAAATGTAGGTGTTGTTGCATTTACATTTACATTTATGCATTTGGCAGACGCTTTTATCCAAAGCGACTTACAGTGCAATTATTACAGGGACAATCCCCCCGGAACATCCTGGAGTTAAGTGCCTTGCTCAAGGACACAATGGTGGTGGCTGTGGGGTTCGAACCAACGACCTTCTGATTAACAGCCCTGTACTTTAGCCACACCGCCACCACCACTTGTTGCAGATGTAATATGTTCCTTTGGGAATGAGGGCTGACACAGTTTAATACATATCATGCTCTTCTCCAGATTTATTTAAAGATTATTTAAAAAAAAAAAAGAAAGAAAAACACTGCGGTATCCACTCTGGGTAACTTGTGTCACTATTACAAATGACACGGCAACAATGTGTTTTAAATTTTTTTTATTATTGTGATAAAATCCCACTTAAAAGTACTGAAACACACAGTGGCGGATCTAGGTGGTGGCCAGGTGTGGGCGTGGCCACCATGGACCCCATTGGCCACCCTTTTCGCAATTGCTGTTTTAATCATTTTTTTGGTAATTTTTTGGCACAGTTTAGTTCTTTAGAGGTGAAATCATCTCTGTACAAATGTACAAACTTAACATGTGCGCACAACAAGGTCGCCGCACTTCTCCGTCCAGGGTGTCATTGTATCCACTCAACCTCCCCACTGTCCAATGATATAAAATTGCTGCCCAAACATTTCTGTGCCACCACAGACTGATCACTTGCCCTGCCAGGCCACCCCTTTGAAAAACTCCTGGCTCCGCCCCTGCAAACACACATTACTCCCATAGACTCTCATTGGGAAATAGCAAATGCGTGATAGAGTAATGGCGGCAGGGCAACTGTTGCTAAGACAGGATTGGTCAGAAGCGCTTTTAAGGCGGAGCTTAGCGAAGAGTCAATTTCATTTGGTGTTCCTGAATGCACAGATGTTAGATGCTTTGAGTTTGTGAGCACAAACAATTAGATGGAACTGCTCAACCAATGGCATGGCTTTGAGGCGGGACTATGGCAGACGGAAGAAGTGTTTGTGAAACCGATTTGAAAACAGACATTGTTTTTGCAATTCAGGACAAAAAAATCTAAACTGTTTGACGTTTCATGCCCTGTTAGGACGCATCGTAAGTGTCGAATCTAAATGAATATCTGTGCTAATCAACAGCATGTGAACGATCCATAGAGCCCAAAGCAGCATTTGTTTGTACCTTGATGTGTTGGCATCTCAGACTGATCACTCTGTGAATTCTGCATCAGTAGTTCGAAAGTTCCTCAGCTGAAATCAGTCTGTGCTTACCAAAAACTACTGCCCCCAGTGGCCGAAGCTGGAAGTGTTGTTGAACGTATCGGCATGTGTGAGCTCCAGTTTCCATGCAAAATGTCTACAAAGTGGCGCAAAAAGTGAATTTTATTTTTATTTTTAAATAATGTAATGCAGTCAACAGAAATACATATTTTATAAATCTACAACCTTACCCAAGCCTCAATGCTAAACCTACATTTACATTTACATTTATGCATTTGGCAGACGCTTTTAACCAAAGGTGCACTTATTACAGGGACAATCCCCCCGGAGCAACCTGGAGTTAAGTGCCTTGCTCAAGGACACAATGGTGGTGGCTGTGGGGATCGAACCAGCAACCTTCTGATTACCAGTTATGTGCTTTAGCCCATAACCGTCAGCAGAGTATAAATGTAATTTTAGAGTTAAAATGCCTCTGAATTGCATTCATCATTCATTACATGAACACAATTTCTTCATTGTTTCTGTTGGAACAGAACCTGTGTCTTTGAAGTTGGTCAGAAATGTGTGTATACTTGAGTTTTTGCAAATATTTCTGATGTGGGATGCCGCTTGTCGGTAGGCTATTTTAGCAAAATGGGGTTGATTTCAGGATCCACAAACGTTCTGAAACAACTTGTCGATTTCTCGTGTGATCGTGTTGGATCCATAGAGCTCAAGTTGTATTTAGCCTAGTATTACTTTAAAGACATTTGAGTACATATGTATCTTTATATATATATATATATATATATATATATTTTTTTTTCATATTTTATGTGTCTTTAGTATTTGCATAACTGTAAGCTTTACCATACTGCCAAACATTGAAGAAAAAAACTGTGCTCATTGTGTTGTAGACTTTTGGGTTTGTTTCAGTGACAATAGTTAAATGTACTGTATAGGAGTACTTTTCTCAAGTGTAAAAGTGTCAATGGATTTACTCACAGCTCTAGACTGTTTTCAGTTGATTTCATGTGATCATCAAATACTGCATACATGAAAATCTCTCTCTCCCTTCTCCCATACTAAATTGAATGGTCATCTTCTCCATCACACTTTTCAACAGCTCCTCCACCATCACTGTTCCCCTGTCTCGTGTCTCTTAGCGCCAGTTAATTCTCACCAGACGGCCTTCACTTCACTGTTACAAGAGTTGTTCTGTCTTATTGATTCATTCTGGTCAGTTAAACACACTGCAAAATCGTACTTGGCTACACATAACCTTGGATGAAATAATTCAATACCCTTAATTATTAATTATCCTCCATATCAGCATCACAGGGGAATCCTAACAATGCACATGTGCTGTTGAGTGGCGGATGTTAATTGGTCTGATCTTGATTAGCAATCATCAGAAGGCTCCATTTAGTAGTGTGTTAGCCTAAAGCGCAGTCGGATATTGATGCCGTCTTGATTTGACTGCATGGATTTTCCATTTCCACCAAGTTTCCAAGTCCATTGTGTTTACGTTTGTTGTTGTGGTGATATTATTTTTATTTCCACCTCTAGTGTCATTATAACTGTTCTCTTTTTTACAGCTCAGTTCTATCTGGGTATAATTTAATGTAGTGGATTTTTTTTTTCTCTAAATGTCACCTTATGGAATGAGTTTGATACATACTGTCTATACAGAATATGAAGTTGTTTCACTGTATTCTTGAGTATTTCAATCATAAAATCATCTGTAGAGCTTAGACTCATTTTAAAACTTATTTATTCATCTTTATTTCTTTAAAGTCAACATTAAATGGTGTTTATAGCTCATTTTATTTCTGTAATGTGATGTATTTTGAGAGTGAAACAAGATATTCAACTAGAAAAATGGGGCGGGACTTGATTTTATCCATTGGGGATTGATCGTCTTAGTGGTCTCAATGTGACGTCAGCCAAAAGGAAAGTTGTTTCAGTGCAAGATATTACATTTTAATGTCAGATTACGAATAACTGATGAAATGTTCTAAAAGTCAATATTTGGGGGTTTATAATGAATTTAAAGAGTATATTTTGAATTATATTGTTACATGATAGCGCATGACATTTTTTGTTGATCGTGTGTTTAAGTGCATTCAACTCTTTAAAGCAATAACCATTGTTACAATAATAAGGATTGTAATATGTTAAGTATAAAGTGTCAATCATGGAAAACATGTCAATATCAGGGAATTTCACATCTGTGATTTCGGGGACCGGAAATCATGGAAGATGATTTTATTCGCTATATAAAATTCATAAAGCGAATAAAAGCTTTTGTGGTAATGCCCAGCTCTAAAATATTTCAAAATGTGTTTTCATGAGTATAATGTCCATAAAATTATGGTAAACATGGCCATTCCTGAAAGCTGTTTCTACATCCATCCGTGCTGTATTTGACAATTGCACAATGCTTTTTTTTTTTTTTCAGTGTATCGCATAGAAACAAAAAAAAAAAAACTGGCCAACACTTTATACATACTCTATGTATAAAGTATTTGTAAAGCATTAGTTCATTTAGTCAATAGATCATTTATAAATTATTGTTTCTACATTAATAAGCTACAAACAATGAGTGTGTTATTTGTTTATATGCAATGTAGCAAATTATTTATTATCGTTTAATAAGTTAATTTATAGGCAGTTTGACAAAGTTTTTTTTATCATGACCAAAGTATGAATTCATAGTAAATAAAGAAATTCTATATGTAATTAATTAGATTTACATTTAAACGTAATTAATGTATTTGTTGTTGTTTTAGTAATACTTACTATTAAATAAATAATTACTTAATATATAGATCGTAATAGAGCATTGACTAATTGCTAACTAAGCATTTTCCTGATCTAATCTCAAGTGAGAACTGTATATGCCTAATTAAACATTTATTAATGATCCATCAAAAATAACCATCTCCACAGCATATCAATCACAAATGCTCAAAATTTAAAACCCTAACAGGAATAATAGTATGGCAGGGCAGAGGGCGGGGCCGGGTCGTGATCATACACACGTATTAGGCTAATCAAGCCTCAGAGGTATAAAGGTATTCAATGGAAAGGAGGAGGCGAGAACTGGCTTGACGATGTAAATCATATTTTAATAGTAAACTTAAAAGAAGACACAAACACACACATGACGGACATGTCCGCTAACGATCTCTCTCTCCCGCATGACACCCTGCAGTCGACCTTTATACCTCGGAGGCTTGATTAGCCTAATACGGGACCGGGTGTGTATGATCACGACCCGGCTCCGCCATCCGCCCTGCCACAAATAGTGAGAGAGGAAAATCAACAGTTTATTCAAAGAGATCCTCTAATTGCTCAAACGCCACTTTAGCGTGTTCCATCCTATTGAGCTTTATAAGCAGACTTGTTCTCATTATTCACCATTATTGTCAGTTTCACCAGTGGACCTACTATAAATATTTAATTAAATTGAATCAGATTCCAGATTGAAAGTCCAAAAATACCTCTAAAGTCTGTGCACATGCTCTGGAAACAAGCAGCACAAAAACAAAAATCCTGCAACCGCACCTGGTTGACACATAGAAGTCAAAGTCTTTCTCCCTTTCTCTCTCTCTCTCTCTCTCTCTCTCTCTCTCTCTCTCTCTCTCTCTCTCTCTCTCTCTCAGACACTATCATTCATACTCCAGAGACATCCTCATCTACTCTCATCCTCCAAGTCCTCCTCTTTCAACTTCTCATCCCTCTCTCTCTTTTTCCTTGTTCTCTCTCTCTTCTTCTTAATTGATCTCTTTATTCTAATCCCAATCAGTGCGTCTTGTTGCATTGGTTTTATACTTAATTTATGTGCATGTCTACATTGAACCAAGACTATTATAACAGCAGTTGTTTAATCCCCTCCCCTCCTCCTTCTCGACCTCCCCCTGCCTTATATTCATGAGGGGGAGAGAGCGGACCCCTGCAGCTCTGCCATATGTGCTTCTCTCAGTACACCTGACCAGAGCTGGTGACACAAGCCCACAACCACTGATAGAGAGAGAGAGACATAGAGAGAGAGAGAGATAGGATGAGGGACGTGCTACAGCTGTCTCTGTGACAGACTCTGGTTCTGCTGCCGTAGCGATCTTGCTGAAAAACTGCTTCTGCGTCCTTGCTGCTGGCCAGACACAAACTCGTTCATGTCGTTTTGCCTGGTTGACTTTTTCGACATGGAATCTCCCACCAAAGAGATCGAGGATTTCGAGAACAACTCTTTGAAGTATCTGCAACCAGAGCAGATTGAGAAGATCTGGCTGAGACTGCGAGGACTGTGAGTAGAGTTTAATACTTTGTGTCTTGTGTTTGTGTGCATGAGTGAGCAACATGTTTATGGATTTGCTATAGAATTTCAGAGGAAAAAGTGAACTGAAAGTGTTATAAAGTGGTATAAAAGACTAAAAAATAAAACAAAATTACAGAGAGATGTAAAAACATGTTAAATATAAAACATAATAAAATAAATTTAAAATAAAACATCATGTATTTATCCATTTCAAACTATTCAATGGTCTATTCAAAAGCTACAGGATAAAAATGATGAAGCTGACCTCACATGGAAATGGAGACTGTTCCAGAGATTAGGACCTATCACAGAAAAGACACGGTCACCCTTAGATCTATAGCGACAATGAGGAACCCTTAATAAAAGTTGATTAGAAGTCCTGAGTGCTCTGGTGGGGGAGCAGGGGTGTAGAAGGTCACTGATATATTGGGGCGTGAGACCAGATAGTGCCTTGTAGACATGAATCAGAATTTTAAATCGACCTTGAATTTCACTGGAAGCCAGTGTAGAGATATACTCAAATATTATTGTGATTTTAAGAATTATGCATTTCAAAGAATTAATGAATTGAATAAAGTCTACACAATGCACAATACACAAAGTTAATAATACAATTTAATAATAGAAATTGCTATTGTAAAATAAACGGTTACTTTTTACTGGACTTTTCATGTGTTAGTTGAGGGCGATTTTCAGTAGTTGCTGTTGTAATCTGACGCAGGCAAAAAAAAGAGAGATTCAAGTAAGGGTTAAAAGGTCACTTTCAATACAAGCATCCTCTTCGTGTGTGGTTCAGTTCCCAGACACAAATGAAACCTCTTCTTACATTAGAAGTGTTTTCAGTTTAGCACCATTGGAAGTGTATTCATTTTAAACCAGGCTGCAAATGAAACAAGCATTTTAAGACAAAGTTTACACATTTGAGAAATGACTTGGGGGAATTGTTATGTTTCAATGTTTCGCTCAAACTAGATCACGTAAATAAATTGACTGAAACAAGATAGCAAGAATAGACTAATAACTTCATGCTATTATCTTTAGTTTAACACTGAGGTTTAACACTTTATAATTGGTTAATTTCTTGCCTAATATGGTCTGCACTTATATAGCGCCTTTTTAATCTTAGCGGTATTCAAAGGGCTTTACACTGCGTCACATTCACCCATTCACACACCAATGATGGCAGAGCTGCCATGCAAGGCACTAGCCTGCCATAGGGAGCAATTGGGGTTCAGAGTCTTGCACAAGGACACTTCGGCATGTGGAGTCATGTGGGCTGGAAATCGAACCGCCAACCCTGCGATTAGTGGACCATCCGCTCTACCAACTGAGCCACAGCCTCCCAATAAAAATATAAAAATGTTATTTATTATGACTGAATCAACTTTACACCAGCAAAAGTATTTTCTAAGTTTCAGATCATGAAGAAATAGTTCCTTAAGGTTAAAAAAAAAGCGTAGTGTAGCGGAAAAAAGCAAACAGCCGAGAGGAAAGACACTTCTGTTCACTGTCTCACGACTTTACAAGTGCTATGGAAGCATGAAACATTTGTATGTTTTGCAATTTAGTTCGTACTTGCCAATGAACATGAATAATTGCTTATTCTAAAGCTTTCGGGAAATAATGACCATGTTTGTTCTCACATCTGGATTTTTTTGGTTTGTTATTGAAGGGATTGATCTGATCCTTGCTATGTCATTCCACATTAACCCTGAGAATGCTAAACCCGATCATAAGCAGAAAAATATCCAGTTCTCATCTTTGATTTATGACAACTGTGTTTTCCCTGATGATGGGATAGCTGTCAGCCTGGGGTCCCTGAGCC
Source organism: Xyrauchen texanus (assembly GCF_025860055.1). Classification (NCBI taxonomy): domain Eukaryota; kingdom Metazoa; phylum Chordata; class Actinopteri; order Cypriniformes; family Catostomidae; genus Xyrauchen; species Xyrauchen texanus. The sequence continues at coordinate 27,828,345 of NC_068317.1, forward strand.
CAGATGGGATAAATCAGACTGCTATTTGTCCTGAAACAATCTTAAGGGCCATCAATGTTGTCATAACGCCAAGTGCAGAGTGGAATTCAACCAAAGGAAAGCTAATTTGTGTTGTCTCCAGCTTTATTTCTCTTTTAAGCCTGTTTTATTGAGTTTATTAGGAATTTGATTGTGACCCTGGCAGCAGAAATGAGATCGGTGTCGACACCATTGGTCACAGAGAAAACACACACCTATAAAAGTTTAAGGATGTAATAAATGGAGACACACTAAGAGCTAAAACTGAGCTAAGATGTGCAGAGAGAGAGAGAAAGAGAGTGAGAAAGAGATGTGGGAAGTAATTCAGTTTGGAACAAAGGGCAAGTGATGATGAAGAATATAAGATAATGTTGACAGACAGGAAGTTTGGGGCAGAGGTTAAGGGTAGCTGTACATTTTCACACTATGTAAGGCAATCGCTCACATTTGTTGAAAGGCACAGTTCACCCAAAAATGTAAGTTCTGTATTACCTATTTTTTCTGTGGAACACATGTTATTGCTGTGAAAGCAAATAGTTACCAGGGGATGTTAAGCTCCAAAAATGACAAAAAAGCACCATAAAACTACCATAAAATAGTCTATAATGCAATAGCTTTGTGTGAGGAACAGACCAAAATTTAAGTTGTTGTTCTTTGAAAATAATAAACCAAAGCAATCTTTTTATGAAATCTGTCAGAATTAGCAAAACATTACATATGTTTGCCATTATAGTGTCCTCCACACTTCACAAGGAAACATGTAGTGACATATCAATGTCCTTTTCGTCTCTTGTTACTATTTAGTAGAGTGGTGGTGGTGTAGTGGTCTAAGCACATAACTGGCAATCTGGTAATCAGAAGGTCGCTGGTTCGATCCCCACAGCCACCACCATTGTATCCTTGAGCAAGACACTTAACTCCAGGTTGCTCTGGGGGGATTGTCCCTGTAATAAGGGCTCTGTAAGTCGCTTTGGATAAAAGCAAAATGTAAATGTACTATTTCATACAAGTAAAAACAAGCAAGTGGAAGAAATAAGAAAGAGATAGTTCACACAAAAATTAAAATTCCTCACCATTTACTCACCCTCATGCCTCTCTAGATGTGTATGAATTTCTTTCTTCTGCAAAACACAAATTAAGATATATCTCAGCTCTGTAGGTCCACACAATGCAAGTGAATGGTGGCCAGAACTTCAAAGCTCCAAAAAGCACATAAAGGCAGCATATCATTAATCCATATGATGCCAGTGGTTAAATCCATGTCTTCATAAAGATAGGTGTGGGTGAGAAACAGATCAATATTTAAGTCCTTTTTTACTAATAATCTCCACCTTTTACCAGCCCAGACTAGTAGGCGGCGATATACACGAAGAATGTGAATCAGCAAAATATAAAAGAAGAAGAATGTGGATGTGAAAGTGGATGTTAATAGAAATAAAAGACTTAAATATGTATCTGTTACTCACCCACATCTATTATATCACTTTAGAAGACATGGATTAAATCACTGGAGTCATATGGATTACTATTATGCTGCCTTTATGTCCTTTTTGAGCTTCAATGTTCAGGTCACCATCCATGTGAACTTTATGGACCTACATAGCTCATATATTCTTCTAAAATTCTCTGAGTTCTGCAGAAGAAAGAAAGGCATACACATCTGTGATGGCCTGAGGGTCAGTAAAAGATGAGAGAATTTTCATTTTTGAGTGAACTATTCCTTTAAGGTAAACGTATTTGGCATGCTGTCCATAACGGACGACTGGGCTTGAGCTCTGGGATCCCTCCCTGGACTATCTGACTGAATCAAGAAATAGAAAGACAATTTAGAAATACTGCAATTGGCTTAGGCGTTATGAAATATAAAGATGGCGAGGTGGATGGATGCCGGAAGTATCGTCACCAGTGTGGGATGCAGCCGCTTATATGATTGGCAGGCATAGATGAAAAAGCTCCTCCTGAACTTACGTTTGCAACTTCATTGCATGACTGAATACTGAGGGTTATGTGGAGAAGACATACTAACCCGTCCGCCGTGTCACAATCAAGACTGAAATGTTCTAATCAAACTCGTGTCTGCTATAAATCAAATCACTGCTTGTTCTGCCCTTTATATAAATAGCAGCTTTGTGTGTTTGGCCACGTCCTCCAGGCTCTGCTGAAAGTGATGTTATTAATATCAAAGGTGACCAATCGGACGGTCTGTCTTCATATGACTTAAGAACAGCCGCAGTTAAACTATTTTACTAAACGCTACTTTAAATAAAGTGACACTTCCTTTCTACGTGCCAAACAGAGCGAGCTCTAATGCAGTTACTGTATTGTAATGATCAAATGTCCAGATGTCTCTCATGAAAGAGTTATTTTTTCTTTTGCAGAAAAACATTTCTTTAAAGACATTTCACCCAAAAATGACAATTCTGTCATCGTTTATTCACCCACGTTTCAAATGCATACGAAATTATTTTTGACCATGCAACGCACTAGACATTTTGCAGAATGTCTGCTATAGTGCTCTTGTCTTTATGAGGAAACCAAGAAAGAAACTAGCAAGCTCCAACAAGAACAAGAAAAGAACCATTAAAGTATCATAGAAGTCGTTCGTACAATTCACTGAAAATATTACCCTTAGCCATAGCGTTTTATGTCTGATGTAAACATGTTTTCTTGTGTTTGTCAGATTTTTTTTAAATAAGCAGATTTTTAAAATTGTTATCAGCATATTTGTGTGCATGTAAAGTCGTTCACTGACGTAAAACCTTTCACAGCATGTCTTTACGTAACATGTTTGAATATCGGCAAGCGCAGATTAGATTTGAGAGCTATAGCAGAATGGACGATTTTCAGTACATAACAACTTTTTGGTCGTTGTGTTGTAAGCAGTTGTTTGTTTGGTTGTAAACAAACTGAAACTTCTATATTTTGTTGTTTTTCAGACGAAAATATAAGAAGACGTCACAGAGGTAAGATACTCATCTGGTGTATTTAAACAGAAAATGTTGTCATCTCGACATGAAATGCGAGCAGGGGATTGAACTCAGTGAATAAATCTGTTTGCATACAACGTGTCTTTGCTGTTTTATTTCTGCTAGAATTCAGTTGAGATCAGAAACCAGATGTGTACCGTTCGGTTTAAGGCCAGCAGATCCACATCTGTTGTACACAGATCCGGTCGCATTTTCCTGAGGTTGTGTTTGTTGGAGAGAACAAAAGCATGGCAGCAGTGTTTCATTGCTGGGTGTCAGTAAGAAATAAACAGCAGGTTTTTATTTATTAAAACAAGTGAATGGAGTGCAGTTGGACATTAGCATATGAGAACCCTTACAGAAATGTATGGTGGTGGTACCATGGAACAATGATTGTACAAGGTGGTAATACAATGGAACTTTGATATATATATCATAGTACATAATGATTACCATATTCATATGTTCATAGTACACATGTGCGTCAAAGAGTACTATGCGATGACCATTGTGGTAGTATAGTAAAACCATGGTATTACTATTGTTAGATGTTTTTCGGATATACAGAATACTGTGTCAATACCATGGGCTATTGGACATGTACCATTGTAATACCAAGTTTTTATATACAGGATATATACTGTATATATGTAGTATGTTATTCCTATTTTATTTTTTTGTTTGGTTCTACGTTTTATATAAAAAAGTACCATAGAAAAGTTACCATCTGTTCCATCATGGTAACATGGACCAGTACTTCTTTTGTAAGGGTAAGTCTACTGATTATTGTGAACGTGTATTCTATCTCTGTGTGTAGGGGTGTTTGTGTCGTATTTGAGTTTGGGTGACACACACACCCCCACACACAACACAAAACATGAGCTAAACACTTTCCATGTTGACATTAACCAGAGACTATACAAAGAAGAAGCAGTAACAGGTCATTAATGATTTTGATCCAGACAGTGAGCGCAGAACATACGCGTGCACACACACACACACACACACACACACACACACACTCACGCACGCACGCACACACACACAAACACACTCACACAGACATAAACATCCAGCAGCAGATGCCTTTCCTGGCCTTCACACTATCTCTTTTCGTGTATTAGAATGTCTGGGTTTGTCTGACTTTGATGGTTTGGCTGGGTAATGCTACAGATGTGAATGATTGTTTGTCTTTGTGTGCATGTGTGTGTGTGTTTTGATAGGGCTTGGGGAGTTTTGCTTTATGGGTCCATTAAGGTTAAAGGTCATGAGTTGTTCAGACATCAGATAGTATACATCATTGTACATCTGAGCAAATTAAAAAACGTTCTCCCTTGATGAAGATTTTTTTCATTGTCTATCTGGGCAAAAGGCTTGAAACATTTGACTGAATTGTTTATCCATCCATCCATCCATCCATCGTCAACCGCTTATCCTGTGTACAGGGTCGCGGGGGGCTGGAGCCTATCCCAGCTAACATTGGGCGAAAGGCAGGGGACACCCTGGACAGGTCGCCAGTCCATCGCAGGGTGAATTGTTTATCATGATCTTAAAAATCTTTTGATCTGAAAGCTTCTGAAATCTTTTGATCTGGCGTATGCTTAAATGTTTGAAATTTGTTTTGTAGACAAAAATGTAATTGTACTATAATATAATTGTATAAACTAAAGTTTAATAAAAAAAAAAAAAAGTTTTTGAAATTTTTTGACTTGGACCAAATAATAAAGAAAAGCAGCCACTAAGTGCCCAACATAGATGGGAACTCCTTCGATACTGTTTAAAAAGCATCCCAGGATGATACGGGGGGGATTTTGTTTAGTCACAACATAATTCCCATAGTTCCATTTGTGTTATTCCACAGTTTTGATGACTTTAATATTATTCTAAAATGTAAAAAATATATATATATATATATATATAAAATAAATAATGAGTACGTTTTCAAACCGTGTGTGTGTGTGTGTGTGTGTGTGTGTGTGTGTGTGTGTGTGTGTGTGTGTGTGTGTGCGTGTATTTATCACTTTGTGGGTACCAAATGTCCCCATAAGGATAGTAAAACCAGAAATTTTTGACCTTGTGGGGACATTTTGTCGGTCCCCATGAGGAAAACAGCTTATAAATCATACTAAATTATGTTTTTTGAAAATGTAAAAATGCAGAAAGTTTTCTGTGATGGTTAGGTTTAGGGGTAGGGTTAGGTTTAGGGGATAGAATATAAAGTTTGTACAGTATAAAAACCATTATGTCTATGGAAAGTCCCCATAAAACATGGAAACACAACTGTGTGTGTGTGTGTGTGTGTGTGTGTGTGTGTGTGTGTGTGTGTGTGTGTGTGTGTGTGTGTGTATACACATATTTATATACACTGATGAGCTACAACATTGAAACCACCTGGTTAATATTGTGTAGTTCCCCCTTGTACCACCAAAACAGGGCCAACCTGCATATCATAATAGCATTTTGAGATGATATTCTTCTCACCACAATTGTACAGAGTGGTTATCTGAGTTACTGTAGACTTTGTCAGTTCAAACCTGTCTGGCCATTCTCTGTTGACCTCTCTCATCAACAAAGCATTTCTGTCCACAGAACTGCCGCTCACTAGATGTTTTTTTTTTTTAGTTTTTGGTACCATTCGAAGTAAATTCGAGATACTGTTTTGTGAAAAAATCCCAGGAGATCAGCAGTTTCAGAAATACTCAAACAGCCCGTCTTGCACCAACAATCATGCCAAGGTCCAAATCACAGAGATCACATTATTTCCCCATTCTGATGGTTGATGTGAACATTAACTGAAGCTCCTGACCCGTATCTGCATGATTTTATGCACTGCACTGCTGCCACATCATTGGCTGATTAGATAAGTGGTTCTCCATCTACACCTTGATTAACCTGGCTGTGTGGCATGGAACATTTTCAGAGCAGAGGGAAGCAGGTTTTCTTACAGGATAACCTTGAATGTGGCTTGATTCATGTGTCCTTCACAAAGATGAATCTGCCTGATTTCAGCCTTGTCATTTTCTGCAAATACAATATTTTTATTGACATTTCTCAGGCAAAATACATCTCTGATAGGGCTGTTGGTGGCAGCTGTTTAATTTGACGTAATTATCACCATCACTCCATTCCTTCTCACAATCTCTTGGGAGGTCACGGGCATGCTCAAAACACCAAAACACCAAATCCTCCCTAGCCAATTGTATACACAATCCCTTTGTTAAATGCAGTACCATCCCCTCAATTAAAATAGTATTGTTTCCAGAGAAAAAGGCAGCAAAATTCAAAGGGATGTGTGACGTGGTCCTTGACTGGTTTTGCTTAAAGGAATAATTCACCCAAAAATGAAAATTCTCATATCATTTACTCACCCTCATCCAATCTCAGACATGTATGACTTTCTTTCTTCTGATGAACACAAATAAAGTTTTTAGAAGAATATCTCAGCTCGGTAGGGTCACACAAATCAAGTGAATGGGTACCAAAATGTTGAAGCTCCAAAATGCACATAAAGGCTGAATAAAAGTAATCCATTCGTCTCCAGTGGTTTAATAGATGTCTTTTGAAGCGATATGGTAGGTGTGGGTGAGAAACAGATCAATATTTTAGTCATTTTTACTTCAGTTAAATTCTCCTCCCGGCCCAGCGGGTGGCGATATGCACAAAAATGTGAATCACCAAAAACAAAATAAGAATGTGAAAGTGAAAGTGGAGATTTATAGTATAAAAAAAAGGACTTAAAAATGTATGTTTCTCACCCTCACCTTTCACATCACTTCTGAATAAATTAATTTAACCACTGGGTTATGGATTACTTTTATGCTGCCTTAATCTCCTTTTTGAACCTTCTGAGTTCTGGTCACCATTCACTTGCATTGTATGGACCTACAGATCTGAGGTATTCTTATAAAAATTGTTTATTTGTATTCTGCAGAGGAAAGTCTGGGATTGAGTAAATTATGAGAAATTTCATTATTTGGAAACTATCCCATTAAGGGCCTAGATTTTACATTGGACATCAAATGGAGACCCAACACAGAGCAAAAATGTGTATTAATATTACCATGAACTGCATTGAGTTTTGAGTTTTGGTTTCTAAATGTCTTTTGAATTTCGATTATGTCATACTCTCAGCAGCCAATAATTCACCACACAAAACATTTTGTGGCTGGCACAAAACATGTTTATACTCTTTGCAAATGACTTCATAGTTTTGTTCTTGGCTTTTGAGGATGAGGGCATGTCATGCAACCGGTCAGTGTCGGCATCTGCCTATTTTGGATAGTTCTACCAAGTGACTTAGGGCCAAATTTTAAATTGTTGGTAGAGCATAGTCTTTGATGTCAACAACAAAAGATATGTGAAGTTTATTTACTCCCATTTAAAAGTATTTATTTAGCTAATTTAACCTATGCACAATTTTATAATCTACTGTCTTTGAAGTGAAGGTGACTGTGTGACAAAGGATTTCTGTGTTCATTTACAGTGACTACATGGACACCAGAATGAAGCTTATTGCGAGAAAGCGGTTTATTGCGAGAATACAGCGTTCCCGTTTACATGCACAGTTTATGCGGTGGACATTTATTCCCATATGCACGTGGCTCCATCAGTAAGCAGCTTTCTCCACAGCAACGTAACTTTCCCGCGACGCTTGTGTAAACACGCATGGCATCCGAGAAAGACTTCACTATTTTACTCTCTGTTGATTCGTTTTATTTCTTTGTTTGTTTCCTTAACTTACTATCATGACCTGCAGCTGAATTGCGATGCAGTCGTGGTTTCCCTCCTACATAAATCTCTGGGATTCCCCCAGTGTATGATTGCATATAAGCGGACGTTAGGGACAGTCAATATTTTACATTTGTGTGTATAAATGGGTATAGCTGGGTATTATAATTGGATAGAGGGTATTGTTGGGCACCATCCTGACGTTTGTTTTTCTGGTCTGTTCCACGCACCCACACTCTTCAAACACCTATCAGAACGCCATTTTTTGTGTTTACATAGGCACAATAAGCCTCGTTCTCTGAGAGAAACCTAGGCGTTTAACTGCTTTCTCTTAATCCCTCAAATGGCGTGAGGAAATCAGTGTTCTTGTTTACATGATGTTTCTGATGCTTTCTGCTAAAACCCTAGAATAAACTGTTTTCTTAAGTGCATGTAAATGCAGTCACTGAGCACAGTTTTGTGTCCGTCTGCCCTGTTTCTCAATTATGTTTCTATGTAAACATGCGCTAGACAGATGTTCGTGACAATTGTGCCTTGTCGTCTCGCTAGTCTTTTAGCTCTTTGTGAATGTATAAGTCTATTGTTCAGATGTTATTAACATTTTTACACTCTGTGTTACTGTATTATATGCACGTCTGGTCAATAAGTCACCTCTCTTAAAAAAGTCAGAAGTAATTAATTGAGCACCCAGCATTTTCATTGAAAACAAGAGGACTTTTGTCCCCTCTAGTTATATGATTTTAAAGGTGGCTGGTTATGTCTATCATGTCTCCATTAAGCTGTTGAACTTCTCAGAGATTTGTAGTGTTTGGTCAGTGCACAGTGCTTTTGAAGCGATTGGATGATAGGTTTTTGAAGATAAAAATGGTTAGGTTAATCCAAGTTTTCCATAGCAAGAGTGGACATGTTAGAGAACTTAAATATGTGTAGTTGATGTTCTTGGCCCAACACTTTCCCTCTGGCTATGGCTATAGAGATACTATTGACCTATATCTTCAGACAAACTGGAATACATGTTGCCTGTGTTTGATGTTTAATGGAATCCGGCATTGTCAGTAAGAAGATATTGGAGGTATTTGTAAAGCAATGGATGGCATACAATGTCATGAGAATGATTAAATTATGACTGGATTTACATTTTTAGGTGAATTATTCTATTGACTTGGCACAGCATCTTAAACAATGTGGTGCTTATGTGAGACACAATAAAATTACAATTAAAAATGTATGTCAGTAGACAGAATGCAAGAACGTTCCCTGTGCGAACAGCCCCTTAGATTTTGGCCAAAACTATGTATTTTATAAGGCAGTTTAATTTACCGCCCACTGTTTATAGCAGCCTTTTGGGTTGAGAAACGGAAAAGTATAGTAGTTTTTCTTTTCCATTAATCACTGCAGAGCTGACTGTTCAGAGAGATTTTTATAGGGGCAAACAATCTGTTTGTCACCCGTATGGTGGCTTCCAGACAAAGCTTTGTTTTTATTGGTTCTGCTTTCTCTGGGCTTCTTTACATTCTCTCTTGTTGCATTGCCACCAGTGTTTTGTCCACTATTTGTGTCTTGACCCAAACTAATATTCAAGCAATTGAGAAAGAGCCCAGAGAGGGTATAATTGCCTATTCTGATGATCTAATTAGAGTTGGTGCTCCAGTCAGAGGCAGCTCACAGCCATCACAGATTCCCACAGCCCGACGGCACTTCAATCTGTTTCTCACACATGGTGCAATGAACGCTGGGGCATTCAAACTCAGCCAAACACTGTGCAGATGGGGTTTGTTTACACATTATTTTAAAGTTCTCTCTTTCATTTCTTTTTATGGTTTGTGGAATGGAAACTAGCTTTGCTGTGGTTTGAATTAGGCTGGGTGATCGCATATTTTTCATATAATTTATTTGCGATATAAAAGTATTGTATTTCTTGCTGGCGTTATAAAATTAAGAAATATTACATTTACATTTATGCATTTGGCAGACGCTTTTATCCAAAGCGACTTACAGAGCACTTATTACAGGGACAATCTCCCCAGTGCAACCTGGAGTTAAGTGCCTTGCTCAAGGACACAATGGTGGTGGCTGTGGGGCTCGAACCAGCATCCTTCTGATTACCAGATTACCAGTTATGGTGCTTAGACCACTACACCACCACATTAAAACTATTTTTAAAATACTTTCTCCTCTCCAAACTAAATATGAAGATACAACAATTAGTTAGCCATTTACAGGTACATTTTCTCGTGAAAACTGTCTTTCTGTGGCACTTTGAAAACTTCTGTTTGTTTAGAGCGACCTGACTAGACCTGCCACAACAACATTACTCAACCAATGCCGTGATTTGGGGCAGGACTATCTCTTTGTTTGACCAATGTCAGACAGGGGGGCGTATTCAGAAATCTGTTTTGAAAACAATGTACATTTTTAAAATTCCATTTGGTGGTGCTAGTTTCTCAGGAATTATACACTTCTGCTTTAAGTTCTCTTACGAGAGGTTCTCTCGTATTGCGTAAGCTAGCTTACGCTACGGGAAAGATTCATCTTTTCTGAGATATTGAAGCCAAAAAATTATCCTTAATTTTTGTATCCATTGTCAACGCCGTGCGGCAGCTGCAGACCTTGAGCGGGCTAGCTAGCGAGCTCATAGGTTGCTCTGCGGCAACTGCTGCAGCCTATAGACGAGCTTGGGCGAACTTCGCATCCAATGAGAAGCGTCCGGCGCTCACTGCATCAAAGCCCGCCAAAAGGGCGTGACTAGAGTGCATATAAGCGTAGTTCAGTAGGCTGGAACCCTGATTTTCATCTCTTCAGCGAAGCTCTCCGCATCGCTGACCTGGAAGCCGCGTCGCCGTTTGAGGGGCATCTAGCAAGCGTGGACAGCGCTAGAAGAAGCCGGCCGTCTCAGCCACCTTCAGCCATCCTGCGAGCTACGCCATCCGGCGACGTATCCTTTTATTAAGCAAGCTAGTTCTCACGAACTATTCACAAAAAGTACTGGCGTCTTTTCAAGATGCCTCGCTCCACTTGCGCCTCATGTCGCGCCCTTCTCAGCACAGGAGACCGCCACATCATCTGCGCTCTCTGCCTGGGACTGGGGCACGCAGAGCTCGCCCTCACTGAGGGCGGATCGCGATTTCTGCGAGGAGCTACCGATGTCGACCCTCGCGGGCTCGACTTCGAAGCGATCAAAGCAGAAACCGCCGCGCCGCCTACCCTCAGCAGCGCAGGAAGAAGCGCCCGCTCACAAAGGCTGCGGAAACTGTGGTTGAAGCGACTGCCTCGCCGGAGCCTCTCCCTCGAGCATCGCTTTCACCCTCCCGCCCCGGGACGGCGCAGTTGCCGCCCGGCGGCCGCACTGCTGCCATCTCGGATGACGGCGGAGGATAAGGGCTGCTGTTCCATCATGGCTTCGGACAGCGAGGAGTGGACAGGCTCCCAAGCCTCCTCCTCAGCCCAGGAATCCAGCAGGACCAGCGCCGGGTCGAAGGGAGTTAACACGCCTCCTCACACAGGCCGTCGACCGCCTCGGGCTCAGTGGTCACCGCCCCTGAGCAGGCACCCAACAGACTCGATGGCTGCTTTCTTCAAAGCCATCGCCGCTCTACACCAGCGGCCGGGCGCTCCCTTCCTGCCGGAATTACATACGGAGCTTGCAAAGTCGGTGGAGCGCTCCGTTTTCAGCCAGGACCCATTCACGCGTCTCCACCTCTCTGGCGTTGGTGGGCGGCGCCACTGAGAGAGCTACTCCTCCATCCCCGGTCGAGGACTTCGGTAGCAGCACACCTTTGTCCGCCCTCCGCGAGATGGCGTTCCAAGCCTGTGCTCCGTCTAAGGCCTGCAGAGCGACTTCCGCCTATGTTGGCGGCGCCTATTCCGCCGCCGGCCAAGCCGCATCTGCTCTGCACTCAATGGCCGTTTACAGATCCTACAAGCAGACCTTCTTCGGGAGTGGGATGAGAAAGGCAGGCACCCAGAGGCTGTTACTGATCTCTGGCGCGACAGACCTGCGCCCTTCGCGCTACCAAAGCTGCAGCCCAAGCTCTAGGGAAGTGCATGGCCTCGCTGACTGTGACCGAGAGACACTTATGGCTAACACTAGCCGACATGGGAGAAGCAGAGCGCTCCACGTTCCTCAACGCACCGCTCTCTCCAACCCGGTCTCTTCGGCTCCGCGGTGAGTGGCATTGTTGACCGCTTCTCAGAAGTCCAGAAAGCCACCCAAGCCATGAACCTCTTCCTGCGGCGTCGCGCTAAGCTCCTCTGCAGGCCGTTCACGTGATCAGCCTCCTGCACGAGCCTCTTCACAGCGCCCAGTTCAACAATCTCCAGACTTCTCAGCGTCGACAGGGCGGCCGCCCTCGATCGCGCTCAGACAGCCGCCGCGGACCGCCTCCCCTGCGGGCCTCGATCTAAGGTAGCGCTGAAACCCGAGCAGCCGAAGTCTTCCTAACTGTGTTGAACAAGCGGCGGCTCAGTCCGCCGCGGCGGACCACTGTCAAAGCTTTACCCCTGTCAGTCCCTTCTCTCAGGCTACTACAGTGGTGAATTTAGCAGCCAACAAGCCGGTGACACTGCCCGCTTGCCTGCACTCAAGCGCCGTTTTCACGGCGACCCAAATAAATCTTGTAAAGAGCAAACATGTCTTATGTGTAGAAAAAGTGCCCACAACCCAGTGTTAGCCCCTACACACAAGCATAACACATCCGTGCCCCTATCAGAGCGCGCTCTCATACAGCGATTACTGAACCGCTCGGCGTCAGAGTCAATGAAAGCGCCCACAAATGCGTCTTGTGCGCCCATTCTCTGCCCGCTCTGTCACACGACCAGCCCTATGTGTAGAAAATGTGCCCACAATCCAGTGTTCACTTCTGCACACAAGCACTGCATGTCTCGTGTTCCCCACCAGAGCACGCTCACATAAAGCGATTCACGAACAGCTCGGCGCTAGAGTCAATAAATGCGCCCACAAATGCGTCTGCGCGCCCATTCTCTGCCAGCTCTGTTACACGGCCAGCAACCATTCCTCTGTGTGTAAGTCCGTGCCCATGACTATGCTTGTGCATCACGTAACAGATGTGACTCTTTCCCCATTCATTCCAATCGGAAGTCACTCACAAAACAGCCTGTTCATGCTGTCTGCGAGCAATCATGCATGAACACACTAAGCAGCGCTCACACATTTTGTTCAGGCTCTGTGTCGCGACAATCAGAGCGAATTGGCCATTCACCCTCTAGCGTTACGCTTCAAAGCGTGGGAAGCTATTCCAGGGATATCCAAGTGGGTGTTAAGCACAATACAACAGGGCTATTTGCTACAGTTCGATCGCCGCCCCCTCGCTTCAGAGCGGCTCGAAACCACTGTGAACACGGAAGCAGTGTGCATGCTTCGTTCAGAAATAGCAAGCCTTCTGTGCAAAGGGCCATAGAAAAAGTGCCACCCTCTCTGAGCGAGTCGGGGCTTTACAGCCGTTATTTTCTTGTTCCCAAGAAAGCGGCGGCCTCAGACCCATATTAGATCTCAGGGTTTTGAACAAGGTGCTTGCAAAAGACCGTTCAAAATGCTTACAATCAGGAAACTCCTCGCGCATGATGCGCCAGGGGACTGGTTTATTTCTCTCGATCTGAAAGATGCATACTTTCAGATTCAGATAAATCCCGTCACAGGCCATTCTTGAGATTAGCCTCGACGGCCAGGTTTATCAATACACTGTCCTTCCGTTCGGCCTGTCCTTAGCACCCCGTACTTTCACGAAGTGCATGGATCGCGGCTTCGCACCCCTGCGGAGTCAGGGTTTGCGAATTCTGAACTATTTGGACGACTGGCTGATTATGGCTCAGTCACATATGGAGCTTCTGTCTCACAGAGTCAGTTCTCCTCAGCCATCTGAACAGTTTGGGTCTTGCAGTCAATTGGACCAAGAGCTCACTACAGCCCAGTCAGACCATTTCCTTCCTGGGAATAGAACTAGACTCCGTGGCAATGGCGGCTCAGCTTATCTACACAGCGCGCACGCCGTGTTCAGCGACTAGCCGCATCTTTTCAGATGAACAGCCTCACGCCTCTGAAGAAATTCCAGAGAGTGCTAGGTTACATGGCCTCAGCCGCAGCAGTACTTCAGCTGGGTTTACTGCACATGCGCCCGCTTCAGCATTGGCTAAACACCAGCGTCTCGCCGGGCTTGGGCCACAGGCCGCCAGCCCATCAAGGTGACTCAGACCTGCATATCAGCTCTGCAGCCCTGGACAGTGGCCGAATGGTATCAGCGGGGAGTGACAATGGGAGCTGTATCTCGCCGAAAAGTCATCTCGACAGGCGGCGTCCAACACGGGTTGGAGCGCGGTCTCGCGAGAGCTCTCGGTTTTCGGCCTATGGTCAGTTCAGGAAAAGCTCCTTCACATAAATTGTCTGGAAATGATAGCGGTCGAGTACGCGCTGCGTGCGCTTTCTCCCGGTCATTCAGGGTCACCGCGTCCTGGTCCGTTCGGACAACAGATCTGTGGTATCCTACCTAAACCGTCAGGGCGGTGTCAGATCCAGGAACCTCTTCCATCTGACAAAGCGCATACTGAGTTGGTCCCAGTGCCACCTGCGCTCGCTGAGGGCGACGCGCGTGCCAGGCCACCTGAGCGGCGGCCCGGACAGACTGTCCAGAGACAATATTCCCCCAGGGGAATGGTCCCTGCACGCTCAAACAGTCCAGGCGTTATGGCACCTATTCGGCAGAGCAGAGATAGACCTCTTTAGGTCCAAAGAGAACTCTCACTGCCCAATATTTTTCTCAGCGAGGGCAGCTGGCCCAGGACTGGCCCAGGCGCCCGCTTTGCGCCTTCCCTCCCGTCTGCGCTATTGCCACAGGTAATGCAGAGGATCAGGAAGCAGCGTCACTCGGTGCTCCTCATAGCCCGGCGTTGGGAGAATCAGACATGGTTCCGGAGCTTACGCAGCTGTCACTGACAGCGCCGTGGCCCATCCCAGTGAGAGCAGATCTCCTCTCTCAAGCTCGCGGCACAATCTGGCATCCCCACCCAGAGCTGGAGCTGCATGCGTGGGTGATCAGCGACTACCGTCGGCTCTGCCAGAAGGAGTAATAAACACCATCATACGCGCTAGAGCCCCTTCCACGAGAAGACTCTATGCGTCAAAATGGTCTGTGTTCTCAAAATGGTGCACCGACAGAGACCTGGACCCGCGGACATGTGGGGTGTACGTACGCTGCTCGTATTTCTACAAGAGCTGCTGGATAAGGGCAGATCCCCATCCACGCTCAAAGTGTATGTGGCGGCCGTTGCGGCGTTCGCTGAACCCCTGCACGGCCAGTCATGGGAGTAAAACGAGCTGGTCATCCGCTTCCTCAGGGGAGCTAGAAGGATGAACCCCCGTGCCCCCATCGGTTCCTATCTGGGATCTTTCTATAGTTCTCGAAACTATGAAAGCCCCCTTTCGAACCACTTCAATCCGTGGATTTGAAATACCTTTCACTCAGAACCGTTTTCTGACTGCCCTGTCATCAGTCAAGCGTGTGGGAGACCTTCACGCGCTGTCTGTCAGCTGCGTGTCTTGAGTTTGGACCAAGTGACTCCAAGGTCATTTTAAAGCCTAGACACGGCTATGTTCCCAAGGTGATCGGTACTCCTTTCAGAGCACAGGTCATTTCCCTATCGGCGCTGCCAGCACCGGATAGCTGACGCGATGCCAATCTCCTTTGCCCGGTCATAGCACTGAGATTGTATACTGCACGCTCCGCTGCTTTCAGGCGCTCGAGCAGCTTTTCGTTTCGTTCGAGGGCGCACCAAAGGTCTCGCCGCCTCGAAACAGACACTATCTAGATGGATAGTGGGCGCTATTGCTGCTGCATACGGCGTCAAAAGACCTGCCATGCCCGTTGGGCATTAGGGCTCACTCCACTAGAGGCATGGCATCCTCGTGGGCATGGTCCAGCAGAATTTCCATTCACGACATATGTGTGGCAGCGGGATGGACTTCCCCTCCACCTTTGTCAGATTTTACAATATGGAAGTGCCCGCTCTGCAGGCAAAACTACTAGCGGTTTAATACGCTACAGCTCCCCTGGTGAGCTGCACTGATGGGACACATTCCACACAGACCGGCACCGCCGCTCTGTCGTTCCCGTCCTACTATGTGTTTATGTATTACACAATCAATGACCCGCATTCTTGCCGGCCAAATATTATTTCCCCACTCATAAGGGCTCCCCGGGTCCCCCTTAATTCCCTGGGGCTTATACAGTGGATGCTTGGCTCGCGACGGCGTTGACAATGGGTTCCCGTAGCGTAAGCTAGCTACGCATATCTGAGAGAACCTCTCGTGAAGAGAACGTGTCGGTTACCTAACGTAACCTCGGTTCTCTCTAGATGAGGGAACGAGTATTGCGTAGCCGGCCGTGCTTCGCGCCACGGCGACTTTTCAGCTTCAGTCAATGAAAACCAGGGTTCCAGCCTCACGAACTACGCTTATATGCACTCTAGTCACGCCCTTTTGGCGGGCTTTGATGCAGTGGCGCGGGCGCCTCTCATTGGATCGCGAGTTCGCCCAAGCTCGTCTATAGGCAGAGCAACCTATGAGCTCGCTAGCTAGCCCGCTCAAGGTCTGCAGCTGCCGCACTGCGTTGACAATGGATACAAAAATTAAGGATAATTTTTTGGCTTCAATATCTCAGAAAAGATGAATCTTTCCCGTAGCGTAAGCTAGCTTACGCAATACTCGTTCCCTCATCTAGAGAGAACCGAGGTTACGTTAGGTAACCGATACGTTTCCTAAAGTGCCATTAAACTAGTTTTGCAATTTTTCCTTGTGAGTATTGGAGTTGAGACTGAGATGTTTTAAAAGTGTTCAGTCGCAAAAAAATGGCATTAGGCCACATCCACGTTCATTTGTTTTTGTTTGAATACTTCGTTTTCAGCTTCCTAGCATCATCGTTTTCCAAAGTATGCTGTAACGTTGAACGTTTTTTAAACAAAGCATTTTCGATGGAGGAATATGGCGTTCTAGTGTGGATGAAAGGCATAAACGTATTGAAAAGTAACCTTACATCCGCACTAAAAAGTTTTCATTTAAAAACACATTAATTTCACTATATTTACGCTTTTCATCCAACCTAGAATGCCAGTTCCCTCCACTGGAAATTGAGCATTATTAAAACGCTCTCCATTTGTGCATACTTTGGAAAACGATGATGTTAGGAAACTGAAAACGTAAGTGTGGTTATGTTTGGTATATAAGTTGGATTCTTTTTCATGAACTGATTCCAAGCTTTGGTTCAAGGCTTCATTCGTGTTGAACCTCAAATTATATATACAATATATACATTAAAAATCATTAAAAGGCTAAACATATAAATATGTTTTTAGCTATATCGCCCGGACCTAATTTGAACCCCAAGCTTTCCTTTTTCCACCTAGTTTCATATTGTGGTTTCTGAACTTATCTGATAAGCTACATGTGAAGTTGATTAGCCTTGCCAAGTTAGAATAAAGCAGAGATAAATATTTAGAGACCACTGACAGATGAAAATTCTCTTTCACACTGGAGTGTTTAGACTTTTACACAATAACATCTCTAAAGATTGAGTCAGTCAGTAATCCAGTGCTGTATTTTGGCAGTCGTGAGTTTTCTGCACGAGCTGGATGCACACGGCTCTGAGAGGTCTTGTCTGGTCATGCCTCCGCTCACTGATTTCAGCTTGTTAATGGATCGCTTCACAGCCATTGAATCGCAACCCCCGCACCTGATAATTAACAAGATAATTACCTCAGTCAAAAACTGACATATTCAACAAGCGATTTCACCTCCCCAAGAGCACCAACACCAATGCCCCTCCCCAAGAGCTGCCATCGCAGGTGTATTTCTTGAATTTAATTTTAAAAAAAGGGTGATAAAAATGGATGCTATTGTCATTTGGAGTCATTTGTTGGTGTCGTTTAATAAAATAGTTCACAACTGGTTTTGCTTCAGGACCCAGGTTTTACATTGGAAATCAAGTCCAGTACAAAAAAAAAAACTAGCTTACAAAAGTACAAATTAAATCCTTTAAAATTAAACAGTGAATTTTGTAAAAGAAAATGCTATAAATAGCAAGGGCCCAATAATATACAAACGTATTAACTTTTAACTGGTCGAATAGGAATATCAACATTTTTGTAAAGGCATAGTCTAAACAACACCAGAAGTGTGATTTATTGGGATCCTGTATTGAAATTAATGTAGTCGGGGTTGTGTTTTCTTTAACTTTGCATAGATTTGGTCATGATTTTTGAGGATGTAATGAACTAGTCCATGTTGGCATCTACCTGATATAGCTAGCTTCTACCAAGTGACAAATGTTTCCCCACAGTAGTTTGATTGGAAGCATAGCCTGTTATGCCAACAACAAAAGATATGGGAGCATTTCTTCCTATGTTGTAAAAGTTCATAAGTCTACTGATTTTGCTGTCCTAACTATGCACAATTATATGGTCAGTTGCATTTTATTATTTGCATTTAGCATTGTTTTATCCCTTATACCTGCAATCAAAACAGACTTGCAAGTTGAGAACTAATGGTTTAATCAATCTGTCTGCCTTTCTCTAATGCTCGATAGACCTTGAGTAGGATCTCTATTGATCATCCTATTCCTTACTCTTGAAGAGTCCTGTGCCTATAAGGAGTTTTCCGGGGTTAAATGTGCCATTCTGTGCCAATGTGCCAGCCGATAGATGCAAAGAAGAAATGGGTTTGGTTTTATCTCTCAGAGCAGCAAGCAACCCTGTTCCACCCTCCAGGCACCTTATGAACCCTTGTTCCCCACTCCTCCTACAAAAAAACAAAACCAAAAAAAAAAAAAAAAAAAAGGTAATGGGTGCAGGTTAGCATATATTTGTGATAAGTAGATATCTAAAATTACAGTGCAGTGGTGAGTGAAACCAATATGACTGGAGTATAAACTTTTTGAATGAAAATGGGCATCAGTTGGCAGTTTATTGTGCATGTCTCAGAAATCGGAGCTTGTCAAGAGTAACATTAACTAAGCTCCTACATCAAACATATTTTCCACTTTTTGAAATGGCTGTGTTAATGTTTAAAACCTTTGGAGCAAGATATACAGGATGAGAACATGCATCTGTGTCTCTCTCGCTCCTCAAGTAGACGAGCACTGTGTGAGGTGAGCGAGGGGTGAAGTGATTTATTTCTAAAAAAAAAGTTCATGCAAGTCACCTGCAACAAGCACAGATTGTTATGTAGGGCTGTGTAGGGCTGGAAATCATCTCAATGATTTCACTTCTGATATAAAATGAAGCAATATTATAAATTCTGCAATGATTTTAATGCCCTTTTTATTTGACTACTTGATTTTCTAAAAAGTACAACATTAGACTAATTTCACGATGCTTTTCAGGGCTGAACAATTAATTAACATCAAAATCATGATATATTAATTTGTGATTATTAAAAAGGAAAATGCTGATAAAATCAAATTAGTAGCACACGTTGTCTGTGTGCTATTAAATCAACCACAACTTAATAATTTTTTGTCTACTTGCTTTCCTTGTGTCAGTTGAAGTAATTACTATTTGTATAGCGCTTTTCACAACACAAAATGTAAATGTAAACAATTTTTTATAATATTTGTATTTAGAACCCCTGTTTGCGAGCTGAAGGCGACTGTGGCAAGGAACACAAAACTCCATAAAATGTTTGTTAATGGAGAAAAATAACCTTGGGAGAAACTTGGGAGCCAGTCCCCTCTGACTAACATCATGATTATAATGCCAATATTAGTTATTTGTGTGCAGTGGACGTCATGGTTTAAAATGTGTAAGCTAAGTCAGTGGTAAGGTCCAGTGTTTAAAAAAATATTTTTTATGAACTGTAAGTTTAATGACTAATGTCTTTGAAGTCCATCCTGGATTAACTGCAGAACTTCACATAGAAGCAATGTCCTTTGTTAGTTGCCTGATTGACAAATGTGATGCAGGAAGAGATCAATTTGGTGCATTGCAGTTCAACTGTCTGGTCATTTCAGTGAGGTTTGTTGAGGTCTTTCCTAAGTCCATGGTTCAGGCAGTGGCGTATGAAGTATCCAATGTCTTACAGTTGGAGTTGGCATCAGTCCATCCTAAAAGACTGAAATGATGTCTGGCTTGCACCAGCTGCATTTAGTCGTCATCACTCAGAGACACATAGCAGTGGCGTCTGACACCAAGCAGGAACGTAGCTGGATCTGGCTGGCTCTAGTGACCCTGGGTTAAAAATAAGATAATATTAGCATAGATGCCATTCAGTTTTATGCGAGTTATAGATCATGATCATGAAAGATGTTTCTGGTTTCGGCAGACCTAACTAAACCAGCCTATTTGTGAGTTGATGGATAAATTAGGTGTATGCCTTGCTAAATCGATGAGTCTTTAATCTAGATTTAAACTGAGTGAGTGTGTCTGTGTCCCGAACTGTGTTAGGGAGACTATTCCATAAATTAGGAGCCATATAGGAAAAGGAGCTACCTCCTTTTGTGGATTTTCATATTCTAGGAACTATTAACAAGCCAGAATTTGAACGTGATGTAATGTAGCATGTTAGAAAGTCTCTTAAGTACTGTGGAGCTAAAGCCCTCTACATTGCGAGTAAATCATTCGCATATGCAAGTACATTTTGCACTATGCGACCAAAAAACATCTGTTATTAGCCATTAGCAAGTAAATAACATTTCACTCACCAGTGATAGAGTTGTGTCTTGTCGAAGCACCGAGGCCCTTTTACTGAATAAAAAGCAGTTGATTAAGACGCTGGATTCAGCCTCTTCTTTCCCTGCATGCTGTCTCATCAGCACGCAGGGAAAAGCACTTGTCTCATTCAGTTGATCTCCGAGCATCTCAGGGAACTGCACCGTGGACGCCACAAGAGCAGCTCTCTTGAGAGTGTGTGAAGATAAACCACTTCTCAAGCGCTCTGATGTGCACGCTTGCGCCAAACTCCCGAGAATATATAAACAAGGTATAAACGTATTAATTTTGTGAACGCAAAGCGCTCCAGTTTCACTTAACGGCCACGCAAATGTCTGCGGTTTTAATGGGTTTATTCACACCCTGTTAATAACATGCAGTGAGACAGAGGAGATGCCCAGCTCTATTTCTGTTGAGATGATAAAATGCAAGAAACAGAATCTCAAAGTCTTCCTTCATGAGAAATAAGGGCTTGTGAGTTAATCAGAGAGAAGAATTTAAAACAGAAATATTTTACTATTGCATAATATATAATCATTGTACCATCATTGTACCATGGTTAGGGGCTTTTTTCTTGAATTTTCTTGAATTGAAGGCAATATCAAGAGTGCTAGAGAAGACTGTATTTATCATTCTGTTATTATATCAAGTTCTTCTATACTTTTTGGCTTACTGAGTATAATCTATGTGTTTTACACTGATTATAAGAATAAGCAATGCTAAGCAGGCTAGCAAGTTGAGTTGAGTGAATTCAGGTTGTGCAAATGCTTTTCTTGCAGAAAAAATATCTTGTATGGACAGAGGCCATAGAAGTGTGATGGAAATCTGTGACCTTGTGACTTCAGCTGTGTTTATCAAATTGATTTATGGATGTTTTGGAAGTAATGGCATTTTGGACTTCTCTGGCAAGCTTAAACACAGAAGCCGCCATACAACACACTCTTTAATACTGTGCTCCTGGTCATTATTATTAGATGAGGGATTCACTGTACCAGTGATATCTGACCTTGCTTTTCATTCCAAAGCATATAGCTGTAAGAGATATACTGATTAAACCCTGCATAATACTGTTGTGGGGATAAACAGTGTTTTCTCCTGGAGGAGACAGAATTGGCCTTGGCCTGAGTTCAAGAAGCTCTTCAGCTCCATAAAATCAGTACAGCTGTGATGAC
The DNA here is from genome assembly GCF_025860055.1 of Xyrauchen texanus. Taxonomy (NCBI): domain Eukaryota; kingdom Metazoa; phylum Chordata; class Actinopteri; order Cypriniformes; family Catostomidae; genus Xyrauchen; species Xyrauchen texanus. The sequence goes on from NC_068317.1 coordinate 27,849,937, forward strand.
TTTTGTTGCAGCTGACCTATTATGCACAATATGGCTCCTTGAGGGCCCGGGTCGTGGGAGCAGAACAAGACAGATGCTAAAAAACATTATTTATATGAGTACTTTGTGCTATGAGCAACCAGCTTCATGAAGCCGTAATCACTTCCGCCATATTCCGTCCAGAATTTCTATGTAAATTTTTGTGCATTTTAAAGGGGAAGTGTGTAATTTCTGTGCCACTAGAATCACCAAATGGAGTTTGAAGGTCTGGGCTGATATTAAGCATGTGTGTAACAACATTCACCAAACTCAAACTCCAGTTGAAAATAGTGTTGGGTAATTTCATCGCCACCGGAAGTTCGAAACAAGCCTTTAAAGGTGGGCTCTTTTGACTAGTATGTAACCTCTTAGCAGCCACCCACAAAGGCTTGGCAACACCCTAGCAACCAAATAGCAATGTCCTGGCAACCCCCCACACCATCCTAGCATTGTTATGTCCCCATCACACTTATGGAGATCTTCTTTGTTCAGAGGTAAAAAGAAGTTTGACAGCTGAGCAACAACATATTGTTTGACACCAGCCACATTTCTGAGAGAGGAATTGTAGAGATACATTTAAATATGAGAATGCACAATACTACATGTAATACATCAACTAATATGACATTAAAATGTGTTATCATTTAGGGGCGGCTGTGGCTCAGGTGGTAGAGCGGATTGTCCACTAATCGCAGGGTTGGTGGTTGGTGGCTATATAAGTGCAGACCATTTACCATTTACTTCATGCCTTATTCTATGAGTAGAATTCACACACATTCAGTAAGAGGAGAAGTCTTAACTACTCTATGAAAATTTAAAGTAACATAAATGCTTTACATCATGTGTAAGATGTCTTGGGTGGACCAATGACATGGACCAATGGCAGAAAGAAGTGTTTAGATGCCAGAAAGAGGTTTTCCTGAAAGTTCGCCATGGCAAGCTGTTACAAATCACCGAAAACAAACTCAAAAACACTTATTTGAAAAGATTTTGTTCTAAATTATGTCATGCCCGTTCGCTCTTCAATTTCGTAGAAAGTATGCAGGGGACTTTATAGCGAGTTTGCACATCCTAGCGTGACTTGAAATTATAATGATCAAAGTGTGTACATATTGTGTTTCCATATGGTGCATATCATAAGGGCCTCTTCTGTTCTCACACAGGTCAGATATTCACGTCAAAGACACATCAAACTGATGAACTGAACTGTTTTAGAAGCATTATGCTGCTCTTTTCTAGGACAGAGGAGTATCTATCCGTCAATCTTTATTATCTCTCTTTCTGGCAGAGACCTTTAGTTGGAAATGGCACTCAGTCATGAGGAGATCTGAGGTGTTTAACTGTGACGTTGTGAGAGCTTTGCTCTAAAGCTGATATTCTCAGCTCTGGTTGATGATGCACAAAACAGAGGATTTGTTGGCCTTTGCAGCTGTGGAATATGCATACTCAGGTATATTCTCAATCTAATTTATACTATAGGTAATCCCTCATGTTTCACAAATTGCTCTGACAACATCACAATTACTGTTGCTCATACTTGGGGTTAGGGTTTTGAACACACCCCTAAACCTAAATCTAAAAGTTTTGTGTGTAACTCGTCCTAAAACTGTTTGTGCTACGGACATGAATGATATCTCAAATTGTGCAACATGTAATCTGGATTTCGTAATCAGATTACAAAAATCAAGTACATGTAATTAGATTAAATTACATTTTAAAATACTCGTAATCCTACGAAAGTTACTTTTTATGGATAACATGATTACATTTTAACAAGGCAACAGCAGTAAATTGTTAATAATTATTGTCTTTTACATTTTTCCTTCTAAATCAGCACACTGCTTATATAGGTTCGGTAAGTCTTCGAGTGATTTTGGAAGAGATGGGGAGGGTTGTGTGAACAGAACTGATACTCGCTAGTAGCCAGCCAGGTGAAGACCTGTGGCATACCTCTGCATTTTACCACTGGATCTATAGAGATCTATAGTTAATATCCAGCCAACTATAAAGGATTCTACGTAAAATTTAAAGAAGCATTTGTAGGAACTGTATGTTTGCATGTTGTTGTTTTTTTTCCACAAATCTAACCAACTCAAACACATTTTTCCAATTATTATTTTAATTATCATCAGTGTGTAATATAACAATGTGCCACAATGGAAGAAAGACATTGTGGATTTGTTAAATGCACAAAGGCACGTTATTTCATATTCAATTGGATGAGTGGCGTAAAGTTACTTTTAGTTTCTTAAATTGCTTTTGTAGTTAGCTACACAAATGTTTATGAATGCACTTTTGGTGTAGTGATAACTTTGAGACATTTTTGTGATGCCGATTCACAAATATAACTGGACAGATCTCTTACTACACATGACTGACATTTGTAAAATGCTGAAACTGCATGACCACATTTGTGTTAATGTGCTCAGGGAACCTGTCCATAATTTTAGAATCTCCAAATAAAATGGATTCTAAAATTTGATTCTGTAATTGATGGAAGGCCTAGGCCTCCATCAGCATCACAGGGGAAAACATGAAAATATAAAATCTTCCTTCATATTTTTACATTTCCAATACTTTTTCTGAATTTATGGACATAAACACCACTCAAACTATTAAATCTTGCAGAATTAGTTTGAAAGTAATCCAAAAGTAATCGAATTATATTTCCCCGAAAATATAGTCTAATATATTATGTTACTGATTGCATGTCATTTTTAATCAGTACCTGATTACAATTCACAAGTAATCCACCCAGCACTGTCATGCGGTTTGTTGAGAAGAGGTCTGCTGTTACTTTTGTAACTGGTAGACAATAAAATGGCTTAAATTAAAAATGCAACTATAAATTAAGCATTAACAGGTGGAAAAATCTGCCAGAATAAAAAATACAAAAGAATGATATCTTCTCACATATTAGTATCTCATTCATTTTGATTATCAGGTAAATTGATTTAGATAATTTTTATTAAAAAGCAATACAGTTTAGACACTTGGCTGGTGGGGCGTTTTGATTTGGGCGAGTAAGCAACCACAAACAACCACCCAAAATATGGTATTAATGCACTAGCAACAACCCAGAACACCCTAGCAACCACATAGCAGCTCCTAGCAACTACCTACATTACCCTAGCGTTATGGAAGCAAGTTTTGCACAGGCAAAAGCACCACTCACATTTTCTTCAGAAATATTAAAATCAAGTTATTTTAATACCGGTCTGACACTGAGCTTGTAGAAGGTTGCTTGAGTTCATCCGTCCCTGTCACACATCCCCCCAGAGAGAAGTGATGCCAATAATCAGGCGATATAAAGGGATGTTTATCCGGGTGCAAATGCTTTGAACCTGTTAAATCTCTGGTGAAATTTCATGGTGTATGGTATTAGAGAATAAATCTTCCCCTTCCACGAACAGACAATTTTCATCTCATGTTTTCCTGTGTCCCCGGTCTAATAAACTGTGCGCAAATTTCTGCCACTTACTTATTTAGCCAGCAACAAATCCTTACGTGTTGTGTGATTATAATAACTGAGACCTGGCTACACCCGGGGATCCCCGATTCTGCTGTACAGCTAGCAAGCCACAGGCTATACCACAGGGACAGCACCACAGATTCCGGTAAGAGCAGAGGTGGAGGACTTTGCATGAATGTTCACAATGACTGGTGCTTACAAAGCCGCATCATAGAGAGCCATTGTTCACCTGATATAGAGACTCTGAAATTCATATACAGACACTTTTACCTGCTACGAGTGCTAACAGCAGTTATTATTACTGCTGTTTACATTCCACCTGATGCTAACATCCCCACAGCTCTCATCTAATTGCACAGTATTATTAGCAAACATCAGAGGGCCTATCCTGATGGAGTTCATATCATAGCTGGTGACTTTAATGGTAAATGGTCTGCACTTCTATAGCGCTTTTTTAACCTTAGCATTATTCAAAGCGCTTAACACTGCATCTCATTCATCCATTCACACACGCACACTCACACACCAATGACGGCAGAGCTACCATGCAAGGTGCTAGCCTGCCATAGGGAGCAACTTGGTGTTCAGTGTCTTGCCCAATGACACTTCGGCATGTGGAGTCATGTGGGCCAGGAATTGAACCACCAACCCTGCAATTAGTGGACGACCCGTTCTACCACCTGAGCCACAGCTGTCCTAATCAGACATGTTGAAAGTCTGTACTTCCAAAATTCTCACAACATGTGAAATGTGCCACCCGAGGAAGTAATACACTTGATCATGTGTATTCAAATATCAAGCATGGCTATAGAGCTGTGCCCCTCCCACATCTGGGCCTATGTGACCATGTCTCACTGTTCCTTGTCCCAGCCTATACTTCCCTCAGGAAACTGATAAAGCCAACCACTAAAACTATCAAAACCTAGCCTGAGGGAGCACTTTTCTAACAACAAGATTGCTTTGCAAGAACTGAATGGGACTTATTTAAACACCAGGACCTGGCAGAATATACATACAGTAAACTGTTCTGTTCTATGTTGCCAGCTGTACTGACATCATAACTGAGAAATCCGGGTATTTCCAAACCAGAAACCCTTGATGATGTCAGAGGTCTATACTCTCCTCAGGGCTCGTGATAAGGCCTTCAAATCCTTATCAAGGTGAGACAGGTCTTCAAGTGATTGAATCCGAGAAAGGCTTCAAGCCCTGATGGAGCGCTTGGAAAGGTACTCAGGGCTTGTGCCTACAAACTTGCTGCTGTCTTTACAAATATTTTCAATCTGTCCCTGTCACAAGCCATCGTCCCACCCTTCCTCAAATCTGCCATTATCATCCCGGCCTCGAAGAAGCCTGCTGTAGACAGTTTAAATGAATACAGACCCATTGCCCTTTCTTCTATTGTCACAAAGTGTCTAGAGAGACTAGTATTGAGGCATATTAAAGCAAGAATTCCTCCACTTTCGACCCCCATCAATTTTGCCAACAGGTCTACAGAGGATGCCATTGCAACAGCCCTCCACAAGGCTCTGGAGCACCTGGAGACATACGTCCGGATGCTCTTCATTGATTATAGTTCTGCTTTCAATACTATCATACCGGACATACTCATCAGGAAACTCGTCCACCTGAGCCTCTCTGCTCACCTCTGCATCTGGATTATGGATTTTCTTACTAACCGCCCTCAGTCTGTCAGGCTTGGTCTCCACCTCTCCACCACCCTCACCCTCAGCACCGGTTCCCCACAGGGATGTGTGCTGAGTCCACTACTCTATTGTCTCTATACATATGACTGCATCTCCACATACTCCTCCTATCACATTATAAAATTCACACATGTCACTATAGTGATTGGACTCATTTCTGGAGGCGATGAGTCTGCCTATCACGATGAGGTCTGAAAACTGATGTTGTGGTGCTCAAGAAAACTAAAGAACTCATCTTGGACTTCAGGAAGTGCAGTGTCGACCCCCCTCCCATCTTTATAAATGGAGACTGTGTGGAAAGAGTTTGCAGTTTTAAATTCCAGGGAATCCATATATCTGACAGTCTCTCCTGGTCCACAAACACGACAGCTGCTGTTAAAAAGGCACATCAGTGCCTGCACTTCCTGCGTGTCCTAAAGAAAAAACATCTGTGTACAAAGCTACTGTTGGCCTTCTACCGTTCTGCTATAGAGGGTGTTTTAACATACTGCTTCACAGTGTGGTATGGGGGGCTGCTCAGAAGCTGACAAAAAAGCTCTACAGAGGGTTATAAACACAGCGCAGAACATCATTGGCTGCTCTCTCTCCTTACTACAGGACATTGCAAACACCCGCTACCTATCCATAGCAAAAACCATTGTTAAGGACTCTTCTCACCCGGCCACCACCTGTTTGCCCTCCTGCCTTCAGGAAGGCGATACAGGGCAATTAAAATGTGCACTACCAGGTTCTTGAATAGTTTCTATCCAAAAGCCATACAGTCCCTAAACTAAGGGCTATCTTGCACTATTTATATATGATACTCACTGTGTACTGTGCAATAACATTTTAAAACCTTAACTTGCACTTTTTTGTTTTACCTACTGAATGTAGTTTTATGAATGGAATGTGATTGTGTGGTTTACATGTGTGTATTTTCTGAAATTTTGTTTTATTTCGATGTTACATTTAATCTGGCTGACCAAATAGAGTGTAGTTGCAAGCAATTTTGGAGGGCTTAAACAGAAATGTGAACCACATAATTTTATAAAGGAACTACTCAAACTAGCCCATCTGGCACCAAAAACCATGCCACGGTCGAAATCAATGAGATCACAATTTTTCTCCATTCTGATGGTTGATGTGAACATTAATTAAAGTTCCAGACCCATATCTGCATGATTGTATGCATTGCACTGCTGCCACACGAGTGGCTGATTAGATAATCAGTCATAGACTAATCGCATGAAAAAGTAGGTGTACATGTGTACCTAATAAAGTGGTCACTGAGTGTGTATCCTGTCATATCTTGTCATAAGCTGCAAGAGAATGAGTCGGGTCAGACTGGACATTGGTTCCATCCCCAATGAGCAATTCTGCAGATCTGAACCTTTGTAGAAAGACTCCAGATGGTTCTGGCAAACAATGTGTCAACACATTGGCCTTCAACCTCTCAGTGCCATCACAACAGAGCATCAGCCACTGAGACAGTTAATGATCTGGACAGAGTCGAACGTGACCACTACAGAGTTAACTGCATTGAGTCGTCCAGCTGATAAACAGAGAGACTATTTAAAGTTTCCCCGCCCTGGCCAATTCCACACCACTCTCTCTGGTCTTAATTAATGATGACGGCAAGTAAGTGGTGTGTTGTTATGCCCATTAAACTTTTCACCCTCTGTTATCATCATTGGCAACACCCCTCATGCGCCACATCTGCTTCTGTCTCCACGGTTACAGAGAAACAGGGCTCTTCCTCCCAGACTGGACTGATTCTCTGGAACTTTTGCCAAGAGCACATCACAGTCCAACAGTTTCAGTACTCTTACATTAGTGTGTGAATGTAGACATGTGGCTTTTTGGGTATGTTTTCAAGTCGTGAGTCAGGTTGTTCCTTTCTTTGTCCTTTAGCCTGGCAGACTTTTAAAGACAACATGAAACAGCATATTTAAAGGAATAATTCATCTAAAAAGGAAAATCGTAGAAATAATTCTGTAATCATTGCCCTTTTGCATACGCCATAAAAGTAGTCCATAAGAGTTGTGTGCTATATTCCAAGTCTTATGACAGCTTTGTGCGAGGAACAGACCAAAATGTATGTTGTTTTTCACAGGAAAATCTTGCCCTTTGCCATAACTCTCTGTGTCTCCTTTGGGGGGGATCACAATGTTATTCATTGAATGGAATAATGCAGTGAGGATGATCTAATATATTTCTGAGTGAAACAAGTTAGGGTGGCATTTAGTGCATCTAGATTTGTCGGAACGATTACATTTAGGCTCTAATATCATTATTAGTTACTGTTAGTCATATCCAATCTGGTCTCATTGAATCATGTAACTATAACTACAATTTTGCTAAATTATTTATTATGAACAGTGTTTTATAAACACTTATTTTTCTCACACATTGCTATGTTATGACATCAAAAAACGTTTTTCTCACACATTGCTATGTTATGACATCAAAAAACGTTTCCTATAATGCATAATTTAGTTAATTTAGAGTTAGTTCACCAAAATGTTTTAATTATCTCATCATTTTCTAACCCTCATGCCATCTCAGATGTGTATGACTTTCTTTCATCTGCTGAATACAAACACAGATTTTACAAACATGATTTTAGAGGAATATCTCTGCTCTGTAGGTCCTCACAATGCAAGTGAATGGGTGACAACATTTTGAAGCTGGCAACATAAAAGTACTCCAGACGATCTGGTGGTTAAATCCATATTTTCTGAAGCGATATGATAGGTTTAGGTGAGAAACAGATCAATATTTAAGTCCTTTTTCCTTCACTTTCACTTTCTCCTTCTGTTTTTGATGATTCACATTCTTCGAGCATATCGCCCCCTACTGTTCAGAGAAGAGAATTTATGATTAAAAAATACTTAAATATTGATCTGTTTCTCACCCACACCTATCATATTGTGTCTGAACACATGAATTTAACCACTGGAGCCTTATGGATTACTTTTATACTCCATTTATGTGGATTTTGGAGCTTCAAAATTCTGGCACTCATTCACTTACATTATATGGGCCTACAGAGCTTATATATTCTTCTAAAAATCTTAATTCATGTTCTGCAGAAGACAAAAAGTCATACACATCTGGGATGGCATGAGGCCGAATAAATCATGAGAGAATTTTCATTTTTGGTGAACTATCCCTTAAGCGACACATTTTTACGTTTGTGTATTACCTAAAGTACCTAAGGTGCAGTCATCAATCCTGAATGAAAGCACCTGAGATGAATCCTTATAAATTATACAAACGCCTTGAATGGTAGGTTCAGTATTTAGACTGAAGCATTTGCTGTGATAACTCTACACAAAAAAGTTAATAAATAAATAATAAAATACTTGTTTGCACTTTAATCTCTGTCTAAACTTTGTATTACAGCACTTATAATGTTACTGTCTCCTTAAGATGAATCGCTTTTGTTGTATCCTTCCCCGTTTTGTCACTTTGGATAAAAGTGTCTGCTAAAGGTAAAATGTATAACAATCATAGATTTTGGTAAGGCCGATGTGCGAGTTGGGCTCACATGGAAGGTGTGTGAGTGGGGGACAAGGTGTGTGGGGGTGGGGCGGTTGATCATGTCATACTGCAGGGGGACAAGATTATTGATCCATAGCTGTATGGAACTCTGTTTGTTCTTTTTTGTATGGCATATGGCTATATATATCACACAGTACAGTCAAAGTAACTATGCAAATACCCTAGTTGTATTTTAAAGCTCTTTTTGGAGCTGAAAATTTGTTGAGAATGAAATTGTTTATGGAGTGTGCATGTAATAAAGTGAGTTAAATAATCTGGCATGCTGATGTACAACTGTGTTCGAACATTTCGAGTGACACAAATCCTTAGAAAAACTCCCAAAAGCATCAATCTGAGGATGCGTGCAGTGGAGTGTGTGTGTGCTTGCAATCGTGAGTGATTGCATACTTGTATATCAGTGTGACCTTCATGTCATCACCAGAGAGCAGAGTGTGTGTGTGTGTGTGTGTGTGTGTGTGTGTAGGGGAGGGGTCTAGATAGACCGATAGACGCTCAGTCGGTCGGTCTGTCTAGAAAGACAGATAGACGGTCGGTCAGTCTCTCAGTCTGTTTAGATACAGATAGACAGGCTGAGAAATAAGGTCAGTCGTTCTGTCTAGATGGACAGATAAATGGTCGGTCATTCGCTCTGTCTGTCTAGTTAGACAGATAGACAGTTGGTCTAGAAATATGGCCGGTCGGTCGGTCTATATACATACTGTGTACAGATATGTAGACGGTCGGTCAGTCTTGATAGACAGATAGACAGTCAGTTGGCATGTACTTGTTTATGTTTGTTTTATGTTGAGTTTCTTATAAACTTTCTGTCTTTCTGTCTGTCTGTCATGATCTGTCATGGTAAAGGCAATTAAACTCACCATGTAACCTGTAACCTGAAGCTTTGTATGACCTTCATGACGCAACAACATTTGTGAGATATTGTGTTCCAGATTGTTGCTTGGGATCTGCTTTGTAAACAAGCTGCACTTGATTTTGAAGCTGCCAGTGCATTGCGTATGCCCGTTGCAGTGTGGAGAAAGGCTTTTAGTGAAGAGGCTTTAAGTTGAAAAACATGATTTTCATTATGACACAGATGGTCACTTCAAATCAGCCCAAGTCGTCTCTCTTTCTGAGTGCCAGCTCAAAAATCCCTCTGAATCCTGTTGTTAAACATCAGTGCTGTTTACAGGTATAATCAATATCTAAAGTTCAATAAAGCCTCAGTCAAATCAGTTTGAAAGTGCAGCCATCATACACAGTGACACATGCTCATACTAGTATTCCAGGGTATGAGAGAGTAACTGGCTTAGGTATGCTCTGAGCTTTAGTATCAATGTGATTTTCAGGACTACTGTACACTAAACCTTGGGTGGTGACATCATGTCATCTCACTGAGCACGCTCTGTATAGCATGCACAAACAAGAGAGTCAGAGGTTATCTAAGGAGCACATGAGTTACAACCAGCATATCAGAAAAAATATGGCACTTGAAGTAAATATGGCACTTATGCATATATTAGATTAAAGGAAAAGAAAAATCACCCAGAAATGAAAATTCTCTCGGAATTTGCTCATCCTCATGTTGTTTCAAAACTGTCTGACATTCTTTATTTTGCAGAGCACAAAAGGATCATTTTTAATAAATATCTCAGTCCATTATATTAATGCAATGGCAGTGGATAGTGCCCCACTTTTAAGTTTAAAAAAGTATGCAAAAGTATCATAAAAGTAATCCATGCTACACATGTCTTTTCCAAGTCAAATGTTTCTGTGGGAAACAATTCAAAATTGAAATCATATTTCAGTGAAAATGTTGACGTCTGTTGGGTGTTCATGAGCGCTATGAGTGTTAGCATTAAAACATATTTGATGGTTTGTAATGGTGATGTATGGCAGTAGAAGCCCCTCTCTGATCCTCTCGGAGTCACGCAAATACAAACTACCATAATCTCTACCGTGCCCTCCCAATAGATGTTTTAGGGATTAATCAAGGCAAAAGCTACGTTAGCAAGTCAACAATTAGATGTTTTTTTTTTCTTTTCCACTGAGCTCTCTTTTTGTTTTTCTCTTTCAATATCTCAAATTCTTCTCTTCTGTTGATCATTTACTGACATACTCCTAATTATTTAAACACGCTGACTGCAACTCATTGTCCTTTTTTTTTTTTTTTATTAATTTTACTGATCAAATCCTTTTCAGCATTCTCCTTCCTTTGTTTTTATTTTCGGGGTCTGTCTATTAACAATAATTGAAGCTGATTGAAGCTGATGTTCCATACTACCATTTCCAGAGTGAACAGATTGCTGACGGAAAGTAATCAAGTCTCTTTATCACCTCCTTTGTCATTTTATGCATTCAGATTGTCTGTTCTTATTACATAAATCTGTTTTACTGCTTCAGATGAATAGACAAATGGCATAAAGTGTTTGAATATATTACAACCAGTATGAAAAGTTTCTGACAGATGGAGTGAATTTTACGATTTCTAAACCCATTGCTGCACAATCCGAATGCATATTGAATTTGCATGTGAGTGCGTGTGTGTGGTTTCTGCATGTGACTAAAGAGGATTAGGGTAACCCTGTGAAGTGCTGTATTGCGACACTTTGAGTTAATGCACCGTAAGACAGACAATTCTCTTGGGAGGTTTGTGTCTTACTGTGACTGCTGAAGTTGGTTGTCCTCATGCAGTTTAGAGTTAAGAGCCAATTCATTACAGAACTGACATAAGGGGTATAACTATATAAGGCTTCGAGCCTTGTTTGTGATTTTCAGACAAGGCTTTATACCAACAACAATGCTTGGATGGATGATTTTGTCTTTCCTTTTCTTTTAATTATTTCTGTTTTTTAAAACGCAGACAGACACACACACACACACACACACACACACACACACACACACACACACACACACACACACACACACACACACTCATATACTGTATATATACCCATGCTTGAATGCATGCCAGTATGTTTGATTATGTTCACTTTATCCAAGAGCTATAACAAAAATATCATTTTATTTTTCATGTATTTTATAACCATTCTGTTGTGTATTGGTTTAAATAATATCTTGAGCTGATTTAGATATATCAGTAATAGTAAATATACATGAAGACAGTAAGTCTATATTTTTCACTGCCTCTCTCTTTTGCACTTCTCTGCCTGTTCTCCTCTCTGACTCCATTGATTAGTGTGTTATCTTCCTGAATGAGTGATTTAGTGAAGGGGGATGATGGTCTAACCCTCCTGCTTTTATTTAATACAGTCAATAGCTCCAACCAGTGTTTTTGTGACCTCATACGTTAAGAAACATGGCTTTTCCCATCCAGTGGATGGCTAAATCTAATAATCAGAATCTACTTTAATACGGCAGAATTTCATATATCAATCAACATGACACTATGAGGCCTTATTAGTTGATGTGTCCAGATTTTTAATCCAAAAACGGTTAATCCAAGCAAATGTGAGGCCAGACACTTTTTGGTCACTAGTTCACACATCTGTCAAAGTTCAGCTAGTGGTGGATGTAAAAGCCAAAACATAATTTCAGTCCTGAATGCGCACATGAGTAATTTGGCCAGAATCCAATTAGAAGGCAGTTAAGAGGGATTACGGCGCACTTATTCCTACTCTCCCCAACCTGATTAAAGGGTTTATAGAGCTTTTACAGTGTTGTGCTTCACAGACAAGTTTAAACCCAATGAGCTTGAGAAGATCGGCCCAACATTTCTGAAATGGTTTAACACACTGAACTTGTTGCTGATAAGTGCAAATGCATCTCTAGTCTGGTGGATTGAGGTTTATCTACAGTATAAAGCAGCTGAGATTAGAGAGGTGGGTACAGCTAACAAAGTGTTTACTGTTGTGTCAAGTCTGTGGCGTAGCAGTTAGAGCACAGGCAAACCTCATAATAACGGTTCTATTTCATCCCAAAATCAAAAAGGGGAAAATATATATATATATATTTTTTTTTTGCATAAAAATATAAAACTTATTTAAGGACCACTATTATTTTTTGTATTGTGATATTTTCACATCATTTTACTACTGTAATACTATACATACAACAATAAAATACAGTTATAACTGTCTGGAAATAATGATTATAATTAAGCATAGCATGAGCAAGATGTGAGCAGAGCATTTTTTTTTTTGCCACCCATTTTAACAGGTTAGAGCATTCACATCGGAAACTTCAGCAGCACGTCAGATCATAGCTTGAGTGCCGCTTAAGTTGCTGTGCAGCTGGAGTTTTGGTACTAAGTCTATAAACAGAATAATATTTGTAGTCCAGTGTGTTTATATTAATATGAAAAAACACTATTGTCTATTACACTATTGAAAAATGACCAAAACCAAAATAAATTATTTGAATTGTATAGCTTAGGCAAAAGCATGGTATCATCATTTATCCTCTTATACTCTGCAAGATTTTGGCTGCTTCCTGACATTTTTCATATTCAAATCAAAAGCTCCCTGTTCACATACTGTATATAGTGGACTAATTTCATAAAAATTGTCTCATTTTACCAATAACCCCTATAGTTTAAGAAATTATTGTAATAATTAATAAATAACATTGTATATGTTTACAATGTTATGATAAACATAATTTTGTTTTGAATAAATTTGAAAAGCATTCCATTTCAGTTCTATGTCCTCTGTGTTCAAGCAAAAAGTCTTATATTATTCCACTGGATGGCAGCAAGTACTAGAAAAGTTTTTTTCTTCTATCACCTTCCATCACATTATACTTATCTGAAATGTAGGTGGTGCTCTAACGCATTTTAACCCTCACCCATTGACAACAAGACTTTTTTTGAAGTGCTGAGAGCTTCCACATTGTTTTGTAGAATATCTTGGCTTCTAAGTTGTTTAAAAGCCCAATCTAGGTGTCATAGGAAAGCAGAACTTTCCAGCTATACGATGATGTAAACATTTCATCTTCTATAGATGGGAATACATTTTGCAGATGATTTGTTTTTTCATAATTTTTCTACCGGACTTCATAATTTGTTGAACATTTTTCTGACACAACATTGGATTATACACCCAATGTTCTTTCACCTGATCATTGTTATTTCATGTGTATTTCAAGTTATTTAAATGTACTGTAATAAAAATAAATGTATAAAAAAATAGAAAACAAATAATTGTGTTTGGACAGATGTAATGTAATGTAAGTGATTCTTAAGAAAACAGTCAGTAACATGTCCAGGTCGTATTTCACCTCATAATCAAATGACAAAATAAATTATATTTGCATAAAAAATTAAGCTTAGCCCTAGGAACATTGTGACCAATTCTCCGTAGTCTACTGTATTGCAAAAACAATCACATCCTTATTATTGTAATGCCTGAGAAATAATGATATATTATACATTACAATTTCAAGTATAAATCATGATAGTATTTGTTTTTTTATATAAATTATAGAGTGTTTGCCATGAAAAGTCGAGACCAAACAGGTTTGAAAAGTCTTTAAAACGAATGAGTTGTGTGTTTTGTGTTTGGACTTTGGAGGTCAAGGAGGAGCCACTGAAGACTATTATGTCACTGTTCTCAATCCAAATGGTTTCCGGTGCCTTTGGCCCGGATTTGTCTTTTCCCTGCAGGCCTCCGGTAGTGAGTCAGAATTTGAGAACTAATGAGAAATCAGGGTCCTGACCGGTCTTCCTTTCTGAAACCACAACCGGTTGGAGATTAAGCCCCGGTTGTTTGGGACCTGATTCCCAGCATGTCCTTGTGGTCCCGTCTCCCACTATGAGGCAGGAAGGCATTTGGGCCCCCCGGTGGAACCCACATATGTTTCAGGCTACATTTGCCAGTAGACTGACGCATCACACATCACCACGGCAACCTCAGCGGCAGCGGAACTCAAGGGGAACCATGTGGTTTGCAGCATCACAGAGTTTCATTTTACCAGCTGAGTCAAGGTTACCGTAAACAGTCCACTCAGCACAAACACATTCATTTAGTGTACCATGAGGAAAAGAAAAAGTATGACAATGAGTATTGCAGTGCAACCCCATAATCATACATCAACAACCTAATGTCCCTTGTATGACACAGTATGTATCGCAAGCCAATTGTCAACAATTACAATATCACTAGTTAAAATGCAAATTCTTGAGATCAGACTTGGAAAGACTACTAGTCTAATTTCAATGCAAATGTAATTAGCTAAGTGCTAATTACATTTTTACGAGTAAAAACATGAATTCTTGACTTCAAAAAATACTTTATACAGAGAAATGTAAGCGCAGCGTAGTTCTAGCGGGAAGACTAGCAGCTGTACATCATCGAACCATTAGGTGGGTAATTCCCAGCCAATCACATGTAAGCCGTTGCTTTATAAGTCTGCTCACAATCACATTGCTCTTTCAGTGTGCTAACACGGCAACCTCCACCACCCCGCCATCACCAGTTGAGTCCCGTCCTGCACTGGGGTAGGCTCCTCACCCCTGCCTCCTATCTCCGGCAGGGTATAACGGTTCCGAGTACAACTTCTTCAGACCGCCAGACGGGGCCTACGCCAAAGAGAGACATTACTTTTCTGTTTTATATTCATCAAATAAATTTAATCTTAACTTTCACTCAAGTGCAAGTCTTCCTGATAGACATGCACGTTCTTGATGTAGAAATTAAATTGCAACTATATTTATAATACTTAATATCTGTTATTGCATTTTCACTAGTAGAATTTCACAATGCTATGCCATTCACTACTATACGAAACACAATTACAGAGTTCTAAAATGTATTTTACATATCAGCTGTTTACTTCGTACTAGTAAATATTATAATACATTTTTATATGATTAATAATAGATTGGATTACAGCTAGTAAAGTTATTACCAATTTTAGTAAATTGTTTTGATCATGACCAAGTTATGTTACTTTCTAATATCTCTAATGTTATTTTAAAGTAAGAAATGCCTTTAATTAGTTTATTGATATTCGAAATACATTTTCAGCTATCTGAAGTACAAAATCGAACATGTTGGAATAAATGTACCAATATAAAGATTTTGCATTTTTACAAGTTTTCAAGTAATTCAATTGTTGATTCCAGGAAAGGATATTTGTTCAGTGCAAAAATACATTTGTTATATACTCTTTCAGTGCCACTACAATTACTCAAATCACCAACTCATACCAATAAATAATTTGCCCCTTCATAGCTCACTAAAGGCATACTAAGCTAGAGAAATGTTGATTAAAAATATATACAAATATATTTAGAATATTTTCAATCCAAAAAAAACAGAGATAGAAAATTATAATTAAAATTGAGGAATTAATTTACTAAACGGTTGTGCAACTTTTGCATGTGGTATTGCTGGGCACATGATGCACAGAGTTGCTGCCCATGTACAGACTTCTAAATGTATCTTTTATTAGATTAGCTTCAGTTAGGATGCTGCCACTGAAGCCACCTACCTTTGAAGGCAGTTCACTCGGTTTTGGACCAGAGCCTTAGTCTGACAGCAGAGAGTATGCTTACCCTGGGACAACGTCTGCCAGTACAATGTACATAAACTCAAGACATTACTGTCCTGCCCGGAGACTCCATACAGCTTGTGTTCTCAGACTTCCAGCAGCTTTTGTGCATTTCCAGGGGTCAGCAAATTGTGATAAAGGCTCAGATCTTCAATAACTGACCTTAATATTGACAGTCCACTGACCATCTGAAGAGAGAAAGAGATGGAGATCTCTCAGTGTTTGGGAGGGTTGAATGGAGAGGGCTTGTATTGGGTATTGGGAAGAAGTTAGTGTTGAGTTAATGCATGCATGGGTGTATTTGTGATGGAGTTTGTGTTGTTGAATGTGTGTAATACATTAAAAGAGAAAGGAAATTGTGGGAGAAGAGATTAAAGGATGGATTAAAAGTGACCTTGTCACAGAGGTGAACCAATGCTGGCAAAGAAACACACACATACTTGTATCTCTCCAGAGGCCTCTGTTTTAATGGCGTTTCCCTGTTCATGTAGTATCAGAGACTCCATCGAGCAATCTGGTCAGGACGCCCTCAAAACCCTGGAGCCCTAGCACAGACCTCAGCACTTACAGGACATGTATATACACAGTATTCCCCTCCAAGTCTGCAAATAAACCAGTTCTGATGGTGACAGAGTCAAGGGAAGATGTCTCCGCTGTCAGGGAGTGACATCTAAAAGTAGTGATGATTCAGTAACTTGACAGTCGCTGTTTTTTTAAATAATGTCGCTTTCCAGAAACAGGCAAATTTTTCCAAGAAGTTGTGGTGTTACATGATAAAAGTCTACATTGCGATTTTTGTCACATAGCTTTAATGTAGTCAGCTTTACTTTTTGTTTGAAATTTGCTATAGCTGCTCTTTTTTTAAAAAAAAGGGTGCTTGACTGTTGCTTGACTAGTTTAACTATGCTGTGTTAATTTTACACTGTTTCTCGTGTCACATTCAATCATTTTAGTCAGTTTTACTCATATTACAGTGGCTTATAACTGTACAGCAGTCAGTGCTGGGCAGATTACTTGTGAATGGTAATCAGGTACTGATTAAAAATTACATGACAAAAATTTAATCAGTAACGCAATCTCATAGATTACATTTTTGTGATAAATAAACCAGTTCTAACAATTATGTATATATATATATATATATATATACCTCAAGGGGGTGATGAAGTTACCTTCAAATATCTGTGCCATTAAATCAGATGTTATTATTCAGATTTATTAGTTGGATAAATTGAAAATTTCAGGCAGGCGTGTTTGTTTAGGGTTGAAACTAAACTCTGCAGGATGTGGCCCTTTAGGATCGAAGTTGAATAGCACTGGTTTGAGAAGGGTATACTGAAGCTGCAGACATTGCTCCAAAAATGCTCCTTACCTAACCCTTTCCCTAACCTTAACCATGATTGAAAGTGACACCCTCTTTTGGAGTTGGTGCAACCCTCTTTATGGAGTAACCCCGCCCCCTTGTGGAGTAACTCTGCCCTATTTTGTAGATCCCATCTCCTTTTGGAGGTCTCCGGCAGGCAGCTATACCTACTTGACTGGTTTACACTAATGCTTGTCACAGCACCCCTTGTGGCACTGCTGAGAATGCAATGCATCACTTGCGTTGTGTTATGAATCACACTCTGAAAGGAATGTCATGTGAATTTGAGCTTGCGCAACTAGAAGCGCCTGCATTTTACATACTTGCACATGGTACTGTATATTTTGTTTACAGTTATTTTACAGATTGTTGGTAATTTATAAAGCATGTTCTGGCAGGCAAGTTTCAGCATGAATGAACTTCTTAGAAAAAAACATCATACAACCATAGGCAGATTAATGCACAGGCCTTCAGGGTAGTTGTGGAGACATTGCTCCAAAATGCATTCAAAGTAAAATATAGGTGTGCATTTCACAGTTTTTGCCTTGTCACATAACAGGGCCATTGTAAATCCAGTTTGACGGACCATACAGTGCACAGAAAATGTTGTGCTGGTGGATTTTAAGAGACATCTGTGCCTAGGGCATGCTGACATCATAATCCATTTTTATCAACAACACATGCAGTTTTGGGGGGAAAAACAATCAATAAATGCAGTTCCACAATGACCCATGTCTGTTAGATTGGCATTAAAAGCAAATAGAATTAATCTGCAGCTATGTTTCTTATTCGCAGATGCTACATTTACGTTCCACAGTTCTTTAACCATGCTTTCTAAATCCGATGTCCCTGATCCAGTCACAATCGACTCTGAGACAGAAGGCGTGGTCTAATGGTCTAATCGTAAGCATCTAATCCGGCTCTTTCTCTGTATTAGAAAGGTCATACATTGTGCGGTCATGGCCGAGCGGGTGTGCATGTCTAAAGAATTTTTCTTATCATTTCTGCTCCTGACAGATTCTAGGAAGTACTAATACTCTAATGGGATGGCATTGACTTTTACATTGATTGTGTGTTTGTCTGAAGGAAGGTATTCCTTGTGGATGCCAGCGGAATGTTTCTGCTCTGCCTCGCCGGTTTTGATAACATTGTTCAAACAGCGTGTCCTCGACCCTGTTTCAGACGTCACGCTTTTGAGTTGAACGAGAGCACTTCGTTCAAATATCAGAGCTGCTGAGTACTTCAAGATAGAAGACAAGAGGCTGTTGAGACAACATACAAGTTGCTATTTTGGGGTAGAAATGGACTTAAACTAAACAAGCAGCACTAACTTTAATATACATGAAATATAAAGAAATATTTTGGGTTAAGTACAAATTAAGCTCTATCAACAGCATTTTTGATTTAATGCTGATTATCACTCAAAATTATTTTTGAATATTCATGCAATATTCAGCAAAAATCAAGTCTACATTGAGGCACTTACAATGGAAGAGAAAGAGACAAGCCATACACATTAAAATACACATTTTCACAAGTACACCCACAAGATTCAAACATAATACTTGTTAACATGATTTAGTGGGATAAAATTGCTTACTAACCTTAACTGTGTTAGGTCATATTCAGTATTACAACTTTGTTGCAATGGTGACAAATGCCGGTAAACTCTATAAACGATTTTATCACACTAATATAATTTTAACTCATATAAAGTTTACATCTTGTGGCTTAACTTTTGAAACGGTGTTTGTTTTTATGTGTATGGACAGACCCAATTCACTTCCTTTTCAAGTGTTTCACTGTAACCAAGATTTTTGCTTGTTTTTTAAATAAACATGGGACGAGTCTATAATACTGTATCTTCCATGCCTTTAATCATTTTTAAATGTTTATTTTTTTATTTAAGATTAGCATTATTGCAATATTACTGAACTATTAATTTAATTCACTTAAAGGGATAGGTCAACTAAAAATGAAAATTCTCTCATTATTTACTCACCCACATGCCATCCCAGATGTGTATGACTTTCTTTCTTCAGCAGAACAAAATTATGAATTTTAGAAGAATATTTCAGCTCTGTAGGTCCATACAGTGCAAGTGAATGGGAGCTCCAAAAATCATATAAAGGCAATATATATATATATATATATATATATATATATATAATATACAGTGCCTTGCAAACGTATTCAGACCCCTGACCAACTATCTCATTTTACTGTATTACAAATTGTGCAATATAATTTCATTATGTTTCATATTTTTTTTTAACACACTGGAACATTTTAGGTGACATTGATTTTACGTTATAAATATAAAAAAACAAAAACTATCTTGCTTGCATAAGTATTCAACCCCTGTGCTGTGGAAGCTGCCAGGCTACAACAATGAAAGAATTTGCCCTAATGAGGACACGATTAATTTACCATTGGCATCCACCTGTGAATCATTAAAATTGCACTCACATTTTCTGGATAAAAAAAAAACATTTTTGAAGGATCATTGGTCAGGCTGTGTATCTGAAGGAAAATGAAGACCAAAGAGCATTACACTGAAGTTAGAGATAAAGTAATAAACATGCATAGATTATGGAAAGGGTACAAAATAATATCCAAATGTTTGAATATCCCCGTGAGCACAGTTGGATCAATAATCAGTAAGTGGAAGCTGCACCACACCACCCAGGCACTGCCAAGAAAATTCTGTCCCTCAAAACGCAGCACTCTAACAAAAGAAGACTGGTGAGAGACACAACAGAGAGGCCAACAATCACTTTGAAGGAGCTTCAGAGTTCAGTGGCTGGGAGTGGAGTAATGGTGCACCAGTCAACCATATCAAGAGCACTGCATAATTCTGGCCTGTATGGGAGGGTGGTAAGAAAGAAGCCGTTACTCAAAAAGTAACATCTGTTAGCACATCTGGAGTTTGCCAGAAAGCATGTGAGTGACCCAGCTGCGCTGTAGGAGAAGGTTTTGTGTTCAGATGAGACCAAGATTTTGGCCAAAACTCAAAGCGCCATGTGTGGTGCAAACCTAACACTTCCTATGCCTCAAGACACACCATCCCTACAGTGAAATATAGTGGTGGCAGCATGATACTGTGGGGATGCTTCTCATAGGCAGGGACTGGGCATTTTGTTGGAATTTAAGGAAGAATTGACAGAGCAAAATATTGGGAAATACTGCAAGAGAACCTGCTTCAGTACGCTAAAAAACTGAAGCTTGGGAGGAAATTCACCTTTCAGCATGACAATGATCCCAAGCACAAGGCCAAAGTAACATTGGAGTGGCTCTAGAACAAAAAGATAAATGTCCTACAGTTGCCCAGTCAAAGTCCTGATCCCAAGCATCGCCCAACCAACCTGAACAACCTGGAGCAAATCTGCCAAGAAGAATGGGCCAAAACCACTTTGTCACTTTGTGCAACGCTGGTACATATGTACCCCAAAATACTTAAAGCAGTTATTGCAGCAAAAGGTGGCTCGACCATATATTAATGTGTGGGGGTTTAATACTTATGCAAGTAAGATATTTCAGTTTTCTTTTTTTTTTCATTAAAATATTTCCCAGGAAAAAAACAATGTCACCTTACAATAATTGATTAGTCAGTCAAGGGTCTGAATACATTTGCAAGGCACTATATAGTATATAATATATCATTGATATTAAAAAAATATTTAAATATTGATCAATATCACTTCTGAAGTCATTGATTTAACCACTAAAGTCTTATGGATTACTTTTATGCTGACATGTGATTTTTGGAGCTTCAGATTTTTGGCATCCATTCACTGGCATTAGATGGACCTACATACAGAGCTCAACAATTCTTCTAAAAATCTTAATTTGAATTCCGCAGATGAAAGTCATGCACATCTGGGATGGCATAAGGGTGAGTATATGATGAGAGAATTAAATTTTTTGGGTTAACTATTCATTTAATTTTTCATCTTTTTTATTTATGTGGAGGAGGGATGTTGTTGTATGCTTATGTAGCGTATTTAGTGGTTTCAATGAAAGTTTGCTAACTGGTTAGTTTAGTGGTGCTGTGTTATGCTATTAGCTTAGTTGTACTGTGTTGACAATATGGTTTCGGTAGGTTGCGCATGTATGGTTAGTTGCCCCGGAAGAGTCTCTTTAGGACTTCACGTGAACTCTCGTCGCCATAGCAACCAACACCAGTGATTTGTGATCTGGGTCAACACTAATGAACAGTTTCATCGATGCATATGAACGTCAGCGTGTTCCACAATGCACAAATAAACACTAATCAGTTAAAATGCCCAGATTCTCACATCAATATATGTAGCGAATTTGGTATGATAAATGTTCACTGGACTGGGTTAAAGGGTCATGTATATTACCATTATTTGTAAGGGAAACAGTATGTGTGAGCTAGGAATTACATTAAATTGTCCTATTTCTACATTACTATGTAAGGAAATTTATAATGGAATCAGTCGCCTTTGACAACCGTTATAATTTAGATAAATGACAAATAAATAGATTATTTGTCAGAATAAAATTCTCCACTATTAAAATCGTAACACAACGGCTCGTTGTATCGGCTCACAATTTCTACTGGAGTGAATTGGCTTTAATAAGAGAATTGTGATTAATTCTCTAATTGGAGTAATATTATTCTCATGGCTTATTGAAAATAATATTACACATATAGGTATAGCTTTGAAGCTAAATCTTTTAGAAACAGGGATGAGATTGTTTATCAAAAAATAACAGTCAAAATATAATTAAAAGGGAAATTAACTTGAGGTAGCTGAATTAATATTATAATCAATTGATCTGTTCATCCAGCGAACACTCAGTATTGATCATCTGTCAATTCTCTGAAAGGATATTTTTCATCGACACACAAAAATAACTCTTTCTTATCATGGATCTGAGATTGAATCATTAAATTTACATTGATTAACAAGCAGACCATCAATCAACTTGCAAGAATGTACACAAAAGCTTTATTTAACTAAATTATGAACACATAACTAATCGAAACAAAAACATACATAAGAAATCGCTCATACATGGGAAAGGGGAAAAATGAAATAAAATTTTACTGAAACAGAAGAGGGGAAATTAAGTTATGAAAAGATCATTTGACCATCTGAGAGAACCATTAGTTTCTTAAGAGCACCATTTTACAAAGGGGTTTTCATCTTACACTAAAACTACCTTCAGTTAGTTACTGGTACAATACTTGCAATTGCCTTGGCTGTTGAGAGAGCACCTGGATGCAGTCGCAGGAGAAAGGCTTGATGATTCCTTGGGTCGATGTTGTGGAAGTTGCAACCAATTTCTTCCATGTTGAATGAAGAAATTATGATGAACTGTGGTTTTCATTGACTCCATGGTCAAGGTAGTTGCACATGGCTTGAGGTGTTGAGGCCTGCCGGCCTGCCACCTCGTGGTCAGCACGACCAGCAGCAGAGGGAAGAGAGAGTCAGGGGAAAAGTGAGAGTAAACTTCTGTGTCTTTTAACTTCTGCTGGAGGCCCCTCCTCTCGAGTCTGGCTTGACCAATGAGAAAGGTGCAATTTCCAAACGCGAAATGTTCGTTTGTTTGGAAGCTGATTCATTTGCATGATTGGGGTTAGTTTATGCCCCTTTATGCTCTGATTAATATAGCAAGCATACATACAGAATCATATATATACCATTGCGGGATGTCACACAAGGATTAATTTGGTAGGATACATGATACAAAATAATTTTACATTAGCTTGTAGTCCTGTCATAAGTCATGCATAAAAAAGTATACAGTACAAAAAACACTTTACAAGACAGTAATGATCCTATACACAATGTCATGTTGATATACATGTGAAATTATAGACAGTTTATAGACAAACTGTCTATAAGTAAGTGAAGATATGTTGTTCTGGGCTTTGAGTCCATTTCTTATGGGGGAAAGATTGCTCTGGCATGGAGCTAAACTCTCCCCGCTTGGAATGTCACTGGGGGTCCACTATTTGCTGGTCCAGTGTCAGCAAAGACAGTGTAAAGGCTTGATCATGATCAGTGGGGGAGCAGACATAACGGAGTCTGCTTGGGCCTACTAGTACCTTTGCTTGTTACAGTCTTGAGACATCTGTTGGCTTATTCATTAAAAAATGAATAATTGTGTGTCTGATTGTTCCAGATGCTACACTTATCTCCCCCAAATTAATAAATCAATAAAAAATAATAAAAAAGAGAAGAATTACAAATGTCTGTTTATAACATCTGCACTTGCAAAAATTCACTTTGGCAGTATGTATATTTATAAATGTGGAGACTGTGTTTGGACACTGCTATGGTATTATCATAATGAAAACACCATGGCAGTGTCCAAACACAGTCTCCACATTAAATTAACTGATCTGTGGGCACACATATAGTTTGCTTACTAGAATCCTGCCACACTGGCATGCCACATAAATGTTAAAACCAGACTGTGAATTTAAATCCACAGTGAATTGACTACATCATTTCACTCTAGTTCAAGCGAAGCACACTCCTCAGCCTAGCGTGTTCTAGATTATTCGGTTAGGAATTGGGTCAAACCTGTTTCCTATGTTATCCATTCACACTCACACACCTCATCACCCAGGCCCACACAGACTGAAGTCTGTCTGCACACACCTGGGACATCAGTGTTGGCCTAATGATGTGGCCCTATGTCCACATGAGTGAAGAACAGAGTTTGGATACGCTAAATATGGCTCATAAACAATATAGTGACACAAACTCATTGGTGTAAAATTTGTATACTTTAACAGCTGAACACTTTGTCGAAATCTGCACAGAATGCTTAATTTTAGCTCTTGGCAGTGAAAAAGATCTGGTGCCGGTCAGCAACAAAGAGTACATTCAGCAGCCACAAACAACACATTTCAGGCAGAAGTTTTAAGTCTTTGCTACTCAGCTAAACAATATAACAATACGTGTATAAATATGTTATTACCATGCTCAAAAGGCACAGATATATTGAAATTCCTCTTTTATTCTCCATAATATTCTGCAATGCTCTGATCAATGTAAAGACTTAATTCAAGCTTCGTTTTGTAGTTCATTTCATTGGAGTGCAATCTCTTTTGTTCTGTAAGATTAATATCTTCATTTGACTTACTTCGTTAGAATATTTTCCATTAAATCTGGCAGCTACGATGTTGAAATTTGTTTAGTGAACTGCGAACAGTCTTCTTGCATTCAGTAAATAAATGTGAATCTAGATTGCCCTTGATATCTTGAGTGTGCCTCTGCAATGTTTTGTTTTTGTTTTTTTGACAAAGCATTTACAAAATCATACCCACTACTTGCTAACACATTTAAAGGGCTCAGTTGTGTTGCCGCTGTGGTGTGCTGGATAATGCATGTGATCACAGGACACAAGTTCAAATCATTCTACATCAACACCCAATTCTACTTTCTTGCCAGTTGTTCCCTGTCCTGTTCATTACGAAAATTACATAATAAATTGCGAAATAACTTTTTTTTTTTTTATCAGAATTAATTCGATTTTATAATTTTTTTTCTTCTCATTTCAGGCTAAGATGTTTGGTGAAACAGTTGGAGAGAGGTGAGGCTTCAGTTGTCGACCTGAAAAAAAACCTAGAATATGCTGCATCCGTTTTGGAGTCCGTCTACATTGAAGAGACGAGGTAATGAAAACACACTTCACACAGATTGTACATTTCTCTCCCTCTTTTCTCTTAACAAATATCAAATCAACAGGACTGTCAAAGGTCAATGGTAAATGTTGTTTTATGAGTGCCTGAGATAGCGTAATCCCTAAAGCTGCTCTAAAACCGCTAGGTTGATTTAAGATAAAGAAACCCTATGTAGAGGGATTGCAAGTTATCTTGTTTCTGGAGGTAGTCTCAAGTTTGGTTTGGATGTGTGGACAAATGAAAGGGATGTCTAGACGTCTGCTACCAGCTCAGAAATATGTGTGGCATCCATCAAATTAAATTCTTCTCAGATCACCATACACATGTTTAGTATTATGTTTAGGTGATTTTGGAATATTTAGAAATGTTTGTACATTGGTAATCCATGGATATGAGATCAAATACATTTGGGAAGTTGACCTGTCCTGCGATGTGACATGATATAATCCATCTAAAATGATTTTAAAAGCTAACTCTGTTATAATTATTTTGCATGTAGATTTTATGACCCCATTCATTGAGAGATTTGTATTTTTAAAAATTAATCCGTCACAATGCCATTTAAAATAACATAGTGAAGGCAAAATTTGATTAAAAACTGTGAAAAAGACAGCTAAAATGCACAATTTCATTACACATTCCAATACATTGTAGCCTACAATCTTGATGTTGATAAAAAAAAAAAAAAAAACATTCTGTCGATAATCCATATCCTTTATCTTGGTGTGGAATTGTATATTTTTATCTCTGTTTCTTTCTACCAATTTTGCTCTGAGGCATTCTGGCTGAAATTCTATCTGACTAGATATGTCTACATGACTTGCACATTTAAGTTCCTTCATACAGCAATCGTGTCTTTTTTGTGTGTGTGTTCCTGCAGGCGGTTGGTGGACACAGAGGATGAGCTCAGCGACATCCAGTCCGACTCGGTTCCTTCAGAAGTGCGCGACTGGCTGGCGTCCACTTTCACACGTCAGATGGGGCTGATGTTGAGACGGTCTGAGGAGAAGCCACGATTTCGCAGCATTGTGCATGCGGTGCAAGCTGGGATATTTGTGGAAAGGTGGGTGCGGGGCTCTTTCAAGGTCAACAAATTTAAAGGATGTACAATTTTGTTGATCTTTTGAGATAAGAGCTTGTTGTTCTATAAAAACATACTGAGTAACTGAAAACTTACTGAAAAGCCTCAGTCCTAAAAGACAATTTCTTAAAACTAAGCTGCAAAACAAATACAACTATCCACTTTTACACTTCGGTATTGAGAAACTTGGCCCGCCCAGTCTCAGTGAGTTAATTGCAGTAGGATAAATGCTATTATTCCAGAAAATCAGCTCTGACGTTCAGAGTAGAATGCTGGAAATGCCGTTCCCGGCTGTGTCTGGCACTCTGCACATCCTTCTGAATAATCCTAACATTAGGAAATCGCTGCTAAAGTTTATGTTTAACAAGATCATCTAAACAGTTTGAGCTGCACATTTCAGCACAGACTGTTTATTTAAACTTGTGACAATGTGATACAGGCTTCGCAAAGAGGCTCACATCACATGCAAATTAGGCATCTATTAAAGGCATAGTAGCAGAAATGGACCGTTTAATGGACCCGCTTACAGAGGGTGGAAAATTCTCAATGAAAACTAAATTAAGACTTGACTTTAGTGGTGGAAAGAGTACAGATTTATTTTATTTCTTTACTTAAGTAAAAGTAATGCTTCTAAATAAATAATTCACTTGAGTACAATAGAAGTACTAAGAAATATTATGACTCAAGTAAGAGTGAATAATTAGTTTAACGAAAAACTACTCAAGTAATTACATTACGTTACTTTATGAAAATAATATTATATATAGTATATACGCTTCTATTTTTAGAACACAGACATTTTTGTTCTTGAAAGAAACTTGTGCTTCCTTTCACCAAGGATGAATTAAATTGATCAAAAATACTCTCATTAATTGCCAATATTATTACGGTTTAAAATAATCGTTTTAAGTGATATTTATTGTATTTATTCTTTACCCGTGATGGCAAACATATACAGTGTCTCCTATTCCTTACAAAAGCATTCTAAAGTGTTCATTTGGTACTCAAGAAAATTTTCTAATTATTAGAACAATTGAAAATGGTTGTGCTTGTGCTACAGGGTTTTTTTTAGCCCCATTTGCTGAGGTTTTGAGGTCTTTACATTTGCCAGTCAAGTCAAAAATTTGTTTTAAAAATAGGCGAAAAAAAACCGCATTTCTCCTGAAATTCTATTTTCTGCTAAAGTAGAGACACGAAGGCTATTCCATGCATTACTGTTTTGAAAAAAATTATTTCTAACCAGGATATAGAGGGAAGTGGACGTCCAGATAAAAGACAAGTAAATCACAGTCACTAGTTTGAGAAACAAACTCCTCACAGGTCCTAAACTAGCAGCTTCTAGATGCCAAAGACCTGCATTGCTGCTAGAGGATTCTTGAACACAAAGAACATTTTAAGAATATAACATCCATTTCAATAGAAATAGCCATCTGTAACATTCTAAATGTCTCTAAATCATCTCTAAACTACATAATGTGCATTGTAACAGAAACACTTTCCTATTTCAGGTTTATTCTATTATTTATTCTATGCTATCAAGTTAACATACTGTACAAAAGTAATATAATGAAATACCATAGAGGAAATGTATCCTTTTTTGATATTGCTGCAATTATCCAGATATGGAGTGAGATTGTTATCAACTCCTACATGCCAACTGAATATAATAAGGCAACAATAAACATTTCACACAGTGTTTAGAGAGATATATGACTGATTCAAACACTAAAAGTGGCTGTTCTGTATATGTATAATTGCATTACAGATGTACTAATATAAGTCTTAATTAGCATTATGGTTATTTAACATATTGAGATATTATTATTACGTAAATTGTAGCATATGATTACATTATGTTTTGTGATTTCTCATACTTTCTTTATATAACATCCATCACTTGTGCACTTTTGGCCTTTAGAGGGTGAGACAGGGCAGGTAAGTACAGTCCAGCACCATGAGCGAGAGTGTTACCTGCTAGGACAGTTTATTTTGAACAAGAGGGGCAAACGTTATGGAATTTAAAGCGGGAGTACAATACCGAACTGATGCGGATTGATAGACAGGAGAGCCTGTCTGTGCGCGCGATGGTGCGACGGCAGGGAAAACAATTATGTTCAGTGAAAAGTCAAAATAAGATCGCAATGTTTGTAATTGTAACTATATCAAATATTATTAATAAGTCACTGGAACTCGTTGCATGGGCATTTATTGAAATTTTATGTTTTTGTTTTAACTTTTTAATTATGGTGAAAAATTATTGTAGCCAAGTTGAATACTTCATTTTCAATCAACTCAAGTAAAAGTACTATTATGTATTACTTTTGAAAAATGTACTCAAGTACTGTAACGAGAGTAGTTGTAATTCATTACTTTACACCTCTGCTTGACTTTCATTATACTGTAAGCAAACCCAAGGGGGGAAAAAATATATAATTATAAAAAAATGCCCTTTTGCCCCTTAAAACTTTCAGCATCTCTCTGATAAGAAATAGGAACCTTCAAAGTATTGATATTGAGCTGATATATTTCAAGCAGGGCCTGACTGATGGGTGGCATGCAGCAATGATGGATTGGTCAGGACAGAACTGAGGTCCCTTGCTGTGCATTTTCTGTCCCATGTCCTCTTCCCTGTCTTGCACGCTCTTTAAATGTAACCGTTAAAGGCCATCTCGACCAAAACACGGGATTCCCCCACATTTTCTGCTTCCAGAATCTCTCTCACACTGACAGGAGTGTGTTATCTCTCTCTGACAGGATGTACCGACGGACCTCCAACATGGTTGGACTGAGCTATCCACCCAGCGTGATCACTGCCTTGAAGGTAAACAGCCAATCAGCTCGGCTCATCAGACTAGTGACCTCAAACACATATTGCAGATTCTTCAGTTAGAACACTTTTATGTCCCCTAGGATGTTTTTGAAGAAATCATGCTTTAAAAAGCATTCTGGTTTTATATAGATAGATTATTATATCTTGAAACGTTTTCTAACGTATCTTTAAGTACTTTTTCCTCATTTTTAAGAATGTTGCAATGTTCACCCAAAGATGAAAATTCATTAGCATAATGTATTTGTCATAATTTACTCTCCCTCATGTTGTTCCAAACCCATATGTGTCATGTTCCCCTGTTGTCTGCCCTGTGTTCTGTGTCTCACCAGTCTATTGTTTAGAACTACATTTCCCACAATCCACCTGCCGTCATCGCTGCCATTTTGTGTCATTGTTCACACCTGTTTATCAATTGTAATCATCCTGTCCTTGTGTATTTATACCCTGGTTCTTTGTTCTGTCTTTGTCAATTGTTGAATGTTGTTGTTAGCCTGGTATGTGTTCCCTGCCTGAGTTTTCAGTTTGTTTCATCGTGTTCCTAGTTTTATGTTTATTTCCCCATTGAGGGTTTTCCTTTGTGTTTATTGGTTTGACTGTTTAAATAAAGTGAGCCTGCATTTAGATCCGCTCTCCTCGTCTGCTTCGCTGCCTCATTCTTAACAATATGACTTACTTTCTTATGCAGAGATGTTTTGCTCTTCGTCTGTTGAGTACAATAGCAATGTATAATGCCTCATTTTAAAGCATAAGAAGGACCCAAAAGTATCATAAACGTAGTCCATGCGACTCGCGCATCTTATTTCAAGTCTTCTGAAGGCATACTATAGGTTTTGGAGAGAAACAACCCAGAATTTAAGTAATTTTTTCAGCAAAATCTTGACATTGTATGTTTATGAGCGCAATGAGAGAAGCTTGTTTATGGTGGCTTGTGTGTTCAAGCAAGAACTTGCATTGTTTCAGCGCTAAACAATGCAAGTCACCTCGGACTCTTATATTGAAATGACGTAGACTTTCCTCTGTTATAATGCTCTATGTTATGGTATTTACCAAATTATGCTTTTTGTAGCTTTCTGTTGATGATGAGGGGTTTTGTATAGAGGTTTTATATTATTATTTACAAGATTTATAGTTGGAGACACAATGTATGAACTGACGGGCCACGCTTCCATATAATCACATTTACACTTGATTATCTGATTTAAAAAAAAAAGAAATGCCTTGAAGTGAGGATAAAAGTATGGATGAAAATTGTTAATGATGAAAGATTTAGATAGCATATCCCAACAGGATGACAGTGTTAGTTTTTATTTCACTTCTGTAGGTAGCTGTAGATCCAAGCCATTCTAAATGTAGACTCCTAAAGGGCCAGCCTAAGGAGGAATAAAAGAAAAAAAAATATTGGCAAGATTTTTAAAGATAACTGATAGTTCCAAAAAGCAACTATCGGCACCGATTAATCTGTAAAACCGATATATTGGTCTCCCTCAAACTCACTGCCATTTTATAAAAAAGGGTATGAAGAGGGCTCTCTTCATTAAAATAGCTCATTTTGTGTTCCGCATAAGAAAGAAGGTCATACAGGTTTAGAATGACATGAATGTGGGTAAATGATGACAGAATTTCCATTTGGGGTGAACTGTTAAATGTGCCAGAATTTTACGATTTTGGGCTATTCTCACATCCAGACATTTTAAGTAGGCAAAAGTGCCCCTAATTTCAGCATCCCCAATACATACATAAACACACACACAATGTTAGAGAAATCTGGTCAATCTTGTCACAGCATGATGACAATTCTTTTTTAAATGCACGTTTAAATGCATGTGAAACATAACGAGGGACAGTTGGCAAATCAAACTCTCTGCCTGGAAAACAGGCCTGTTTAATCAACCAAAGTGCAGAATTGATCTTTTCCTCGGCCAGCTGGGTTACCTGGCACACACGCACACACACACATGAACACACACACGTGATTGAACAGGGCAGATAGAGTTTAGCCTGTGGTTAGTTAAGTCGCACACTTGTCTTATAGGATGCAGTATACATCGATCAGCCACAACATTAAAACCACCTGCCTAATATTGTGTAGGTCCCCCTCGTGCTGCCAAAACAGCGCCAACCTGCATTTCAGGATAGCATTCAGAGATGATATTCTTCTCACCACAATTGTACAAAGTGGTTATAGGAGTTACCATAGACTTTGTCAGTTTGAACCAGTCTGGCCATTCTCTGTTACTCGGCAACTCAGATAACCACTCTGCACATTTGTTGTGAGAAAAATATCATCTCAGAATGCTATTGAGAATCGGGTTGGTTATGGTTTGGCAGCACGAGGGGGACCTACACAATATTAGGCAGGTGGTTTTAATGTTGGTTCTGTGCACGACACAGATTTCATTCCCAGCTAAAGTTTTATGATGCACTCACACACACATAAATGCATTTAAATACACAGACACACACACTGTATGTGCCTCTTGCAGTGGAAAGAATTGCATTGGAACTGTTTGATATTATATACAGGTCAATGCACTTACGGAAAGCTAATACATTCATGTAGATAGCAGGAAAATGCTGTTCCAAAATACAGTTACCATGCACATGCAAAACACAAGAGCAACATTAAAAAATATATATATATATATATATATATATATATATATATATATATATATATATATATATATATATATATATGTATATATATATATATATATATATATATATATATATATATATATATATATATATATATATATATATATATATACTAATAGTAATAAGTAGTAATGTAAATAACATTGGGCTGCATGACTTGACTCTATAGTAGTATCTCTAGACTACTGTATATAAGCTTGGGTTAAACAGGAGAGCATTCGTGTTTTATAAACATCCAAACCGATATAAATTCCAGACATAACGCTGGAATTGTTTTTTTTCTCAGTTCCGTGAAGGAAAGTCAAATGGACAGAATAATGTAGTATCCTAGTGGTTAAGCCTTTAGGCTGATATCACAAAGGGCAGAGGTATAAACCTTGTTGGGGAGACCAAATGGATCTCCTGCAGTCCACTTTACCTCTTATGCTCTTGAGCCCAAGGCAATTTGCCTTAGATTGCTTTATCTGCCAATAAATATATAAAGCGTGAGCTAAGTGACAAGAATAAGTAACAGAATACTAATACCAATGTTATTGTTCTCCACAAATAGCTGTTATTTGCTGGCTGGGTCCACTAAAATATGTGCAATCTTAATAGAGAATGAAGAGGGTAAACAATTAAAAAGAGCTGCATTTTATTTGAATATATATCTAACTGTTTTTAAAATGATAGCTCAGCCAAAAATGAAAAGTATGTCAAAATGTACTCACCCTAATGTTGTTGTCTGTGGAACAAAACATTTTAGGCAGCATGACTACATTAGTCACAATTCACTTTTATTACATGGAAAAAAGATGCAGTGAAAGTAAATGGTGACTGGCACTTGCATAGGCTAGGGGACTCGTTTACAAAGAATCAGCATAAATGTATGTTAATTTGCTAAATGTGCCTATAAATAATTTATAAAACATCTGTGCAAGTGGAAAAAATTGTCTAAATCCATGACACTTTATTGATCACAAATCATCACAAACTGCCTGTTATCTTGTAGGTCTTAGAATTACTTTGAATGGACTTACGCTAATAAATATAAATATATTATGCACAGATATTATGAAAACAGTAATAAGTAATCCAAATAAGGCATTTACTTAATGCAGACATAATCAGAATTTTATCAAATATTATGTGTTGTGCATATAGACATGGTCAATGGTTTAAAAAAATGTTAGTCCTTGACTCACTCTGTATCTATATAAATCTATACTATTGAAATGTAAAAATTAAAAACGTATAAATGCTTGCTTTTCACATTTGTATGTCAATTTTTGACTCTATAAATTTAGTTTGTTTGGCGCTTTTAACCATGTCCACACTAAACTCCTTTTCCTAATGCCATTGTTTTCCAAATGATGCAGTTACGGATAGCATTTTCGAAAGTCTCACAAGTTTTCGTTGGAGGAAAACACCCTTCCATTTTGGAGGAACGTTGCAAAATCATCACTGTTTCACATGAAAATATATTTGTGTGGACGTATCCATAATGTTGGATCAAATCAGTGTAATTTAGGATCATCTCTGATTGTAAGTGCATTTTATAAAGGCCCCAGGTTTGTACTACGTGCCCGCTAACAGTTCTGTCTGCTTCACAGCCGGATTTAGGCAGCAGTCAGTCAATCTGCATATAAATCTCAGAGCCTGAGGCTATTCAAAGCTCGCAGCCTTGACTGAGACAAAGTGCAGGACAAACCTTCCAATTTGAGAGTCTGAATATTTAATGTAGCATTTTCGAAATGTTCATTGCAACCAACTAATCAAACCCTCAGAGAACTTTGTTCTAAAGCGATGAGAAAGTAAAGGCTCTAAACTGAAAAGGGGAGAGAAATATAGAAGGCTGTTCAATGAATAACCCACCACTTGATGTGGACCAAATCTCTTGCATTATTACTAAAAGTATTTTTATGACAGTAATTTTTATGTTATACGGAAATCTAAGTTAGCAATTTTTTTAAATCAAAAGTGATATATGTTCACATTAGTTAATGCACTATGAACTAAAAATGAATCATTTTATTTTTATAAACCAACAATAACAAAGATTAACAGATGCTGTAAAAAACATATTGTTCATTATTAGTTAATGATACTTTACGCATTAACTAATGTTAACTAATAGAACCTTATTGTAAAGTGTTGCTGGCAGTGGTCTAAAGCACATGACTGTTAATCAGAAGGTCGCTGGTTCGATCCCCACAGCCACCACCATTGTGTCCTTGAGCAAGGCACTTAACTCCAGGTTGGTCCGGGGAGATTGTCCCTGTAATAAGGGCTCTGTAAGTCGCTTTGGATAAAAGCGTCTGCCAAATGCATAAATGGTACCAAGTATTGTTTTAGATGCTATGCCTATAAAACATAAGATAATGGTTTTTGTTTTCTCACAGTATTATGATAGTTGTTGAAAGTTGTATGATTATTATGAAAGTTTATATGATATTAATATGAATGAGTATGATGCACTAACTGATCTGTTTGTGTTTTTGGTCTAGCATGTGGATACTTGGTCCTTTGATGTCTTCACACTGAACGATGCCAGCGGAGATCATTCACTAAAATTTATTTTTTACGAACTTCTCACCAGATATGACTTAATCAATCGCTTCAAGGTTAGATGCTCTCTTACCGAAATTACAATCAGGATCTGAAACCTTAAAGCTGCCTTGCTAAGTTATTGTATCTAAATCAGTATTTTTTCATGTTTACACTATACAAACTCACTTGAAATCTGATATATACTGTGTGTTTTGACTCAACCAGCTGTCATAATGGCATTTGCTTATAGAGTGGCACTAACCAACACCCAAATGATCTATAAAGTCATATTCCGAGTGGTTATTCAACACAGTGGGATCATATTTTAGCTTTATGTCCTGTTTGTCTATAGATCCCTGTTTCTGCACTGGTGTCTTTTGTGGAGGCCTTGGAGGTGGGCTACAGCAAACACAAAAACCCTTACCACAATCTAATCCATGCTGCAGACGTCACCCAGACAGTGCATTACCTTCTGCTCAAGACTGGCATGGTGGTAAGTCCAGATCTGTGCTAGAGTTACAAACCTAGAACCCTTCAAAGCACATACAGCTTTGTTCATATTTCACCCTATTCCAATGGAAAATTACATTTTTATTGTCATAATAATTATACGACTGATTCCTTTGTCTTGCTAAGACTTTCAAATGCTAACATTTATGTATCCTGAATACACACAATATCCAACCCTAACATCAACCCCTAACCTCAACCCATAATGTGGCAAAATTGCAGCTTGATTGTAAATGATACAGTATGCTCGCAAGTGATATTTACCTGCATTTTTATTTGTTTTCTTCAAACATTACTTGTCTCATATTTCTTTTGTAGCATGCTCTTCACTGACACTTTTGTCAACTTAGTTAGCAAGTATACTTACGTTTGAAAAAACTTTATAAGGGACTAAATTGTTTGGTCTGGTGGAAATGACACCACATCTGTGGGACAGTCATAATTCTCTAAAAATGGATTGAAATAAATTTCCAATTCACACAATAAATATTGGAGTGGTTAATTTTTAAGTTACTCTTTGTTTAGATTATCACCATTTTATACATGTAATAATTAGTATTTTTATAATGGATCGAAAGCTTTGGTTTGAGACAAAGCTATAAAGTCTAATAGCTTTTATATGCCTAAAAGGCAGATACAAATTTACAAAAATAAATAATGAAAGCCTGGTAAGCAGTTTTAAATGTCAGTTTTAATGTGATTTTCAGTTAATAAAAATCATCCCCTGGCACTCAGAATTGCCAGTAGTTAAAGAAAAACCCATATATACAGTATATATATATATATATATATATATATATATATATATATATATATATATATATATATATATACACACTGCACAGTATATATAGGTATATATATTTTATTACATTAACTTAATTCATTGGAATTACTTCAAAGAAGTTTTTTTACTTTGGTAAAATAATCATGTATAGTACAGTACATTGAGTCCCCTGGGTTGATTATTATTATTATTATTATTACTGAACTGGGACGTTGAAGTGTGTTTTATTGAGCCTGACACTGAACTTGTGGTATTTATTAAGGTTGGAGCCCTCGGATTGGAATTAGGTGCAGTGGTCCGCACTCGACTCACGATGCTGCTCGTATACCAATCAATAGCAAGTTAATCTCCCTCGACATCTCTAAAAACTCTCCTGTCACTCGCACCGCAGGCTCATTAACCTCTCTGTGATGGGTGGACATCACACCACACGTCTGATAAATTATTTTCCCCCAAGCATTTACAACAATGAACCATGAATAATTTCTCTTTGGCACTTTTGGGATTTAGTGCTAAGATAAAAAAAAAAGTCATGCATTTTAATTTAGAGGAACCAATACAATTTAATTTCCTTTATGCTTATCTTCAGTTCAGGAGAATGGTATTGCTATTTATTGAATAATAAGGTGTTGATTTAAATTTTGGCAATAATATTGCACTTTTAAGACCAGGAAAAATGAAACTACATTTCGACATTTTCCACATTAACAAGCACCACTAAATATTGTGTTCTTGTGCATTTAAGAATTTAAGTGCAGTTAAGCTGGAGATAATAAAATAGGTTGTTTTGCTCTTGTAAAAAGTTGAAATGTCAATTACAAAAACATTTGTCTCTACAGCACTCATTTTTTCTCTTCATTGCCCTTCTATTAGCACTGGTTGACTGAGTTAGAAATCTTTGCAATGCTGTTTGCCGCAGCCGTGCACGATTACGAACATACCGGCACCACCAACAACTTCCACATACAGACCAGGTACCATTGTACTCAAACATATTTATCACTAGACTCTATATTATCGAATACATCAGTGTCCATGAATAGTACTGATGTACATTTTACAGATCAGATTCAGCTATACTGTACAACGACCGTGCCGTACAGGAAAACCACCATGTGAGCACTGCATATCGCCTACTGCATGATGACGATGAGATGAACATCCTCTACAATTTGTCTAAAGATGACTGGAGGTTAGAAACATGCAGTCTGGCAATGATTTTGACTCGTCCCTTGTTTGTTTAAAAAAAGAAATAAAGAGCCAGAATTGTGGTTTCAGCAAGGCCCTAACCATTGAAGTGAATGCGACACTCCAGAATTGTTAAAAACACACACTGTTTCAAAGCTATTGCCAAAAGACGGAAACATTATATGTGTTAACATGATCTTGTTGTGATAAAATTGTTTCGCAACCTTATCTGTTTAAAGTTATAACAACTATTAAAACTTGAGATGCGATATTTCAACTTGTGAAATGATGTAACGCTGTAAAGCTGGTTCACCCTGATTTTATCACACTATAATCATGTTAACATATATAATGCTTAGCTTTTTTTCTTCAAAATAATGTTTACATTCCTTTAAAAATAATGATTCCAAATATATCAAAAAAATATGTAACAACCTTTCACAAAGAGACTTTCATTCTCTAGAAAAGCCATCTATGTGCTGGCGCTTTAAAGAACCTAGAAACCAGTATGCTGAATTGAAGCTGAACCTATAATCAATAACTTTTTTAATCTCCAGAGAGTCATATAGCAGACTTAAGAACCCTAAATATTCTTGTGAAGAGGGTTCTTAAGAACCTAAGATGCTAAACAAAACCATTAAAGAACTTATTTTTATAAGTGAAATGTAAATACTGAAAATGTTTATTTTTTCCCCAGAGAATTTCGGACTCTGGTGATTGAGATGGTCCTGGCCACGGACATGTCCTGCCACTTCCAGCAGATTAAAGCCATGAAGAACTTCCTCCAGCAGCCTGAAGCGTGAGTTGTGTCGTACACATCAGGGTTATGAGATCTTTAATCTATCACACACTGCTGATGCAAGTACATTTGTGCATCTACAAATATTCATATCCATCGATAAAAGAAATGTTTGCCCAAAATGAAAATTCTCTCATCATGTACTCACCCTCAGGCCATCGCAGATTAGTATGACTTTCTTTCCTCTGCAGAACACAAACAAAGATTTTTAAAAGAATATCTCAGCTCTGTAGGTCCTTACAATGCCAGTGAAAAGTGACCAAAACTTTGAAGCTTCAAAAAGCAAATAAAGGCAGCATAAAAATAACCCATATGACTCAAGTGGTTTAATTAATGTCTTCTGAAGCGATCCAATAGATTTTGGGTGAGAACAGACCAAGATGTAACTCATTTTTCACTACAAACCTTGACATCAGCAGTCTCCTAGGCAATCATGATTTCAAGCTTGATTACACTTCCAAGTGCCGTCTAGCATCTAGAAGTATAATAGAGTTTAAAAGGACCCACTTTACATTAGGTCGCCTTAACTAATATGTAGTTAACCATTTGATACAATGTACTTATTATGTACATACGTGTTGTTGTAATTACATTTAAAGTAATTGCATTTAATTACATTTGTAGTTACACTGTTAACTTTACCATAATCCTATCCTTACTCCTAAACCTACATTAAACTCAGTTGCAGCAAATGTGAATATTTTGCAGAACAATATGTAGTTACATAGTAAATATATAGTCTTGTATGTATTTAATGTTTGTGCATTGTAGTTAAGGCCACCTAATATAAAGTGTGACCTTTGAAATCATGAGCTAGAGACTACAATGGCAAGATATACAGTGCAAAATGAGTTACATCTTGGTCTTTTCTCACCCAAAATGGATTGGATTGCTTCACAAGACATGAAATAAACCACTGGAGTCTTTTTGATTATTTTATGCTGCCTTTGTGTGCTTTGTGGTGCTTCAAAGTTCTGGTCACAATTAACCTGTATTATATGGCCCTTATATGGACCTACAGAGCTGAGATATTCTTCTAAAGTCTTTGGTTAGGTTCAGCAGAAGAAAGAAAGTCAAACACATCTGGGATGGCATGAGGGTGAGGAAATGATGAGAGAATATTCATTTTTGGGTGAACTATTCCTTTAAAGGTTTGACAGAGGTTCAGCTCTGCAAAGCTGTTATAAACACTCTATGTCCTTTTACAGGATTGATAAACCTAAGGCCTTATCCCTGTTACTGCACACGGCTGATATCAGCCACCCTGCCAA
Organism: Xyrauchen texanus; assembly: GCF_025860055.1. Classification (NCBI taxonomy): domain Eukaryota; kingdom Metazoa; phylum Chordata; class Actinopteri; order Cypriniformes; family Catostomidae; genus Xyrauchen; species Xyrauchen texanus. The sequence continues at coordinate 27,888,849 of NC_068317.1, forward strand.
AAACTGGAACATGCACCATCGCTGGACAACCTCACTGCTGGAGGAGTTCTTCAGACAGGTCAGTTCCTGTTAGTCTCGCAGAGCCAGACTGTTTGACTATCAGCAAATGCTGGTCAACTTTCAAGCTTATTTTGGCTAAAAAACACACACTTGGACAGGAATGAGCTGTCTGACCTACAAGTAAAATGTATAAGGGGTGAGAAAATCTGAAATCACTTATGCTACAATAATAGATTGACGTGAAACTGTTGAACTGGGAAATTTGTGAGGGCTTTCTCTGCAAATCTCTGAAAACCTGTCCAGGTCATATACTGTATATAATATATTTTTCCATAAAAATAATTATCACTACCATAATGCAAACATTTCTAATTTTCATTACTATAATGTGAAAAAGGATAATTGTAAATTATTTATACATCATTTTAATATTTATTTAATTGAATTTAATTAATGCTGATTTATATTACAAGATGTACTCAAAAAAATTTTTAAACAATATATTTTTTTTGCATTATGACATTATTATTCACTAAGTATAATAATGTCATAATGCAAAAAAAAAAAAACATTTATAAAAATTGTTGAAAAACGAAATTGTCTTTATTTTCTTTATGAAAAATTACATTTTTTATTTTTCCTTTTAATTTTACCAGTATAGTAAATAGTAATAAGTATTAAATCTAACAACGCAGAATATACAGTTGTCATCAACTATATCCTTTTCACTAAATCGGTACTACAAACAAAACTCAAAATATCTGGTTTGAATTTAATTTGTTTCCTGTGTACTCTGACTCCCAGAAGTTATGTTTGCAATCACACTGGAGATTGCGGTTTTGAGAGAGCACTTGCCATTTTTGTGTCCAATATGCCTGCCGTCTGAAGCTGAGACTGGTCCTTTAACCATTTTTATGGTTCCTAAATCTCACATTGAGCTTTCTCTTGGGACCTCTTCCATATTCCCATTCTATGGTCAGCTCCTCTCTGATTCAATCTCAAATTGAGTCTTAATCCTGTTTTGCATTCCACGCTTGTAACGTCCACTGTAAAAATCCCATTAATCTCCTCTAAACTTCCATTTCCAGCATCTTCATCATTTGAATCCCGGCTGGTTTACTTTATTCTATGGCTTTTGCATTTCCATGAAGTCATATTCAAAGTCATTCAGAATAGCAAAAATGAACTTGGACTTTGAAAAAAAAATGCTAATGAAAGTGATTTAAAATGCCCCAGATTTTGAAAATGATAGTTCATTCATCTAACCTTTCATCAGCGATCTCACACTTTGTGTTTCATAATATTTTATTAGGCTTACAGTATCTAGTATCTAGGGTTTAGTGCCTATAGCATGAAGAAAATACAACTTGAAACTGTACACCAAATACAAATACACCAATAAATGTAGGTTACAGCTACAATTGTTCAGATTGAGAATTTATTTCAAAGGAATCATTGATTCAATAGGCAACACATTTTCCATTTTAATAAATGGAAAAATATCCCTTATAAACAAATTAAGCAGTTGACTCTGGCTCTAAACCAAGTTTTCTTTCTTCTTTGATTGAATAAATAATGTTGTACAGCTCAGTTTCCTTACTTAATGAAAATCGTCTAATTCTTATCATATCATGGTGTGAATTTAAAAGATGACAATCTCTCCTGTAGAGCCAAACTAATTATCAGATAGTCCGATTTTAAATCACACTGGTGTAACTGACAGACTGAAATTGAAACTTTGATTTATTGACATTTTAACTTGAATCTGATCAGTTCATCACCAGGTATGGCAGCTCCAGACATTATCGTTGTAATAGCAGGAGCACAAATGAAACATCATTCTCCAGGGATTTTGATCAGCAAACTCTCTCATGTAGAACTGAAGTCATTTGTTTAGTAGTCTATTTTCTTTAGAGGTCACAGCTTTATAACCCAGCAAAAAGACACAGAACATCATCACAGCAAAGATAATTACAGCTGTTGTTCCATAGGATTAACTGTGATATTAGCAAATTAAGTGTTATGGACTTCAGAGGAATTATTAGGGACACAAAGAATGAACCCGATATGCAAGGATTAATTTCAGTTGTATTAAATTGTATGAGGAATTTAGACTGACACATCAGCGGTGCTTATTCACACTTTGGAAACTTGGGCCGCCCAGTCGTAAGAAGGAGGAAGTACGACAGATTCTATTAGTCCTAAACATAATTCCTTAAAAAATGTGGGTATTTCAAGGTTAATTTTATCAATGTCCCTGGTCATTTAAGTCTGAATTATATTCTAAAAAGTCTAAACGTTCAAGCTTTGCAAAGAGGTCTTTAAAGTATAGGGTAGTGCTAATTATATTTGAGCCGACAGCAAACCTGCATCCTGGGTGTAAGCGCAGCAAATCGCTGAAACTCATTTCATGGTGTTTACATAGCAGTAAAAACAGCCAGTTTCATTCTAAATGTCAGAGAGAGTGTGCAAGATGTTCATGAAAAACTAACAATATGACGCAAATATGTCTTTGCCGCAAAAAAACCTTTATAACCAGATAAAAAGTAAAATGATACAAAATGACGTTGTTACCCATTTCATAACCAAAACTGCTTAAACGAAAACATGAATGAATGTGACGAGCTGATTGGATGATGCTAGTGTGTTTGTTTGAGTTTCAGCCTGTTTGGTGTGTTTTACAGGGAGATAAGGAGGCGGAGCTTGGATTGCCTTTCTCTCCTCTCTGTGACCGTAAGTCTACCATGGTGGCCCAGTCTCAGATCGGTGAGTGATCAAGCATGTGTGTGTAAAGCATGAAATAGTATATCTACATCTGTGTCAAGATGTTTCATTCACATCTCAAACACAGGTTTCATTGATTTCATCGTGGAGCCTACCTTCACCGTCCTCACGGACATGATCGAGAAAATCGTTTCTCCGCTAGTCGAAGAGGCCTCGCACACTGGCCTGGCTGGATTCAGACGATCCAGGTGAGCACAACTGAATAGTCCCACCAATTAAATACTATTTAAACAACTTTACAGATAAAAAAGGATACATTTTGTACGGAGGAGTTAATATAAGAGCTTTACCGAAAATAGAAGATGCACTTTTCTGCTATTAAACCCATTGGAATGTCTTCTCCCATAGACTTCCATTGTAATTACATTTCTGTAGATATGAGTTTTCCTTGTTTTAACAAACTGAGATACAAGTTAAAACTATTGTTGTTGTAATTGGCAGTATACTACAGATAACCTCCATCTGTACACATTTATGCAAACACAAAAGTTCACCATACGTGCACTGGCAAGTTTTCATAATGTATGAACCTACTGCATATACCAGAGTGTCCTTATAATTCAGGTGACCTGGTATTGCTTTCTGGTACACAAGCACACACATCCCAAGTCTTGTTATGGAAACTCTCATTGTCTTTGGGTCCTTCATCAACTTAACAACGAAAGACATTACTCTTAAAACTGATGTTTTGTCATATTAACCAAAGCCAAACATTAAGTGGATACTAAATAAACCCTCTCTTTCTGTGTGTTTATGCAGCCTGAATAACATCCCGACAGATGGTAAACGGTCTAATGCGAGAAGCACAGGTTCAGAGAGCAGCACCTCTTTTAACTGCTCCATACACACTGTCGATTATAAGTCCTTCAAGGGCACCTGGAACGAGGAAGTGCACAAAAACCGAGAGAAATGGAAAGCGCAAGCAGCCAAAGGTATACGTATAAACACACACACACACACAGATAAACAAATATAAATCTTTATAACATAACTCTATTTGGCACAAATTTCATACATAAAGAAATGTTGTCTGGCAATAGAGTGCAATAGTTCCCGCCCACTTTTTCAGCCATCTGCGTTCCGGAAGAATTTTTCCCATTTTTATTTTTTGCATTGGCTTTTCATAAAATCCTTCATAAAGGAGTCGTAAGCCATGAACAAAACCAACCAGCTCTGAGGTGAATCACAACATTACAAACTTTAATTTGAATTAAGACAGTCAAAAACAGCAAAGGTACAAACTGGACTATGTACTTACCGTCTTACAGAAGGGCACGAAATACAAGCATTGCGAATGATGTAATCGAATAACAAACGATGGAAATATATATAACTATTTATTTTATAATAGTAACATTTCGAGCATCTCGCTCTTCATCATCAACATCCCGCTCTTCCTGTCTGATGAAGAGTGGGATGCTCAAAAAGTTACTACTTGTTTTAAAATGGACTATGAGTTTTTTGGAGTCTGGGTGTAGGGGTGTAGGGAGGCCGACTCGACTGTATCAATCATAGTGCGTCATGGAAGTGGGCAGTCACTGCTGGACTTTTTTGGTAGGCTTTGTTTGCCGTGATTCTCTGATTGGTTGGTCTTTCTCTGCTGGGCCAGGGGTAGTGTGATAGTTCACTAGGAATTCACTAGGAACTCTTAAACATGATTTTTAAAAATGATGCGGAAAAAATGCAGACCGATGGTTTCAACAAAGTCATATACCGATGAACAACCACAGAGTAGGTATGTCTTAAAAGGTTATATGTTATCTTTGAAAATCAATTTGTCTATGTAAAAAAGTAATGGAGATGTTACTTCCAGAACCAGACTGTTGCACTCTATGACATTACAGTGATGGTAGTTCCAATCTCTGAATTTGTGTGTTAGATTTAGAAGAGAAGGCCAAACAGGAAGAGAACGAGAAGAAAAACGATGGTGCCACAGATACGAAGAACAACGACAGCACAACAAATAAAGACGATAATACTAAAACACCTGACAAAGACAAAATCAACACGGACTCACCTGAGAAATCGCAAGACAAAGGGAAAAAAGAAGCAAGACAAGAGAATGACACCAAGGAGAAAGATTCAAAAACTCAAGAGGACTCAAGAAAAGCTACGGTAGATAACAAAGAACCCACAGAGCAGCAGCCCAGAGAGGAAGAGGGTAATAAAGACCCAGGGGGGTTAAATGGGGCACAAATGCCAGCATCTGATGCCAAAGATCCTGAGACCGGCAGTGACAAGGACAACAGTCAACAAGCACAAAACGGTGAGTGTTCTGAAAGTAGACTTGTGCAATTACTCAATATATGTAAAACTATTTAATGATGATACATGTTGTCAAAGTTATAAACTATACTATAAACTATAGTATAATAGCTACAATAAACTATAAAATACTCTGAAAAACGATACTATTATGGCTTAAACACTATTAAATTTCATTGCCATTGTTGTTTTAGTAACCAAGTACTATCGCAAGCAAAACTTTTAATGTCAAAATTGTAATGGCTTTGTTCTAAATAGTTTGTAGTACACTTATCTAGTGTTATATAGTCTTATCTATGTTGTATAGTGTGTAGTGTGCTTTATAGTGTATACTATGCTCAATAATTTATAGTGTGCAGTGTAGTGTATAACGTGCAATGTAAGTGTATAATGTTCACAAACTAGTGTACTTACTAATGGACACTACTTACTAGTTCTGTACTCTGTTTTGGGGCCTATATTGTGGTTTGTATGTGCTGTGTGCTACATTATGCTGATCTCTGTAGTGTATATACACTCACCTAAAGGATTATTAGGAACACATACTAATATTGTGTTTGACCCCCTTTCGCCATCAGAACTGCCTTAATTCTACGTGGCATTGATTCAACAAGGTGCTGAAAGCATTCTTTAGAAATGTTGGCCCATATTGATAGGATAGCATCTTGCAGTTGATGGAGATTTGTGGGATGCACATCCAGGGCACGAAGCTCCCGTTCCACCACATCCCAAAGATGCTTTATTGGGTTGAGATCTGGTGACTGTGGGGGCCATTTTAGTACAGTGCACTCATTGTCATGTTCAAGAAACCAATTTGAAATGATTCGAGCTTTGTGACATGGTGCATTATCCTGCTGGAAGTAGCCATCAGAGGATGGGTACATGGTGGCCATAAAGGGATGGACATGGTGAGAAACAATGCTCAGGTAGGCCGTGGCATTTAAACGATGCCCAATTGGCACTAAGGGGCCTAAAGTGTGCCAAGAAAACATCCCCCACACCATTACACCACCACCACCAGCCTGCACAGTGGTAACAAGGCATGATGGATCCATGTTCTCATTCTGTTTACGCCAAATTCTGACTCTACCATCTGAATGTCTCAACATAAATCGAGACTCATCAGACCAGGCAACATTTTTCCAGTCTTCAACTGTCCAATTTTGGTGAGCTCTTCCAAATTGTAGCCTCTTTTTCCTATTTGTAGTGGAGACGAGTGGTACCCGGTGGGGTCTTCTGCTGTTGTAGCCCATCCGCCTCAAGGTTGTGCGTGTTGTGGCTTCACAAATGCTTTGCTGCATACCTCGGTTGTAACGAGTGGTTATTTCAGGCAAAGTTGCTCTTCTATCAGCTTGAATCAGTCGGCCCATTCTCCTCTGACCTCTAGCATCAACAAGGCATTTTCAGCCCACAGGACTGCCGCATACTGGATGTTTTTCCCTTTTCACACCATTCTTTGTAAACCCTAGAAATGGTTGTGCGTGAAAATCCCAGTAACTGAGCAGATTGTGAAATACTCAGACCGGCCCGTCTGGCACCAACAACCATGCCACGCTCAAAATTGCTTAAATCACCTTTCTTTCCCATTCTGACATTCAGTTTGGAGTTCAGGAGATTGTCTTGACCAGGACCACACCCCTAAATGCATTGAAGCAACTGCCATGTGATTGGTTGATTAGATAATTGCATTAATGAGAAATTGAACAGGTGTTCCTAATAATCCTTTAGGTGAGTGTACATATATGTTCTTTGAAGACATGTTCTTTTTACAGAAAATATTGTGTTTGTTATGTGTTTGTATATGTGCAGTACTAAATCAAAGTTATGTAGTGCCAAACGGATTGCACGGTCAGTATATTGAAGGAATAGTTCACCCAAAAATGGGTGATTAATTTACTCACCCTCATGCCATCCAAGATGTGTATAACTTTCTTTCTTCAGCTGAACATAACCGAAGATTTTTAAAAGAATATCTCAGTAAATATATTACGTATATTGTAAGTCCATACAATGGAAGTGAATGGTGATTTAAACTTTGAAGCTCAAAAAAGCACATAAAGGCAGCATAAATGTAATCCGTAAGACTCCAGTGGTTTAATCCATTGGAGCTTCAAAAAGAAAAAACAGAGTTCAGATATTTTTTCTAAAAATATTTGTGTTCTGCAGAAGAAGTCATACACATCTGGGATGGCATGAGGGTGAGTAAATGATGGGAGAATTTTCATTTTTGGGTGAACATTTCCTTCAAGTGGTTGTAGGACTGACCAGAGAAAACGGTTTATCTTTTAATTGGTTTGTTTGTTAATACAATTGCAGCAAAGTCATTATACTATAGGGAGGCAAATTTTAGCTTACAGAGGAAAGGGTCTGTCTTTTTGTTTGTTCGTCTATTTATTTTTTGGATACTGTTCCTTTAACTGAGCTCAATTAGTGACCAGTGTCTAATCTAACTGTCAGGGAACGAGGAACTGAATTCACCTTCACACAGTGATGGTGGCGACAGTGAAAACAAAATGTCAGATGGTAACAGCATCATCTTCCTAAACTGCTACCAGCATCACACAGTGGCTGAAACCCTATTCGCATACATTGTCTGTTAAACGTATGTACTGCGGTGGTGTTGGTAACAACCCAAAATTTGTCAAAAACTCAGCTCAACATGGAACAGATACTGTGATGTGTAGTTTTTATAGTCTTGTGAAACCTGATTTGGATACAATGTGTTCAGTCTACATACTTTTTGGGACTAGCTACTTCAAAACTACAAGTTAGGGCAAAAATCATGCATAGATACATTCTCTGAAAATCCACTGGAAATAGTACACCATTCCGGCACATTTGGCATAGCCTACTGTTTTCAACGTACAGTTATTTGGGATGCACTTAATTAGAATTTTGCAATAGATAATGTACGATTTGGGATTCAGCCACTATCAGCCAGAGAGCTTCACCAAGCCACTTTAAAATCACAAAGCTGAGTGGTTGTTTTTTTGTCATTTGCACGCATCGCCTTTCACATCCATGTTCAGTGTTCTCAGGCTTTCTCTGCATTTTTGCTGTATAATTTGTCAGACAAAAATATGGACATCTACTCTATGTGTGAGCAAATGTCGGTTCATCCCAGTGTGCAATTATTAAATGCCTTTAATCAATTCCCCACAAATGTTCAACAACTTTAATGGAGGTTAACTTTATTAAGGAACGTTTTTACATTTTCACAACAAAAATCCGTGGAGGCCCAGCTTTCGCAACCCAAGTTGTCTTTCAGAGCCAAATGTCAAGCATTTTAAACAATGAATTTAAACGATTTGTAAAATGTAAAACTTTTGTGACATGATTTTGATATGCACATTAAAAAAAAAGTGATATATATAATGTCAATATTGCATAATAATGGTATGTTTTGTCAATGTTCGTCTAAAAATGATCCTAAAAAAGTGTTACTTTGGCTACTTTCTAATTTGTTATGGCGATTTCAATTTACAAGTATTTTATTTTTGGTTTACGAGCATCTGTTTAACTTTTGTGGTTTTCTGACTTCAACACCACTGTTGAAATGTATATATCTATACATTAAGTTTATATATTTAAGCACCCCACCCCCAAACACCCCATAATTTGCACTCTGGTTCATTCAAAATTAGATATTTTGTTCTCATTTCCCTTCATTTCCTCTTAAAGGGATAGTTCACCCAAAAATGAATGACCAATTCTGTCATTATTTACTCACCCCAGTGCTGTTCCAAACTCCTTTGACTTTCTTTGGTGAATGAGGCTAACATTTTGCATACACCTCTTTTGTGTTCCACGGAAGATAGAATGTCTTTGGGTTTGGAACAACATTGATGTGTGTAAATTATGGCAGAATTTGTATTTTTGCGTGAACTATTCCATCGCATGTCAGTGGTCGTAGCATGTTATTCCCGTGTCAGACCTCAGTCGGAGCTGTGAAACACAAGCTCTAAATGTGCCAAATATCTGCTCTCCTCTGCAGACTCAGAAGAGGAGCACAGTAACTGTGGGAACAGCCCCTCGTCACTGGCAGACAGTGCAGCCTCTGCGACTGATACAAACTAACAGACTCCAAACCCTGTTCTGTGCTGTCACCTGGTGGTTACATTCTTTTATTACTCATCTCATTTCTTTTTTGAAGGACATTTTGAAGATTTTCTATCTCTGATGGACCTGCCTCATGTTTTTTCTTCTTTCTTTTATTCAAACCTGACTTTAAAGATGCATGGCCTCACATGCAAACCTGGTTTTGAGTCGGAGATACGCAAAACAATCCAAGACTTTGTCTTGTTTATGCCACGTGGGCCGAATTCATGATATCTCATGGTGGTTTTCAGGAACTGTTGGAACCAAAACCACATGAAATTAAATGTGTGCATTAATGTAGGCAACCCCAGCTGATCTCCTCCCCAGGGACAACAACACAACATCTGCCAGCCGCTCAAGCACCAAACCTCCAGACAGCAGAAAGAGAACCTCAAAGAACTTCAGTCCCATGCAACCAGGCCACAGCCTTCAACGGGCCCTGATTACATCATCCAAAGAATGTCTGCAAAATTGCTGTTTGTTTACCTCTTTTTTTTGCAATTTTTTTATCAATAAGTGCATTTACATGCACACCGATATGCTGATAACTACCAAACATTAGTTCATTTAAAAGCTCTGACAACACATGGTATGTTTTTGACATAAATATGTGACTTGCACAACACTTGTGCACATTGGATAAACTGGTAAGAACATCGGTAAATGCAGCCACAAGAAATGGGAGTAATGGGCAAAAATCTGTGTGTGCCAATTGGTTTTTACTTTGAACGTTTATGACCTTACCATGATAAAGGTAGGACATTTACATGACCTTAAACGTTCTTATTAAGCATAATTGGTGTAATATTGTGCATGTAAACCCACTCATTATTTGTTATTAACTGTTTATTAGTAGTGATACTGATGTTGCAGTCATCCTGATTTTTGTTACTGTATGTGTAAGATACTGTACAGCTTCCAGAGTGTCCGTTCTCTGTACATATGCTGATGTGAAACAAACCTTGTATGTTATAGAGGGTTTCAATGTTAGTTTAATGACCCGTAAGTGTTTGCCAACATCCTTTGCCAATTAAGAAATATCATACAAGCAGGAGTAATGTTATACTGAATATCTCAGCCGAGTCACAGCCGTGAAGAATTCAGTACCACAACACGATTAAGTGTGATTTCTGCTTTTATACAAAAGTTTATAGACAAGGAGATAATATTGAGTAGCTTACATTTTAGGCCATGTAGACACTAATATGTTTTGAGTTGAAAACGCTTTGATTTCACTAAATCTAGTGTGCTCTTTTCATCCACACTTGGGCCAAATCCACTCTAATGCGGCTTTGTTTGACAACTCTGTTTTAGTTTCCTAAAGTCACCGTTTTCCAAAGTATACAGTAATGGAGAGAGTTTCTGAAACAATCCATTTTCAGTGGAGGATGAGAGGTGCAAACTTAGCAAAATGAATGCGTTTTCAAAGGAAAAGTATTAGTGTGGATTTGGCCAAGTACAGCGTTTCCCTCCACCGAAAATGAAGCGTTTCGAAAACACTCAACATTCAAAATCAATTTCTATTTAACTGTGTTAATGAATAAACAGAAAAATAGAAATCAAGTAAAAAAAAAGTTCAAAACTAGGCCTACATGTATATAGGCTGTCATAAATAACCAACAAAATCCTTGTAGAAACGTTTGTTGCCTCAACCAAAGATGATTATAATGTCTGTATCTTTTAACTGGAGGTCATCCTAAGCCATCAAACGCGCATGCTTTGTGAGTCATCGGTTTTAAAGACTGACAGATAGAAAAGGGAAAGAAAGAATAATGCATTGTTGCCTTAAATCTATTATTAATTCATGATCTTGTGAATTATTTCTAATGTCCTTCATTCATGCCGCTCTAATAGAATATTCCTAGAATATTTTTGTTGATATTCTGTCACTGTTTAGTTTGTCCTTCCCTGACTCTGTTATGGGTCACGACACAAAGGTGTAATTTGTTTTGTTTTCTATGTGGTAGTGTAAAAGTTAATTGTTATTCTTTTTTTTTTTTACACTGGCGGCCAATGGTTTGGAATAATGTACAGATTTTTGTGTTTCGGAAGGAAATTGGTACTTTATTTCACCAAAGTGGCATTCAACTGATCACAAAGTATAGTCAGGATATTACTGATGTAAAAAAATGAAAAAAGTCATTTTTGATCAAATCTACATTTGACAGCCCCCATTTCCAGCAGCCATCACTCCAACACCTTATCCTTGAGTAATTATGCTAAACTGAAGAAAATCACTTGCCATTATATCAAACACAGCTGAAAGCTATTTGGATCATTAAATGAAGCTTAACATTGTCTTTGTGTTTGTTTTTAGTTGCCACATTATGCAATAGACTGGCATGTCTAAAGGTCAATATTAGGTCAGAAATGGCAAAAAAGAAACAGCTTTCACTAGAAACTCGTCAGTCAATCCTTGTTTTGAGGAATGAAGGCTATACAATGCTTGAAAATGCAAAAGATTTCATACAAATTTGTACAATACAGTCTTCAAAGACAAAGCACAACTGGCTCTAACAAGGACAGAAAGAGTTGTGGAAGATCAGATGTACAACTAAACAAGAGGATAAGTACATCAGAGTCTCTCGTTTGACGTCTCACATGTCCTCAGCTGACAGCTTCATTGAATTCTACCCGCTCAACACCAGTTTCATGAACAACAGTAAAGAGAAGACTCAGGGGTGCAGACATTAGGAGAAGAATTGCAAAGAAAAAGCCACTTTTGAAACAGAAAAATCTAAAGAAAAGTTTAGAGTAGGCAAAGAAACACAGACATTGGACAACAGATAATTGGAAAAGAGTGTTATGGATCTTAACCCCATTGACCTTTTTTAGGATCAGCTAGACTGTAAGGTGTGCGAGAAGTTCCTGACAAGACAGTCACATCTATGGCAAGTGCTACAGGAAGTGTGGGGTGAAATGTCATCTGAGTATCTGGACAAACTGACAGCTAGATTGCCAAGGATCTGCAAAGCTGTCATTGCTGCATGTGGGGGATTTTTTGATGAGAAATCTTTGAAGTAGTTTAAGAAGTTCAGAATTGTTTTGAATTTGTAATAATAATTTTTCTAATAAAATGTCCTGACTATACATTGTGATCAGATGAATGCCACTTTGGTAAATATAAGTACCAATTTCTTTCCATAAGATCAAAATCTGTACATTATTCCAAACTTTTGAAAACCAGTATATATATATATATATATATATATATATATATATATATATATATATATATAAACCATCTCATTGGCATTTCATTCTTAAATGACTGTAAAAGCTCAAATTCATTCATATATGAATGTCTGCAGGATGCTTTGCCCAAATTTGCGAACTTTGCAGTGCTCCTTTGATTGGTTGATGCTGTGCTGTTATAAAATAGTACATGTGTTATAATGATATAAATTTGTGTTTAATTGTGTTTGACACCAGCAGAATAGAGAGTTGCTGACAGTACACTCCTCACTGAATGAAATCAGTACATGCAAAGATTACTCACGTTTATTGTGGTTATAACTGTGATTTTGTATTTCTGACATTTTTTGCCACTGATATCTTGAGAGTTCTGCAAAATCCTCTTCAACCTCATCTTTAGCTTGTTTGGACTGTGAGATGTGAGATACTCAAAATGAAATGCTGTACATTAATTGAAAATGAAGAGTAAATATGGCACAGTGAGATACTGACTAAATGAGTCGTTTTATAGTTCTGCTTTGTAGTAACTCTTGTTCAGCTCAGTCAATTATGTGTCTGCCTGGCAACATCTATATTTTTGGTAAAAAAAAAAGTTATATTTTGTTCCTTTTTTATTATTATTATTTCGCTAACACAACAAATGGCTCCATTAGTAAAGCAAATGGATACTTCTATTATTATGTACTCAGTACAAGCAGTGCATGAGTAACATTTGATTTCTAGTGTTGTGCTTCCATCTGTTGGGTGTCTAATGTACTGCAGTCAGGTACATACACTGAAGTTGCCAGATGTTTTCTAAAACACCCCTTCCTCCAATATTAATATCTGTTGATTATGTTTTTTTAATTATTTTTAAGGGGGAAAAAAATCATCAGAAGGCAGGTGTGATCATGCTTGTTTTGATGCTCCATAATTGCACTTTTGTGACAATAAATCTTTACTCAAAGGGCTCAGATGACGAGTTGGAGTCTTTATTTGGTATCTCTGGCCAGATTAATGTCTAATATCAGTCTATTCATACATATATATATATATATATATATATATATATATATATATATATATATATATATATATATATATATCAAGGATCCATCATTCAGATTGTTCTCTGTTTTTTGCAGGTCCTACTCGTCGCAAGTACCATCTGGTGCGATACACTAAGAAACCCAGTTACTGTGCGAACTCCTACTTGCCCTCCCGGCCACAGAGAGAAGACAAAAAACCTACAGACCCTCGCAGCAAAGCCAGACATCTACAGAGCATCTCTTTGAGACGGGGGAGGTGACCTCACCTCAGCACTACACACACTTGTGTTTCAGTTACACACAACCTCAGGTCTGGTCTGCATATAGTTAAAAACTCATGAAAACACGTCCAGATTTCAAAATATTACAATAAGAAAAAGCCTCTTTTTAGGACTTTAATGACTGTTTTTGCATTGTGGCATTACAGTATTTTCATGACAGTTTTATTCACCAATTCTCATTACTGTAATATGTCCTTCGTTTTTAGTCATTTTGATCGTACTGAAGTAAAAATACACAGTTATTATTATGTTTCTATTTTCAAAATGGAATCATTTTGAAGTTGGTAATCATTTAATTATATATACAGTAATTATATATATATATAGACTGTGTATATGTATGTATTATTAATTTATTTAATTTTATCTCCTTACTGGTTTATGAGAATTTTACTGTATTGCAGAAAGAAATTACTGTAATAAAATATATATTTTTTAATTTACATCTGCATAAATTACAGGCAGTACAACATACTGTATACTAACATGATGTGTAAATGTTTTTTGCATTATGATGTGAATGATGAGAAGTAATTTCTTAGCATTATGGTAATGAGATATCTAAATGGTAATTGTAATGTAAGCACACAAAAAAATAATAATAATATATATATATATATATATATATATATATATATATATATATATATATATATATATATATATATATATATATTTATGTCATTTGTCTGGCCATTTTACTAATATTTCTATTTGTATTTTTAGTTTTTATTTAGGTATTTAATCATTAGTGTTTTGAATTTCTATTATTCTCAATAGTGTGTCTCTTTTAAATGGTCAATTTTACTTTTTTCCAGCATAAATTAAATATAAAGTACAATCAATACTACCATGTATTAATGTTTGCATGATGGTAATAAGAATTAAGGGGCTAAATGTGCTTAACTGTCATGAAAATAATATCACAATGTAACAAATGTTGTTCCATAGATCCTATTTTCTTTAAGTAAAATATAATTTGTTATATATTGTGACTTTGGGGTCAAATATGACCTGAACATGTTCTTGACAAGTTTCATATCATACATATCACACACAGACACATCTGTTCAAGAGCACTGCTTCCAGGATTAGGCTCAATAGTTTTGCATGTTAATTAAGGCTAAATTGTCTTTGCTGTCTATATAATAAATGGATTGTCAAATACATGCACTAAATTTACATTTACGTTGCAATGATCATGTTTTAATTATAAGGAAGTCCCTTCACTGCAAGTTGTGTTTCTACAGTGTAACCCTCAAAATGACAACATGACCGCGCAAAACAGTATCTGCAAAACCAATATTTAATGTAGGCTCAGTGAACAGTCCAAAATAAAAAATGAAAACCAAAGCTTTTGAGACCTAAAAACACATCTACTTCTTCATCTCCTTCTCGTCATCCTCTTGGTGAATCATTTGAGCCTCTGTTTTAATCAGTCTCACACCTGCGAAAGAGAATCACATAGAAATCAGAAACTCGCAGACAAAGAGACATCGAGAAAGAGAAAGCGAGAGAGAGAGAGAGAGAGAGAGAGAGAGAGAGAGAGAGAGTGAGAAAGCAATACTGCAAACATTTTTCTTCATATTCTTGATAATAATTTTAGTTTTGTTTTCCTATAAAAATATCTAAAAATCCTTTAAACAAGATCAGTTTTATTTATCTTTTAGAAACAAAACTGTATAAGATATTTAGGTTTCAGAGAATGTATTTTTAACATGTATTTTGTCTGACTGTACTGGCAGAGTCAAAACAAGTGAAAAATCTGCCAGTGCTGAAGAAGTAACCCTATATATTTAGAATACATTGCTGACCTTAAGTAATCTAACGGAATACATTACAAATTATATTTTACATAAAATACATTTACATTTATGCATTTGGCAGATTCTTTTATCCAAAGCGGCTTACAGTGCTCTTATTATAGGGACAATCCCCCCGGAGCAACCTGGTGTTAAGTGCCTTGCTCAAGGACACAATGGTGGTGGCTGTGGGTATTGAACCAGCAACCTTCTGATTACCAGTTATGTGCTTTAGCTCACTACGCCACCACCACTCCTAATATATCTTTAATTTTGGTTTATTTTTCTTATCAACCCATTGGCAAATGGTTTCTCATTGCTTCAATCACATACAGTATGTAACAGAATTTATGAGTTTTATGAATTTTCTGTTTAAAAAAAGACAAAAAAAATGTATTAAAGATATATTCTCTGAAAACAATTCTTAATATGCAATGCAGTGTTCATGAATGAGAAAGTCTTGCCTGGTATGAGCGGATGGCTGTTGAGTACAGGAGTATCTTTCCTCCGAGGTTTCTTCTGTCCCAGTTTGTCCGGCTGATGTTCTTCAGAATTGTGCTTCTGCTTGTCCATTTCTGCATGCCCATCTGCAGAAAAACACCACAACAGAACCGGATTCACAAACAGACACAAGAAGTGGTGTGTGTGCATCAGTCAGACTGTCACCATCTGTTACTGCCTTTGTTAATCCCAACGGTTCCCCCAATTTTTAGCCTCCTAATTATTATTATTTACAGTATTTCTCTTGTCCTTTCCGTGAAATACACACATGCACATATAAAAACACAGGCAAACACATACTGCAGTACTCACAGAGATGCTCATGCATGGTGAATGTGTGCTCGGCTTTGTCTGAGAGTGACCTCACACATTCAGTAGACATGCTCCACATGGCAGTCTGTTCAGGTATCAGATAACAGCTTTTGTACACACACACACACACACACACACACACATAACAATGGCTATATCATATTTACTGGAAAGCAAATATATTGGCCCTGAGTAGGGTACTAAAACCTCTAAACACCCACAAAAAAACAGACTAGATAGATAGATAGATAGATAGATAGATAGATAGATAGATAGATAGATAGATAGATAGATAGATAGATAGATAGATAGATAGATAGATAGATAGATAGATAGATCATCATTAATCAATGAAAATTTGAAATATGCCTCATTCAAAAATTTGTTGTACTATGAAGTTTCAATTCACAACATTACTGATGTAGAAGTGAATTAAGAGATAAAGAAATGTATAAGGCCTTACCTCAGTGATGCCGAGAGAGAGTGAGAGTGAAGGCCAGATAAAAGAGAGTGGTTATTTAGTCAAGAAGGAGGAGCTTCCTTCAATTCAGTCTCAAATAGAGCCTGTTGTCACGGTGATAGACACCCTTGTGATATGTCAATCATTCCAGCTTCCATGAGCGCAGGTCATGGAGGTTAAATGAACCAACTTTAACAAATTTAGCATCGATTAAAACTCAGAAAGGATGAAGCTGGGGTTACATTCAGGGGTCTTTAACAATTTTCAGGCCAAGGACCCCTTGTTGGGTAGAAAGACGGAGCTGCGACTCCCGTGACATATTGTATAAAATTAAGTGTTGCATTTTATGCCTGTAAAAATGTAGATGGTAGGCTACCATATTATTGTATGTACACTCACCTAAAGGATTATTAGGAACACCTGTTCAATTTCTCATTAATGCAATTATCTAATCAACCAATCACATGGCAGTTGCTTCAATGCATTTAGGGGTGTGGTCCTGGTCAAGACAATCTACTGAACTCCAAACTGAATGTCAGAAAGGGAAAGAAAGGTGATTTAAACAATTTTCAGTGTGGCATGGTTGTTGGTGCCAGACGGGCCGGTCTGAGTATTTCACAATCTGCTCAGTTACTGGGATTTTCACGCACAACCATTTCTAGGGTTTACAAAGAATGGTGTGAAAAGGGAAAAACATCCAGTATGCGGCAGTCCTGTGGGCGAAAATGCCTTGTTGATGCTAGAGGTCAGAGGAGAATGGGCCGACTGATTCAAGCTGATAGAAGAGCAACTTTGCCTGAAATAACCACTCGTTACAACCGAGGTATGCAGCAAAGCATTTGTGAAGCCACAACACGCACAACCTTGAGGTGGATGGGCTACAACAGCAGAAGACCCCACCGGGTACCACTCGTCTCCTCTACAAATAGGAAAAAGAGGCTACAATTTGCAAGAGCTCACCAAAATTGGACAGTTGAAGACTGGAAAAATGTTGCCTGGTCTGATGAGTCTCGATTTCTGTTGGGACATTCAGATGGTAGAGTCAGAATTTGGCGTAAACAGAATGAGAACATGGATCCATCATGCCTTGTTACCACTGTGCAGGCTGGTGTTGGTGGTGGTGTAATGGTGTGGGGGATGTTTTCTTGGCACACTTTAGGCCCCTTAGTGCCAATTGGGCATCGTTTAAATGCCACGGCCTACCTGAGCATTGTTTCTGACCATGTCCATCCCTTTATGGCCACCATGTACCCATCCTCTGATGGCTACTTCCAGCAGGATAATGCACCATGTCACAAAGCTCGAATCATTTCAAATTGGTTTCTTGAACATGACAATGAGTTCACTGTACTAAAATGGCCCCCCACAGTCACCAGATCTCAACCCAATAGAGCATCTTTGGGATGTGGTGGAACGGGAGCTTCGTGCCCTGGATGTGCATCCCACAAATCTCCATCAACTGCAAGATCCTATCCTATCAATATGGGCCAACATTTCTAAAGAATGCTTTCAGCACCTTGTTGAATCAATGCCACGTAGAATTAAGGCAGTTCTGAAGGCGAAAGGGGGTCAAACACAGTATTAGTATGGTGTTCCTAATAATCCTTTAGGTGAGTGTATACTGCATGATGTTTACATAGCAAAACCATTGAAATAATAATTAAATGCTGCCCTGCTGAAAAGACCAGCTAAAATCAGCATAAGCTGGTTGGCTGGTTTTAGCTGGTCCTTCAGCCTGCTCATAGTTGGTCAGGCTGGGTTTAAAGGGGTTTTGAACCCTTTTTTAGCTGGTCAGGCTGGTCTTGGCAGGTTATGCTGGTCTTAGCAAGTCAGGCTTGTAAGGGTGGTCTTAGTTGCTCAGGCTGGTTTTAGCTGGTAAGGGTGGTAGCCTGACCATCTAAAAAGTGTCCAAACCCCCTCTGAAACCAGCTAACTGACCAGCCTGGCTAAGCTGGGTGACCAGCTAAAACAGCAGGGATGTGCAGCAGGGGTCTGCAACATTGTTAAACTTCCTCCAAAAAGAAAGAAAAAGACAGACAGGTAGACAGACAGACAGAAAAACAGACAGACCCTGTCCATGCAGAATACAACTTTTATAAGGTTAGTAAAATGGAGTCTTCATCTCATGTGAGTGATCAATTTTACACATATAGTTTAATATTACTGATTTAGTTAAAAATTTGTAAAATTGGTAACAAGGTAAACAATGACAATGAGTGCATCTTGAATTATGTTGATTTGAGAGGCACCATCTTGTGTGTGTGGAACGTCAAGGACCCTGTATGCCAGCTTGATAATCTCAGTGGTAACTGTTTATTTACACCAAGCAAGTACGCTATTGTTTTGAAAGCAGGCTGTCATCTGCTCAACTGCACAGCACGACCAACGCAAAGCAGATGCGTTTACTCACACGGCCCTCTACTGCAGCTCTGCTGAACCTGATGTGTGTCATGCATTGAGTGGCTTGTGATGAGTAGTGGTCGTGTGAAGGGTTTGGCAGCTGCGAAAGACTTCAACATGTCGATAATTCATACTCCTGTCTCTTGCTGTCGCTCGTGTGCAAGTAAGTAATTATTACAAATGCCAATGGCAGGGCCGTAACCGGGAATTCTGGGTCCCCTGACTACATAATGTCATTATTAAAATAATGCAGTTTTGAATTTGTTGTGGCCTCCGCTGGACATTTGAGCCCCTATGTCACTACAACCTTTCACCCCACTAGCTACAGCTCTGGCCAGTGGTGGATAAAACAATAATTTGCAGACTACCTGCGGTACCACCGCAGACCCTGTTGAAGACCCTTGGATTAGACAAATCAGACAATGTTCTAAATGTAATGATCCACCACATGTAAGTGAGTGATTTTGATTCAATTACATGTGGTGGATCAAACAATAATTTGCAGACTAAAATTCTGCATCTACAATTTTGTTTCATGTGTCCATCTAAAATTAATTACAAAGTTAGGCCTAGCACATCAGAACATTTTTGAGTTAACAATTACCTATTTCTGTAATTTACGACCCATCCACAGAACTCTTTAACACCACAATGGACTGCGTGAACGAAAGGAAGTGAATAATAATTATTTGTAATGGAAAACAATGTGGACATATTGTTTGATGGGAAGCTTTGATGTCTGTTTATTCTCCTGTGATGTGAATGGTGTTTCCTCCTCCCATGTTGAGTGTGCGTGGAGTGGTTTTGATTATTTTTCATCCATTGTACTGCTCTGCTTATCAGAAGACAATATGTTTAAAAAATATTCACATGCCAGCCAAATGACTGGTAAAGAAGCATAAAACAATAAATATAAGATATACAGTAATTATCAGAAAAATATTGCAGATACTGAACTTTGCCACATCATTTTAATAGATATAACTCTTGTGTGTGTCTGTGTGTGTAATAGAATGCAATTTTTAATGTAATATTCAGGTTCAATACAAGCTAAGCTCAATCGATGGCATTTGTGTCATAATATTGATTATCACGAACATTAATTTAGACTAGTCCCTCCTTAACATAAAAAAAGGCCAAATTAATTTTGACATGTCCCTCTTTTACATAAAAAAAAGGCAAAATGGAGGTTACAGTGAGGCACTTAAAATGGAAGTGAATGGGGCCAATATTTGGAGGGCTTATATTCAGAAATGTGAAGTGTTGTGCTCAGATAGGAGACAAAGGCATGCCTACTCACAGTCATAAAGCCTGACTGGGGCCTGTAGGAACACTCAAAGCCAGATAACACAAACCACACCAAAATCAAACAAAGGGAGTCCAAACAGACAACAGATCCCATTAAGCCTTGCTCACTTTACACCTAGGTGTGAAATTCAGAAGGATCGAACGCTCAACTCCTATTGGATGAAACGCACGACAGAACGTGTCCCTCAACCATGATGTCATCGAGAGTATAAAACCCTGGAGATTACTCCTAAGCTTGCTTCCAGCGGTATTCGCCACATCTAGTTGCAGCCCGCTGCCCACAGAAGTAACATACGTACCTGAACTTTGGCCATACAATCTCAAACTCGCTGGACAAGCTGAGATTCTCCGTGTTTCTTCCTGCCGAGAATCAGCTGCCGACAGAGCAAGGAAACGGCCTCCCGTCATCACCCGAGCTTCGAGGAACTAAGTCGGAGTCAAATGATGGACGAACACACCTTCTAGGCTACCTGCATCTTTACGCGACTCAAATAAGAGGTTCATGTCTGGGCAGAGATAGATTATAGTGTGTTATTCTTGTGTATCAAGGTAATTGCTTGTCCAGTTTACAGACTGCTTAGTCCATTCATTGCTGCTAATAATACTTGTGTGTGATAAAACTAACGGTTGCCATCTCTCCCATGATCGCTAAACCGGCCTCAGTGCCACCACCCTGTTCTCTCGATCTCGTACTAACCACACACACAAACAAACAAACAAACAAACAACCGCCATTCGCCACTAAGTGGCGGTGACGTCACCACGACGCTTGTGCCAGGCTATGTGCACGTTAAGGCCACGTGAAGTGTCGAACGCCCGCTGGCAGGAGGTCACGGGACAGATCCAACCGGTGACATGGGTCGAATGACTGAGATGACTGGTTGATGCACCACCTGTGCCCCCTACTGTGCCAACTTGCTGTGCTTTAGCCACCCTGCGCTCTGCTCGTTGTTGTGAGCGTCGCTCCTCTGCCCTCCGTTGTTGTTGGAGGGCGACTGCCTCCAACTGGCCAGCAGCATCCTTCACAAGCCTCCTCCAAAGAGGCCGATCTTGACACTGCTGGTACCAGTCGTCGGCAAGTCCACTCAGCTCCAGATCCTCCTGTACCACATCACTCCATCTCTTCTCCAGCCCGTGCAGCTCCGCTTAGCCCCTCTATCCGGCCAAACAATAACTGTTTAGGCATGCGGTGGCCGGGCATGCAGGCTACATGACCCAGCCAACGCAACCTTGCCTGCCGGAGGAGCTCACCGATGGGACTTTGTCCACATCTTTCAAAGACTTGTGAGCTCCTCACACAATCCAGCCTGGTTAAACCCAGGATGGATCTTAGGCAGGCCAGCCTAAATGTTTCTAGCCGGCGATGATGTTCCATTAGGGGGGTCCACGTTTCGCAAGCATAGAGAAGGGAGGGAATGACCGTGGCCAAGAATACTTGAAGCTTTGTGCGGAGCGACAAACCGGGTAGCTTCCACACAGCATTACGCAGCCGATGAAAAGATAATGCCGCTCGACTGATTCGGAGTGAGACCTCTGCTGTCAAACCGGAGCTGGTCATAAGCACACTTCCCAGGTATGGAAAACACTCCACTCTCTCCACAACTGCCCCATCACCAATTGGGAGCTGTTGGGGTGTAGTGTCCGTTGGTACATAATACCCAGGAAGGTGCTTAGTTTTGGTTGGGCTGATGGTCAGGCCCCATCTCTTAGTGGCAAGCTCCAGGTTCATCAGCAGCGCCTCCAACTCCTCCTCTGAGTGAGCAGCAATCACCAGATCATCAGCATACATAATGTGGTTGACCAATAGGGAGCCATCCCTTGACCGCACCCGGGCATCGATCAACCTCCCATTATATCTGTACCAGATGGAAATTCCTCCAGTACAGCCATCGAAGGCTTCACGAACCACATGGTCAAAATAGATATTAAATAATGTGGGGGCCAGAGGACATCCCTGTCGCACTCCAAGGTAAACAGGGAATGGCTCCGACTCCCGACCACGTAGTTTTACCCGGGCCCGCTCGCCATCATGAAGGTCCTTAATGATCGCGAGCAGCGGGTCACACACACACACACACACACACACACACACACACACACACACACACACACACACACACACGACCCCTCACAAACATACTCTACTCTCATTTGGCAAACAGATAACTTGCCGATAGAGCTTATCTTTGTCCCTAAGTTATCGTACCAGCGGAGACACGTGTTAAAACGAGCAGACGCCATTAACCAGTCTCTCCGCCCACATTC
The DNA here is from genome assembly GCF_025860055.1 of Xyrauchen texanus. Taxonomy (NCBI): domain Eukaryota; kingdom Metazoa; phylum Chordata; class Actinopteri; order Cypriniformes; family Catostomidae; genus Xyrauchen; species Xyrauchen texanus. The sequence goes on from NC_068317.1 coordinate 27,911,548, forward strand.
GCGGACACATTCTCTGGCCGGATATCTTGCGTGACGCACTCTCCACGAGAGCCTCACTGCTAATTTGTGCACTTCTTCTCTCCTTACACACACACATACCTCTACACTCCTCTCATATAGTATAGGCGTAACTGTTACCATATCTAATCATGTTATGGTTTAGATTGTAGTTTATCAACTGCTTTGTATTGAGGATTAATTGATATACTGCATCAATAAACTTTGTTATACTTTAAAGAGAAGTGTTTTGGTATTGTTCTGCATGCACCTGTGTCAAGGGCTGGATTCAAGAGCAATGTCAGTGCTCGGATTCAAGCCTTCATTGTTTACCTTTTGTATGTCATGTTCTCCAGAAGTCGACTTTCCTAAGAGAACAATCCTATATTGAGACATATACTGTCTGGTTATTAGTCCCTGATTCAAGGGCGGTGCCCCGTTCATATTAATTCTTATTAATATTCTAATGATTTTGATAATGTACCATTATTATAATGGATTGTTGATTTGTAGGATTACTAAACTAATATTGATTCTAATCAATGTTCTATTGATTTTAATAATTATCTTTGTATATTATAACCAAACCTATTCCTGAACGAAGCCCCAACAGAAGCTTTTAATTTTATGAAACGACTAACATTAATTGTTCTAAAACTTGTCATTATCTGAGCTGTAATTACAACATCATGGCAACAAAGTTGTAAAAATTGGATATAACTTTACACATAAAAGGTTAGCAAGCGATTTTATCTCACTAAATCATGTTAAAATGCATATTGTTTACATCTTGAAGAACAGTGAGTATTTTAATGTTTTTGAATTGACTCCATTCACTTCCATGTTAAGTGTCTCACTGATTTTTAGGTCTTAAATATCTTTTTATGTTTATCAACAGCCACAAATGCTGCCAGTTTAGCTTTACTTGTATTAAACACAGAATTTGTCTTTAAATGCATCAGCAATGTCTTTTTGCCCTCATCATTCAAACAAAGGTATTGACATTGTCAAGCTCAACTCCATTTACAGGAAAAAAAACAGTAATCATTTTGTACAGAATAACTTCAAGGCACAAAGTACACATATTTAGTGTGATTAATGTGGTGAAATACAATGCTACCTGAGGCCATTATTAACCATTTATGCACTGACATTAAACACTGTATCATTCTAAATATAACAGGGATGAATGGTTGTTGCAAAAAATATGTTTAGAAAGAAATGTCATGGGTAATTGCATGTTTGTTTGTTTGTTTGTTTTTTCAATCATAGAACTAATGTGTGACTTCTTACATGCAACACTGAATTACTGTTTCCAGTTCATTTGTCACAATTGAAAATGAAAGGTGAATTTATGCACATTCAACATTTTGGCCAAAATACCGGAGTTAAAGGAATAGATCACCAAAAAACTAAAATTCTCTCATTATTTAATCACCCTCATGCAATCTCAGATGTGTAGGACTTAAGTCCTTTCACAGCATTTTAGTACAGCACTCCCATTGTTCACATTGACAGAGAGACAATAACAGAACCACATTTCATAAAAATCATTCAGTTCAAAATGTCTTTCTCAATCCCAAACCCTAGTTAGGATTCAAGGCATTTCTCACACTTTTAATAAAAGCTACAAAGTCTAGCTTGTCTGGCTTGTAGTTGGGCTCCCACTGGGTTTGATATCTGTGTGGATCATGCCATGGTGCTCTCTGATGACAGGTACAGTGATGGTGTACACATCTCTGAGGGCTGGATGTAACAGGCAGCAGGCAGCACTGAGTGCCCACGGTCCTAGTCAAGGGCAGTCCAGGACTGGGCCTTTCAGATGGGGTGATCCGCAGCTGAGAGCACAGCTCTGACTGTTCATCCAAGAGCCGGTTCAGCTTCTACAAACACAAAAGAACAGGCATAAAACAAATGCAATACTGCTGTCTATGAAATATATTTCATTGCTAGGCTGGTGGCTGTCCGATGGCTAAGGAGGTTGACTAGTACCAAGGTTCTGGGTTCAATTCATGAACAAGACAACCCCAACTAGGACTTGTATTGCAATTTGTCTACTGGAATTTGTCTTTTGATAAAAAGAAATCAGTGGGTTTTATAATGGTTTTGCTTTAGGACACAATTCACTGCACAAAACATTAAAACAGAGAGACATATTTTCTCTGCATGTGGCCCATATATTAAATAGAGGTTATACGTAGAGTTGCTATATTACCATTTTGATGCTGTCATCATAGTGATGTACCAAATCGGACAGTTGCTGTTCGAGCATCCCGGCTTCCTGTTTAACAGCTTCTCGTAGCCGCAAAACATCCTCCACTTCCTCTCTAAGACACAAACACAACTTTTAACACTAGACAACACTACAAATCACACACACAAAAAAAGTGCTACTTTTGAACAGCACTATTAAACTTCACCTGTGGGACTCTGAAAGCGAGCAGAGTACAGATGCTTGTTCCTCCTCTAATCTCACTTCAATTTCTGTCAGAACAGTCCGGAACTTTCTCATACACCTCATCATCTCCTCCAGCTCATCCAGAGAGTACTAAAAAGATAGAGGAATATTTAAAAGTTTGGACACAATTGAATGAATTTATGTTTCTCATCTGAATGCAGCGACAAAACGACCTCATCTCATTAATTTTCAATGAGAGCTGGCGACTTCCGGCAACACGAACGATGGCTACCGTATGTGGGTGTGTCCAGCAACGTGACAAAGTTGAGAAATTTTTACTTTATGCAAATGAAGACAGACTTTCGGGAGTGACAGACAATACGAAAGAAGATGGTAGAGCTCAAGTGATCCTAATATTTTTATAATAATATTAACTGTAAAGAAACAGTGCTGTTTAGACTCTTCATACACACCACTAGCGACCTAACCGCCAGCCACTGGTGACATACAGCGACAAAGTAGCTGACAGTGTGAACGCAGCTTTATACTTCAAATGATTGAAATTAGTGATGAATACAAGTTGTGTATACAGATCTATTTCTTTCATTTATAACTAAAATATATAGATGTCAGTTGAGTTGGACCGGATAGTGAAGGATAAGCAGCCAAAAAGTTTCCAGCATACGTGGGAACTCCTTCAATACTGTTTAGGCAACTTTGAAGATCTGTCAAGTTTTGATTTGTCTAACATTTTTGTCACTATTGTGTTTTGTCCTATTGTAATCCCATTGTGTTATTTCAGAGTTTTGATGACTTCATTATTATTGATTATTTTCCACATTTTAGAATAATAGTAAAGAAAAAGTAGGCATGTCCAAACTTTTAACCTGTAGTAGATGTTAGAAGTTATCAGAGGTGTATAGTAATGAAGTACAAATACTTTGTTTTGAGCTTATGTTCAGTTTTTGAATATTTCTACTATACTCGATTTTAAATATTTCTGTTGACCTTCACTTTGACGTCACTTAATTTTGAAGAGAAATTTCCTAAGACGTTTTTCATTACTTTTGCGACTAAGCACCGCAAATAATAATAGTAATGTTCCATTTGCGAAAGAATCACTTGAGTCGAATCTTTAGATCAATTTTTTTAATCGTTCAAACCATTTCAAAAGCAGACTGAAAGATTTGATTAGTGAATCGATTTGCGAATCTGAATAAAAATCACGGAGAACCCTGTACAATGCATGTTGTCTCTCCACCTTAGAATCTGAAGAGAGTCTATAAATTAATGTATACATTTTTGCCATAAACATTATGAACATTGTGAAATACTGATGTTATTTGAAATAAGATTGGTTTAAGTCTCCTGCCTTTCCCTGAGACCTGTTCATATGTGTAATATGTAGCAGTTTGAAGGTCAATAAAATGCAGTTACCACTTACATTTAAGGTACAATTAGGTACCATGTGTATGAATCAATAATGACCAAATGTGCTCATTAACATGTCTAACAATAACATTTGCAAACAATAACATTAACAATTACCTTAAAAGCAATTTACTTGTACTTTTGATACTCAGTAAGTCGTCCTAGACTAACACTGACACCTAGGGGCATGGATGCCGCATTATTCAAATGCAGTTGTTTTCAGATACCAATGCCATTGAAGAATTACACTATTCACAGTCAGACATTATTAATTTAATTCATAAGTGAAAGCGTCCAATAACAGGGCAGTCCTGTTAGTATTTAGCTGGTCATGTGATTCCAACACGGCAGCCCCCATTAGGGGACCCTCTCCATGACTGGAGTCATATAATACACTTCATCTCATGCTCAGTGCTCATGGTTTTATACATACAAAATTGCAATACATTTCTTTAGGAGAGAAACATTTTTAATGAGGCGGGAAAAAAAAAAAAATCACTGAGTGCATCTTTAAGTACATTTAAATTCAGTTACTTTAATACTTGTGCTTAAGTGTTTTTCTCATGAGCTACTTTAACTTTTACTTTAGTCAATTTCCATAAATATATCTTTACTTTTACATCACTATGTCAATTGGGAACTTAAAGCAACACTAGAAGTTGTATTCCATAATCTTACAGACATACTACTTTAAGGTGGCCATCTTAACCTAAGTGGTTTACACTCCAAACTCTTCTACAATGCCAAATTTAGCCCCACAAACTGGTAGTCCTACTCATTAACCACCTAAACTAGCTTGGGCCAATTAATGGCAAGTTTCAACCAGTTACACCCCATGTAAAACCAGCTACTGTACCATGAAGCTAGTTTAAACAGGATTTTCCAACAGGCAGGAGTTAGAAGCATTATATTTTTAAGTTCATGACCTCTGACCTCCAAATCCAAGGAGCTACATTAGTGTTTTCATGTGAGGATGTGAGTAAAGAGGATTTAGCAAGTGCGTACGTGTTTAAAGCTTGTGAAGATTCTGAAGTGGTTAGCGCACTCTACTATTTTCCATTACACATGCAAATGAACTATACAAATTCAAATGAACCTTATTAAACATAAACAGCACATTGTGCTTTTCATCTCAGAGGTTGTAAAGAAAAGGGTAGAAGAGTTTTTTCCCCAAGAATAGAAATCTTTAATCTAAATTAATCTAAAGTGCAAAGATCTACAACAGTATTTGTCTACAACCCACAGAACTCCATATAAGGAACTCAGAATGGATGTAACAGAATACATCATCTCAGATACACCAATATGAGACTGTCTCATTACAATTTACAGCAAAGGCTAAAAACAAAGCCAACATATTGCTTTAGGGATTTACTGGGGTTTATAAAACACTTATGGATCCAAAAGTTGTATCTCGTCCAAAATGTGTATCTGGGAGGCTAAATAATCAGGGAAGTGGAATATGTAACCTAAATATTTGTGATCAGTAGTAACTGATGCTGCAAATTGTGATACCTCATTTGACCCTCTTTCGAATTGTTTTTTTTTTTTTTTTTACATTTCAGGACTTTGTCCATATGAGGTCACAAACAGATATAGATTTCAGAATTCAGATCCAATAACCATATCTGAAAGTTCCAACAGTTAGGGAATTAAGGGGGGGAAATAGTAGACTTAGGGATCAAAACCCTATCTGAACAATTTTGGATCCAAAAGTCTATATTTTACTATTGTATCCATAACTAACTGCCTACAGGATCCAAAAAATCTATCTATGAACGTTGGATAGTACTTTTGGATTCGATAGTCTACTTATTAACTGTATCCAATGATAATACATATACTTTTTTATTAAAAAGTACGAAATTAGGATTACAGTATTAGGGAAGCGTCAGGGCATAGACTTTAGGGTTACAATGTCAGAGAAATCATTCAAGCTAAAATAGAAATGTTTTTTTTTTTTTTTTTTTGGAGACATCCAAACTGACCAAAATACCAAAGACTGGGTTTTTACATTTAATCACAAACCTGTTTTTATTATTATTATCCACATTTTGGATAGACTTACGGATCCAAAATAACTATTCAATGTTCATAGATAGACTTTTGGATCTGATAGTCTATCTATTAAAATAGGGTTTTACAAAATCCCTAACCAGAGGCCACAAATGTCAGCTTCCAAATATTTCAATTATCAGTTCATAAACACTTTTTAGCCTGTTCTTTACACAAAACAAATCTATGACATCAAAACACTTCAATTGTTTCGCATGACTTAACCAAGTACATTTACGAACTTGTTTGAGACCAATACAATTGTGCAGTAGCTCAACTGACAAAGCACTGCACTTGTGTACAAAGGAACGGGGTACGAGTCTCGAAGAGTACGTTCGTCGACATGTGAGGTGAAAATGTAAAAAGCATCCCGAAATGATGTGGTTGATGAGCAATTGTGCTTTAATCACACATTTGCTTTTTATCACACTATTGGTTAGGTTTAAGCTTTTTAGGGTGTCAATTTGTTTTTTTATTATTCTCTTTTGTTGATCAATATAACAATAACTTTAAAGAAAATGTAACCAGCTTTTAGCATACATTTCATGAGATCAGGCTGAACTGATCAGACTTTGATTGTCCCATAGCTGACAATCAAATATCCCATAGACTTCCATAAAAAAATGTGTACCTATAATTTCTGCTAGAGCTTTCAATCTACCTACATCAAACTTGGCACAGATCTTCAGACCATTCTAACTAAGTATGCTTAATTATTCTAACCAGTTGAAACTACAAATGGCTAAAATCAACTTCAAACATCAAGGCTTTATAACCGTGTGAAACGTTTAGACAAGACTTGTCATGCCATCATCACAAATTGTTTTGCAAGGGTTTTTCCTTTTCTAGTTTAAATGCAGTCAGTAATTCTGACAGATAAAAAACAATGTACAGAATGTAGTCTATTTTGTTTCCCTACTACAGAAACATTCCCACAGTAAAGTATGCGAATATGTATCGCAAACTCTGGGTGGAACTGTCTTTGGCAGTGTGCATTACTCACAGGCAGATTTGAGGACAGATCAGGTTGAGGTTTCGCCCAGCTGTTGTCGTAGCCGATCTGAGATCTGCAATGGAAGCATCGCCGTGTTCCCGCCCACATCACGCCCTCCCATCTGCGATCCTCCTCCTCGTATGACAACGCCGTGTCCAGAGACATCGATCTCGTCCGGAAACGTCCAAGACCTCTAGAACATTCCATAGAGTTCCACATGTCAGCTGGACAAGTCTCCACAGACGTGAATGGTGTATTTGTGGTGGGTGTTTGTGCTGTGCCGGAGTCATTATCAGTAAACACATCAGACCTGGACTTCCTGGAAAACGACTCCCTTCTGCGTTTGAGCGCAGTTGGGGAATCGTGCCCAAATGAAGTATTAGAGGTCACATTTTTGTCCTGGTTCTGATCTGAATGTCCGGAGGTCTGATCTTTCTCAGCCACCTCATGGGGATCTGCAAAGATGGCCGCCTCCTTTTCCACAACTCCTGTTCCAAGATCAGTAGGTCTATAACTTGAGATTGTCTCAGCAGATTTCAGTTCGTCAAACAAGGACATCCGTTGCTTACCAACACGTTGATTTAGACTGTGCAATTTGTCAAAGATTTGAGATGGATAACAAACAGGATCCATCTGAACAGAGTACACTAAAGCACAAACCCCATTCCCATTAATTTTACTAATGTCTGGTGACAAAGAATTTGAAAGAGCTTTTTCAGTCAGTGTTTCTTGTCTCATCTGTGTAGAGTCGAACCTTGATTCCACTTGTCCCAGAACAGTATGAGAGTCCACTGTGTTGTTAATACTTCCAGAGTCTGCTGTTCTCAGAACAGTGTTTCTAGAGTTTAATGTATGGCCAAATTGAGTCCCAAAGTTCTGTTTATCTGCAGTGGACCTCTCTGTGTTTTGCTGTTCTGGACTCTTCTGTTGACTCTCTGTACTATCTTGTGATTTCGCATGCAGCATCTGCAAAATCCAGAAAAGCACAAAAAATCAAATATTTACATGCACAACTAAATCAGTGATAAATGTATTAATTACTGTTACAGTGTGACATTTTACCATGAAAGTCAATGTTAGTGCACTAGTGTACAATGTGAAAGTACTGTAGAGATATAATGGCATCGGATGATAATATCATGGAAATTGAGAGACCTGCGCTGGCCACATTAAACCAGCGAGTTGTTTACTCAAAAACCTCAGTGAACAGGACAGCCAGATTAGTGAACAAACTACTCAGTCTGTTTTGCGACTGGGCTCAGCGAATTAAAAAGAATCATCTCAAAAGAAGAATCATTTACTGTGAATCATTTTCATCATGAATCAGATGTTACTTTTGTATATCCACACCAATGAGGAATGCCATGTTTTCTTTCTAAAATATAGTGGAGTAAACAGTACAATGTTATGCTTTGACATGTAGTGAGGTAAAAGCACTTACAATGGAAGTGAATGGGACCAATTTCTGGAAGGTTTAAAAGGTAGAAATGTGAAGTTTAGAATTTGATTAAAGTACTTGCATTATTTCTTCTATTTAAACTTGTGTATTATTTGAGCTGTAAATTCAGTTTTTACAGCTTTTTATTGTTTACATCATTACGTTATGACGACAACAAAGTTGTAAAGTTAGATGCGGTAAAACTTCACACAAATATGTTAGTAAGTGTTGCTATCACTCTAAAAATCATGTTAACACGCATATTGTTTACATCTTGTGGCTAAACTTTTCAAACAGTAACTATTTTAACATTTACAGATTGGCCCCATTCACTTCCATTGTAAGTGCCTTACTGTAACCTTTGAACGCTTTGAAATACATTTTTGTGGTAATCAACATTATGCCATGTTGGAAATGCTGTCAATCAAGCTTCACTTGTATTGAACCTTTAATATTCCTTTAAAATGGTGGATTTCAGCTGTTTAGCGATATATTTCTTCTCACATAATAATTTTATTTACACTCAAATCAATCTTTTATGTCCATTAATTTGTTGATTTTGTTGATAGCCATGCAATAAGTGGCATAATGTACAGTCAGCTGGTTTTTATATCAAAATAAGCCCAGACAGGGTTGCATAGATTAGACATGTATCACCCTGTCTGGGTTTATTTTGCGATAACAACCGGGTGACTGTACATTATACCTTACATATTACAAATGAACCTTCTGCAATGTGAAGAGAAGAAATTTTGTATCATATCTTACCTTCATGAGCTCAGATGCCGGGCTGTTCTGCTGAGAGAGCACAGGTATGAACGGTTCCTCGAGGAAGCCACTGCTGTCTGATTGGAAACTGTTTGTCCGTGTCACATAAGATCCTAAACGGTCACCTACACGAAACCAAGAGCCATGAACATGTGCCTTCATATCACAAGGCAGCAGCAGAACACTAAAGCTTATTGTTCAGACTAAATAAACAAGTTTTTTTTACAACTCTGTAGTCAGGCATGCATTTATTCTGGACAGTAATAGAAACCCTGAATGCATGCACCACAGCACACATGAAAATGTCTGAACAATCTCATTGGCCATTTGCATAATATCAGAGATGGAAATTGTTCCATGTAAATTATTTGAATCCACAGTTTCAATTTTCAGGAAGCTCCCAAGAGAGCATTTGTTTTATTAAAGCAATGGTTTTTGATATTTAAAAAAACGAAAATGTTTTTAAATTAAAACTTAAATTGTGTCATCATTTATCCTTTTCAAACCAATATGACTTTCTTTTTGCAACAACATAAGAGTAAATCATTTATGACATTATGATGTTTTCTGTTTTGGTTAGAACAATCCCTTTAAGAATTTGAAAAGTATAATGTCCAACAGAGAATGGTGTGATAAGAAACAGAACAAATAAATGACTTTATTTCACCAGTGCTTCATAACACAACAATCTATTGCAATTAAAATAGCATATTTGTGTTCAAAAGTCAGAAGAGCAAACACACCTCCACGATCCACCGGGCCACTGCAAATCCCAGAAACACTGCCCTCATCAAAGCTCTGGATCTGAGAGACGAAATGAAGCAAGTTACACAGGCAACAATATGGAATAGAGGTTTGTGCGAGATAGATTGTTTTTACATTCAGAGTTTGATCCCATTTCCTACCCGGTCTCGCAGAATTTTACTGAGTTTAAGCGCTCCCGGATTATAATGGATTTTTTCCTCACCCCCTACAATTTAATTAAGGTAACGTTCACACAATCACGCAATACAAAAAAATCTATTTAGCCTTCTCAGTAATTTTAGGCTGCATTTTTTCCCATTAGGAACCATCAATTCAATTTCTAAGCATTTATGCATTTATTTATTTAATAAAGCAATTCATTTATTCAATAGTTCTATGTTTCTTTATTAAATGTTTTGATTTATTGTAGTTGTCTTGTTTTTCGCAACTGCAGAAAAATTAATTGTGTGGCTCAAAGGTTCACATAAAATGTTAATGTGTCATATAATAAGGAATTTTACTTTATTTTTTTATCTTGATTGACTGCGATAACATACCAGAACTTAAAAAAAAAGGAGCATTTATTGAAACTCCTGTTTACATAACTTTAGTCCCTCATCACAAAAAATCTGTGCGGCAAATACAAACATAATACGTAATAAGTCACCTCCTCTAGCTCGAAAGATTCCACAGGTTGCTGTGTGCTCCCATCGGTGGACAAGGGATTGGGCGGTAGTTTTATGATGTCTGATGTTCCTCTTGTTGTATTGCTGATTAAAATGGGCTCAGTTGATTCTAAATTGAAACTCTGTTCCTCTTGTAAGGGAAAGAGACCGCTGTTGTCAGATAAACTTTGCCGAGACCGTTTGGGTGGGATTCTATTATCTGCTGTTGGAGTTCCAGAGGATTCCATGCCAGACTGGGCTGAGTTCTCTGGAGGGAGTGCTTGCTGGTTCTGGGCCTGGCTGAGACTCTTCTTGGATGCTCTTTGCAGAATCATAGCCATGCGTTTCCTCCTTTCCCGTGCCTCCGAAGACATTTGGGAAGCTGAAGCTGCATCCACAACCGGAGAGGAGGGGCTAACCAGAGAGGTGAAGGTTGTGGTGACCTGCTGAAGGACCTCAAGCTGTCGAAATCGATCTGAACAAAGAGAGGAAGACAGATATAGTTATTTCATGACTAGTAGAAAACAGTTCCTCTTATTTAGACTATCAACACATTTCAGGAAATTTCCTGTTCTGGAAATGAGTGTCAAATTTATTTTACAGTAAAATATATCAGCTGTGTACAATCTGTTTACATATACTGTAGACATCAATAGTTCACCCAAAAATACTAATTCTGTCATCATCAACTAATTTAGTTCCAAACTAGTGACTTCCTTTCTTCCATGGAACACAAATGATGGCTCTTTTCTATACAACTGGAATTATTTGCTTTGAAAAGGTCTCAAAGCACCATAAATGTGTCATAAAAGTGGTCCATGCAATTTGTGCACTATATTCCAAGTCTTCTGAAGCCTTCAGTTTAAATTCATTGTAATACAATGGAAAAAGTGACCAGCACAGATTTAAAATATTCTACTTTTGTGTTCCACTTGAGAATGGTCATCATGACAAAGTGTTTAAATGTAGGTCAAGATGACCGGATGTTAGACACGTATCGGGTTTACAACCATATTTGAAAATGGCCCAAAATCAAATGCCAAAAATAAATTGCAACAAACACATGCAACAAAAACTGGGGGAAATAAAATGTTGAAGGTGTAAATGCAGCTTATGACAACTGTGTATGTATATAAAGATCAGAAATTGAAAGACTAGCTCCTGCTGGCATGGTACTCACTCCTGACATCTGGGTTTTCAATGTCCATTCGGCTCTGCTGAGCTTCAAGAAAGAGCTGAAAACTGATGCCTCGAGCATGGGACTTATAACAAATGAATCGGGCCGGGATTCTCCCCGTGATGTCGGGCTCGTCGATGCCGAAACCCAAATCCAGCAGCAGTTCTTCAGGGTCATCTTTTAACATATTTAACACATCCATCACACTGTGAAAAAAACAACAATGCAAGAATATATATGTTCACAAATGTCGAGTATGTCACAATCCAAGTCAAGTCTCAGGTCTTAGGGGCTGGAAATGCTTTTTGCCTCCATCCTTGCTGTTTTTCAGCTGTATAATTATGTAAACATGTGCTACAGATGGACGTTTTTGAACAATGCGGAGCGTCTTTCGTTTTTTCAGCATCTTGGGCAGTAGCACCGCGTTTTTTAGACACTTTGTTTGTTAAAAACACGTCTCAATACACCTGCGTTCTGCTCTATATGCTTTTATTTAGTACAATAAAAGCATATAGATTGTCTGACCAATCGCTTTGTATTTTGTCAAGAGTCTAGTTCTCGTTTTATTGTGGAGAAACAAAATTGTTGAGATCAAAACATTTTACACACTTTTTACAGGGAAATAAAACTTTTCCTAGGGAAAAAAAGTAGGAAATTAACTCAAAGACTCACAAGTGTATATTTCGGAGGCCAAGTCAAGTCTCAAGTAAATTCCTTGCGAGTTACAATAATTGACACTTAAGTTGCAAAGTTTGGGTCTTACCTGGCTCCAGATTGTATCGAGAAACCCGATGCAAGACTGTTTAACCTAGACAGAGAAGGAGGGTCTACAGATGACCTGTATGTGGATGACATCAAAATAAATGTTGTAAAATCAGGCAAAAGATTCAAGAAATGTTCCCAAATACTGTTGTCCTGCCCCTACAATCCACTCAAACTTCCAAGTTTCTCCAGTTTTCTGACCAGTTTCACAGGTCAGAAACGTTCTTCTCCTGCCTCATTCCCTCATCAGTGACATTCCACCTCATGCAAACCAGCCCATGTGGTGGCAGGTCAGCACAACCAGATCAGCATTTGCATGGGAAATATGACTCAAGTTTGGCAGGTGTCTGAACGAGGCTACGACACCTTACGCCCATATACGCATTAACACACTGGTGGGGCTGATATATAGTATATGCACATGCCCAGGGGCGTATATTCCAGGGGGATGGGGGAGTGTAACTCCCCTAATAATCAAAACAAGTACAACACCCCACCACCCCACTCACACACTTTGTATATTCATGTTACATCATGGGTTGTTTGGGATATGGAAAATTTGTTATATGATTATGTACAGTACCACATATGGGCGTAGATTTGGCCTGATCATGGGGGGTTGCTCTGTGAAGCATTTACATGTTTCCACTGAACATGGTATAAATATGGGGTGGGAGGGGGGGTTGTACTTGCTTGTTTTGATTAGTGGGGGTCCAATTTAAAGCTGGTGGACATGCATGCAAGAATTTTAAAAGTAGTAAGGGATGTTTAATTTTGGTATTCTCAATAATCACTAATTTTTAGTAAATGGCTAGACACTTACGTTTAGCTTAAAAATTATTAAGTAAAGTTCTGCAAGTTACGATTATAAAGTCCAATAAGAATACTGCAAACTATATATATATATATATATTCCTAATAAGTATTTTTGTCTTGTTTTACAGTAAAAATATCAAAACATCTTTCAAACAGCATTTCCTTTAAAAGCCATTTTTTTAAGATAATACATATTTTCAGAGTACATATATCTTGAAAAGTTTAATCTTAAAAAGGTTATTCTTCATACCCCATTGGTCTAAGACATATTTTTCTTATTTTAGGAAATAAACTTAACTTTAGATTTATGCTTAAAACAAGTATAAAAAAACAATTGCCAGAGAAAAGAGAAAAGAAGACGTGTTCTTACCTCTGAAAGCTCTGTACAGTCCTGAGAGAGAGTTTACTATATAAAGATGCTGCGTCAGACACAGAAAAAACATAGAGGTCATTTAAAGATGGAAAACAGCTTTGCTTTCAATTAAACACCTCCAGTCTCTAGTAGAGTAGCTATATTAGGTCAATATTCATCCTTGTTGTTTTGATGATCTAGTCCTCTCATAAACAATTTCAACAGAAGACTTTGGCATGTTGTCAGGGAAAAAGTGTCTAGCTGGGCCTTGATGTTGTCTTATAAGTGCATCCTGATCCAATGAGGCCAACTTGCGTTGCCAAACCAACATCTTCGTTTAATCACAGCGATTCGAAGTGTAACAATCCATTCCGTCCAGTCAACCTTCTATTGCCACTGTGTTATGAAACCAAAGCACCACGTTTGTTAGACGGGGTGTGTCTGACTGAGGGCAAATGCCTGACAGAATGTGAATCAGAGATTTAGAGGAGGCAAGCAACTTTTCCCACAAAGAGTTTGAGTCAGAGTCGACAGCAAGCAAAGACTCAAATTTAAAAGAGAATCCAGTGAGCACCTTGAAACAGACAGACAGAAGCCAGGACGTAAAGATTGAGCCCTGGATAGAAAACAGGACTCTAAGGAAGACAGAACCCTGTCGACAAAGACAGCATGCAAAGCAGATAGACAGAATAAAAAAGGTGGGTGAAGTGAAAATGGACATGAGGGAGGTATGGGAAGAAGGCAAAAGCAGTCCTCTTCGGCAAAATATTCGATACAAAAAATGGACCTGGTCCTCAAAGTGAAACGTCAGCTCAAGGCTAACTTCTGTAAATTTCCCTACAGCCTGGGTGCCACAATGGCAATGGAAAGAAAAGAACACAGTGAATTGCAGTTTTTCAGAAACCACTGTGATTAGCATACATGTAAACAGGAGTTGTGGGCCTACTTAAGAAACAAATCAAATATTTAAATAGAACTGGCATTTAGAGTTTCTTCAACTTTGGGCACTTTTAACTATGTGAATTTCTAAAAAGGAAAGTGTCTTTAAAACATTTTACACACTCTCAATTTTTTTATTTGTCTACCAACAATGTATAGCATTGTATGTAAATGTACCACAGGAGAGTCATGTAATTTGCTATTTTTTCTAAAAGTCATGAAAATTCCACATTTCTCACATTATGTTTTGTGTCTAACAGAATTATGTTGTGGAAATGACACTAATATAAAATGTATATATATATATATTTTTTTTAAATGGATGCCTCATTTTCCTTGCTAAGGCTAATTTTACAGCTTACATTTTATTTATCCTTAATACACACAATTAAATCGCAATGTTTTCAGTAATTTGGCAAAATGACACGCAATAAAAAGACTCTTAAGTGATATTTACCGTCAATTCTTCAATCATCTTAATTGATGAATTGATTCAATCAAACTTAATTTCATCTCAAGAATGTTCCTCACAGACACTTTTGTTGACCTGGTAAACAAGTACAATAACGTTTGAAAAATAGTTATTATTTGGGAAATTGTTTTTGGTTGTCGTGTTGGTGGAAATTATGTCAAAACTATGGGGACGGTCATATTTTTTAATTGATAGAAATACATTTCACACAAAAATGGTTTATGTTTGTTTCACCCTATGTTTAGATTATCATAATTTTAAACCTGTAATAGTTTATATTTTAATATTGTATGTCTGGGACAAGGATAAAAAAGTAAAATATGTTCATAAGGCTTTTAAAAATTATTACAAATAAATTATGAAGGCATGGTACCACTTTTCCAATTCAGTTTTATTGTAACCTTCATATAACAAAAAGAAAAAGAAAGTTGAAGCCAGCCGAGTTAGGGTTAGGCTCAAAAAACAAAACAAACAGAAGGAAAACAAAAATAAATTCCAAAGACATGAAAGTGCCTGAAGTTGAAGAAACACCCAGCTCACTATATTTTTCATTATTTGGGCATTTGTGATACTGTAGATATAATTGCTCAGGTATTAATGGATGAATAATTGGGCAAAATACCCATACAAGATGTTGGTTTGGCAAAATAAGCTAGCCTCAACGGATCAGGATTCCCTTAAAAGAAGACATCAAGGCCCAGTATGTCCATGACAACATGGCAAAATCTTCTATAGAGTTGTTTATGAGAGGACAAGAACATCAAAAACAAAAAGCATGCACAATATAATATAGCACATTAGGACGTGTACTTCGATCGACATCCTTTGATGACCCTGGAACAACACTCACGTCATACAGTTAGTGGCCTTTCCATAAAACTAACCCTAAGGATGTAACCTCATTTTCAACATTGGGGGACTATATGTAAAATTGGTCATTGAAATCCCTATATTGATGGGACACTATTCTAAATTGGATGAGCCACATTCAAAGCCATTGTAAAATATCCAATATATGCACACCTATGACTGCAACCAAAAACACCTTCACTCTAAAATCAAAGCAAAATAGGTTAAAAAGAATGTTGTTGAACTCTACCCCAAACCAAAAATCTGACTGGTTGATATGAAATTTGATCTGGGACAAACCAGACTTGGGTAAATCATGTTAAACTAAGGAGTACATCTTTCTCCCTTTTATCTAGTCCTTATCTGTTTGCGTGACTGGAAACCAAACAGCATCAGGTAAACTTTCTTCAAATATGCCACGATACAGCTCAGAATGGCGTCCCCTAAAGCAGGAAACAGCAGCGACTGGACTATCTCACATTCTGTCAGTGTTTGTATGGAGAGATCTGCCATGTTTAAAATCCAGACTTAGCAGAGTCATTCGGAATCAGTCAATCTATTCTAAGACATGGCCCGCTGCTGCTTCACAAACGTAGAGATGTCCATACGCCACTGTATTTAAGTGACCTTCTACCATGCTATTTTCCATCATGTTCAATGGCAAAATTCTGGCCTGTTAATAGTACCTCGAAAATCGAAATCCACAAAAGGAGCTAGATCCTTTTCATATGGCCCCTAAACTATGGAACAGTCTCCCCAACACTGTTCGAGATGCACACACTCACTCAGTTTAAGTCTAGACTTAAGACTCACCTATTTAGCCAGGCATACACCTAATTTATCCCTCAACTCACAATTAGGCTGCTTTAGTTTGGTCTGCCAGAGCCAGAACCCAGAAACATTGATCATGATCTATAAATCTGCAATAATTTGAATGGAATCTATGCTAATATTATTTTATTTGTTTCACTTTGTTTTGAACTGCGATGCACCGAACTAATCTCTGCCTGCATCACCTTGGTCTAATGATGGACTACACTCTTGAAATGGAATACATGGACTATCAATGAATTGCCAACAAAACCCTTCATCAGCCATTTAACAAGGACAGTTGCATCTACGTGAACTTCTGCAGTTAATCCAGGATGGACTTCAAAGACATTAGTATAACTTACAGTTCATACAAAATCTTTGTTTAAACACTGACCCTTAACACTTACTTAGATTAATACATTTCAACCATGACTTGCACTATACATAAGTAATATTGGCATTATATTCTTGATGTTAGCCAGAGGGGAACTGGCTCCCAAGTTTCTCCCAAGGTTATTTTTCTCCATTAACCAACATCTTATGTAGTTTTGTGTTCCTTGCCACAGTCGCCTTCAGCTTGCTCACTGGAGTTATAAATACAATTATTATTTAATTACTTATTTTTAAATCCGGGTGGCAGAGGACAAATCTCAGTTGCCTCTACATCTGTGACCGTCAATCCTCTCATCTTATCACATGGCTTGTTGAGTGCATTACAGTGGAGACGTAGCACAAGTGGAGGCTTCGCGCCATTCTCCGCGGCATCGACACACAACTCACCAAGCGCCCCACTGAGAGCGAGAACCACATTATAGCAACCACGAGTGAGTTACCCCATGTGACTCTACCCTCCCTAGCAACTGGGCCAATTTGGTTGCTTAGGAGACCTGGCTGGTGTCACTCAGAATGCCCTGGATTTAAACTCGCGACTCCTCTTACTAGGATCTTTACTAGGTGAGCTACCCAGGCCCGACAAATGGCATTTATCATTGATTATGTGAATGTGTTTATTTCCTAGTTTCCATGGGACCACAGGTGTATCTGAGGCTGTTTGCGCAACACGCCATCAGTAGCACCACAGAAAAAGGTAAATACATTAGAATTGATGCAAAAATATCTGATGGGGGACATTTACAATTCCAAAAGAGAAATGTTTGTTCTCTATTGAAAAAGCTATTGGTCAATTTTGGAACAGATGCAACACGTTTATAAGGTAAGTGGACACTGTTATGGTTATAACTAATGTGAGCACCTTAAAATGCCCAAATATCAGCTGAATAATCGCCATTCATCAATATATCCATCAATTATTTGTCAGCACCACCTCTGGACATATCGGAGATGAATTGCTTGTCTGTTCAAAACACAGTCATTTATCAGCCAAGTATTTGGCTTATAAGGTTTAACTGAACAGAGCAATACAACAAGGGAATGTTTACCTTCCACTCCCAGTGCCAGATCATCTTCTGCACTCCTGTTTCTCCTTATAGGCTTCTCTGTAAGCAAAGCAAAAGATTAAAATACAGTATTTACAAAGCAGTCTTAAGTAATGAAATTCAAAAGGAACTAATTCAAACCCTCAGTTCACTTGCCAATAGGACAGCTTTTTAAAGTGACAAATCAGATAACATGATATTGTAAAGTATATTTGCAGTGCAAATCGAATCATATCAGCATGTCAACTGCATAATCCATTGCACAACACTGTAAACCAGGTGGCGTATTAACACCGAGCTACAGGGTTAAATGAGCATTCATAAAACTGATTTGCATGTTCTTTGAAGAGCACATTAATCAAGCTACAATGTACTAAATTGAAATTATAAAACGAGCACCTATAAAACAATAAATATTCATATAAATATAAAGCTTTTGCTCCAAAACAAACCCCAATATTGAATATAATATCTAAGATTCTGAATTAAACCACTTTATAACAACAGATTATTTAAAAAATATATTTATTACACAATATTCTGGAGTTTTAATTAAGAAACAGTACATATGTTCAATAAATAGTGTATTCTAAAACAATTATAAGTGCATATGTATTTAATATACTGTACTGTATCCTCCATGGCAATCACATATGAGCTCTGTTTTTTGCAGTGACATGTAATCTTACTTGCCGTCTCCAGGGCAACCTCTGGTTTTGCATCATCCCTAAACAAGGAAGTCGAGCTCTGTTAATGACCACATCACTGGGAGGAAAAGCTTTTTAAGAAAACAATGTCGAAAGAAATGCAAAAACACGACAGCAACACAAGCCATAAGTGTTTAAACTCCCATCTTAAATAAAGCCAAACTAAAAGAGACATGAAAGCAGCTCTTACTTGGGTATTGATGTAAGCCAGCGTTGTACAATGTCTTCGCCACATTTCCCTGTTCAAAACAAATATTCGATCTAGTTCATCCCATCTTCTTGCAATTCAGTTTAGTAAATAAGAGTTTAATTGCTACAGTCTCCTCTAAACCAATATTTCCCAACATCTTTTTATTTATGCACCCCTAAATCCCCATTAATAAAGCCAAAAGTTAAATTTAAAACTAATTTCAATATATAGATTCTGCTATGCATGTCATTCACACACAAATATAAAACATGCACAGATTAAACCCATTATTTTAGTATTTGTTTTCTTTATAAATCATTTAAAAAATGATTAAACATATAATCATGATTCATACACATGATTAATCTAAGTATGTACCCCTGGTTAGGACTCTGGTCTACACTTAACAGAGAAACTACTTGGGATGACTGGCAAAAGAATATTGCAATCAACTATATAAGATTATAGACCAAAATAACATCTATGCACATATAATAAGCAAACATCTCAGATGAGTGTAATCATACGTACTTTTATTAGAATTGATAATCTGATCAATCTCAGAATTATCTGTCCTGCTCCACTTATTTCGTGAAGCCCGTAGAATCGCTTTTCTGTCTGGCAAAATATCTGTAGCCATCACTGAGTACATCAGGTCCACGCTAACCAAACATCCACCACAGCAGTGGCAAACACTTCAATACTAGGTCATCTCCTCCGGGCAAAAAGCTGTAAAACGCAAATATATTTAATCCAAGCTCAAGACACTTTTTGCCGCATTAAAAGTGTGAGTGAGTGGTTTGGCCCTTGTGTTTATCAGGAATGAACAGTTGGAGTTGCTTGTAGGAACAGTCAGTCCCAGATAGTCAGATAGAGCTCGTTCCAGGAATATCTACTGCACAGAAAAAAAGCATATATATATATATATATATATATATATATATATATATATATATATATATATATATATATAAGCACTGTGCAAAAGTCTTACGCACATAAGATGTTTCACAAAAACATTTGTCTTAAGATGGTTATTTATATCTTCAGCTTTAATGTATCAATAAGAAATATCAATTTTAGACTTCCAAACATTCATTTTGCAAATAGAACTAATAGAATAGAGCACAATAGTATATAAGTGTCCTACAACAGATGGGAACACAGAGCCCCCCCACAGAGCCTGGATCTCAACATCATTGAGTCAGTCTGGGATTACATGAAGAGACAGAAACAATTCAGGAAGCCGAAATAGTTAGAAGAACTGTGGAAAGTTCTCCAAGAAGCTTGGAACATCCTATCTGCCAACAACCAAGAAAAACTGTGTCTTAGGTGTACCTTTAAGAATTGGTGCTGTTTTGAAGGCGGAGGTTGCCACAACAAGCATTGATTTCGACTTTGTATGACATTAATTGATAAATGAAAACTATTTATGGTATTATTTCTGAAGACATCCTCACTATGCAACATTTTTCACAAGTGCCTAAAACATTTGCACATTAGTGTATATATATATATACACACACACACACTCACCTAAAGGATTATTAGGAACACATACTAATATTGTGTTTGACCCCTTTCGCCTTCAGAACTGCCTTAATTCTACGTGGCATTGATTCAACAAGGTGCTGAAAGCATTCTTTAGAAATGTTGGCCCATACTGATAGGATAGCATCTTGCAGTTGATGGAGATTTGTGGGATGCACATCCAGGGCACGAAGCTCCTGTTCCACCACATCCCAAAGATGCTCTATTGGGTTGAGATCTGGTGACTGTGGGGGCCATTTTAGTACAGTGAACTCATTGTCATGTTCAAGAAACCAATTTGAAATGATTCGAGCTTTGTGACATGATGCATTATCCTGCTGGAAGTAGCCATCAGAGGATGGGTACATGGTGGCCATAAAGGGATGGACATGGCCAGAAACAATGCTCAGGTAGGCCGTGGCATTTAAACGATGCCCAATTGGCACTAAGGGGCCTAAAGTGTGCCAAGAAAACATCCCCCACACCATTACACCACCACCACCACCAGCCTGCACAGTGGTAACAAGGCATGATGGATCCATGTTCTCATTCTGTTTACGCCAAATTCTGACTCTACCATCTGAATGTCTCAACAGAAATCGAGACTCATCAGACCAGGCAACATTTTTCCAGTCTTCAACTGTCCAATTTTGGTGAGCTCTTACAAATTGTAGCCTCTTTTTCCTATTTGTAGTGGAGACGAGTGGTACCCGGTGGGGTCTTCTGCTGTTGTAGCCCATCCGCCTCAAGGTTGTGCGTGTTGTGGCTTCACAAATGCTTTGCTGCATACCTCGGTTGTAACGAGTGGTTATTTCAGGCAAAGTTGCTCTTCTATCAGCTTGAATCAGTCGGCCCATTCTCCTCTGACCTCTAGCATCAACAAGGCATTTTCAGCCCACAGGACTGCCGCATACTGGATGTTTTTCCCTTTTCACACCATTCTTTGTAAACCCTAGAAATGGTTGTGCGTGAAAATCCCAGTAACTGAGCAGATTGTGAAATACTCAGACCGGCCCGTCTGGCACCAACAACCATGCCACGCTCAAAATTGCTTAAATCACCTTTCTTTCCCATTCTGACATTCAGTTTGGAGTTCAGGAGATTGTCTTGACCAGGACCACACCCCTAAATGCATTGAAGCAACTGCCATGTGATTGGTTGATTACATAATTGCATTAATGAGAAATTGAACAGGTGTTCCTAATAATCTTTTAGGTGAGTGTACATATACACATATACAGAGTTGAAGTCAGAAATACATGCACTTAGATTGAAGTCATTAAAACACATTTCTAACCACTCCACAGATTTAATATTAGCAAACTATAGATTTGGCAAGTCGTTTAGGATCTTTTCTATAATATCAATTATGCATGACATGAATAATTTTTCTAACAATTGTTTACAGACAGATTGTTTCACTTTTAATTGACTATATCACAATTCCAGTTGGTCAGAAGTTTACATACACTAAATTAACTGTGCCTTTAAGCAGCTTGGAAAATTCCAGAAATGTATGTCAAGCATTTAGACAATAAGACAATCATCTTCTGATAGGATAGATATATATTTATTATTATAATTTTTTTTACATCTCGGACAACCTTATTCCTTAACACACACTACCTTATTCCTGAACAACCTCTGTCTGTCTGTCTGTCTGTCTGTCTGTCTGTGTGTGTGTGTGTGTGTGTGTGTGTGTGTGTGTGTGTGTGTGTGTGTGTGTGTGTGTGTGTGTGTGTGTGTGTGTGTGTGTGTGTGTGTGTGTGTGTGTGTGTGTGTGTGTGTGTGTGTGTGTGTGTTAGTTATCCCGGGAAAGGTCCAGAAGTAAGCCCTTCACAGTGATCACACCAACCTGCTACCAACTTTAACTTCTTTATATCATGTAGACAACATTAAAACTCATCACTTTACAATCGATTGCCATAACAATGCAAGAAAAAACACAAATATTTCATGAAACAATCATTAATCGATATGCAAGATAGATAAATGCACATCAATGATAACAAGGCAGAAAAAAGCTATTGATTGAATGTTTGTAGGCTACTGTATACCAACAAAACATACATCACCTGCCGCTTTCCACCACAACCAAGCATCAACTACCGTGAATAAAACAAACACTCACGCGCTCTAAACAAACACTCTCACGCGCTCTGAGGAGAATGTTCAAACTGAGCACTGAACTAACACTGACCTCTCACACGACGCTGCTGATCTCTTTATCAACCAGGGCTAAAATGGGAACAATTTCTAATTTGGTCCACATTTGGGGAAAAGACAGAAGGCTTATGCAAATAACTTCGGAGGAAAACAACATCCAGAAAAACACACGATGTTTGTCGCGCTCTGATCTGAAAGAGCAATTGAATTTAGATGTGTCAGAAAGAGGAATTGAGCGCTTTTCATGCGTGCAGAAACATGATATATGTTGCCCATCCTGTTAGAAGGAAGTGTGTGTGGTATTTTAAAATACTGTGCTTCCACCTCTCACCTGTAAACCGAGTGTGAGTCACCAAAACATTCTTATATGTTATGTTAACATATATGAAAATCACACCAAATCCACGTTGTGATACAAATAATTATGGGGAGATGCGATCATAAGAATGTTTTTATTCTTGTAATGTATTAAGTCACTGATGAGGAACTAGTGCAGTTCTGCTTTTGAACCGCTAGATGTCACAAAAAGACCAATCCATATCTACTTCGAGAACCAGTTAATCTTTATCCTCGGTAGTTAATGCCACCATGCATATTTGCAATAAAAATGAATGGCAATTTCCACCCAAAAGGCTGCAAGATAAAATGTGGAAACTGTATATATATATTTTTTTTCTGTGCTCACTATGGACATTAAACTCTTCTCAAAAAAAGGTGACTTGCACCAATTTGGCTGCATAATGCATATATATGCCTACTGTGTGTGTGTGTGTGTGTGTGTGTGTGTGTGTGTGTGTGTGTGTGTGTGTGTGTGTGTGTGTGTGTATAGTATATATATATATATATATATATATATATATATATATATATATATAATTTGATGCATATAT
The DNA here is from genome assembly GCF_025860055.1 of Xyrauchen texanus. NCBI lineage: Eukaryota > Metazoa > Chordata > Actinopteri > Cypriniformes > Catostomidae > Xyrauchen > Xyrauchen texanus. The sequence goes on from NC_068317.1 coordinate 27,935,137, forward strand.
GTATAGCGTTATTTACTGTCTGATTGTTAATGCTTAGTTAATTTACATTTAAATATGAATATATGCATATTAAAAGACTATATGAATCAAGATATCATGAAATTTCTAATTATTAAATGTACTGTACGGTGGCCCCAAAATTTGGACACTGCAAACAAACAGTTCAAGACCTTTTTTCAGAACTAATTTCACATTTCTAGCCATTTTTATTTTCTCTTTTAACCATCTTTTAAGTTTCGTTTTTACTGGAAATCAGTTCCCCTCAAGTTCACAGAGGTTTTCTAGTAGAAATTGTTTGATTATTGTTTTATAATTTAAAACTTAACAAACATATTTGTCTTGTGATGCATTATATATGTCAATGAAAATTAATTTTGTGTTTTAACATTTTAATCCTGTTTTGAACCCATTTACTGGTCCTTAAGAGTGACTTTCCTTGCATACTTTGCACATTCCAAATGGGATTTGACACATTCCGACAGGGGCAGGCGCAGAGCACATCTGGAGCAGATGGGTTTTAAGTGTCTTGCTCCAGGGCATGAGAGCAGTTCCTCTGCCTTCCACTTCATACTGGGATGCTTTACATGACATCACCAAGAGTCTGTTTCTTAAACTTTCATGAGCCTCAGAGCTGAATAAAATGCTGTCACCACATTGGCTGGGCTGGATAATGTTTTAAATGGCTGTATTAGCCCTTCAACACATCTCTTTCCCCCCAAGGCCACCACAAGTGTCCTTACAGAAAACATTAGAGACCATCTTCACTCAGAACATATGTAGAGAGGTTTGTGTCTTAAGTGAAGGAAACAAAAGCGTAGAACAATCAAGTAGTGTTCAATGGGTTTTGTTCATAACGGTACATGTTTTCAACACAGCATGAATATTTGAGCAGCCTGCAACTGCTAATTTAATCATTCAGCATCTGTTACAATTACTCTGGCTTCGATACCTAGATTTGCCTACAAGAACTGAATGTAGAGTGTTAGTAGTCAGATTTAGAACAAAGAATATTGAAATATAGGATTTTTACAATGTTATATTTCATCTTATTCTATTTAATATACTGGATTTTACTGTGTTGTTTTGACTTACGTAAAATTATGACTCAGACTTGACGTTTCTGTGCAATTTATCCATTTCTTCAAATATCTTCCTTCCTTACATCCTTCTGTCTGTCTGTCTTTCTTTTTCTTCCTTCTTCCTTCAATCTTTTCTTCCTTATCTCCTTCCTTCATTTCATTCACTCCTTCCACCTTCTTTCCATCCTTCCTTTTTTCTCCATCTTTTTTCCTTTCTTCCTTCTGTCTGTTTTTCTTTATCTTTGTTTCTTCTTCCTCATTCACTCTTTTCTTCTATATCTCATTCCTTCCTTCACTCCTTCCTACATTTCATTCACTCCTTCCACCTTCTTTCCATCCTTCCTTTCTTCCTTCTGTCTGTCTTTCTTTATCTTTGTTTCTTCTTCCTCATTCACTCGTTTCTTCTTTATCTCATTCCTTCCTTCACTCCTTCCACCTTCTTGCCTTCTTTCCATCCTTCCTTTCTTTCTCTATCTTTCTTCCTTCCTTCCTTCCTTTCTTCTGTCTGTCTTTCTTTATCTCATTCCTTCCTTCACTCCTTCCTACATTTCATTCACTCCTTCCACCTTCTTGCCTTCTTTCCATCCTTCCTTTCTTTCTCTATCTTTCTTCCTTCTGTCTGTCTTTCTTTATCTTTGTTTCTTCTTCCTCATTCACTCTTCTTCTATATCTCATTCTTTCCTTCACTCCTTCCTACATTTCATTCACTCCTTCCACCTTCTTTCCATCCTTCCTTTCTTTCTCTATCTTTCTTCCTTCCTTCTGTCTGTCTTTCTTTATCTTTGTTTCTTCTTCACTCTTTTCTTATCTCATTCCTTCCTTTATTTCATTCACTCTTCCATCTTCTTGCCTTCCTTCCTTTCTTTCTTCCTTTCTTTCTTTCTTTCTTTCTACCTTCTTTGGTCCAGGTCAAAGAGGTCAAGCATATCTTTATTGTCCCCGAGGGGCAATTTGTTGTACAGTCAGCAGTAAACACACAACCATCACACAAACATTAATAAATGGACAATAAACATAAAATCACATTTAATTATTTAAAAAGCCAATGGCAGCTGGAACAAATGTGTTAAGTCTATTTGTCCGACATGTTGGCAGATTACATCTGCAGCCAGATGGAAGCAACATAAAGTCCTTGGACAGGGGTGGCTAGAATCAATAAAAATTGACTGGGCCTTCTTTAAAATCCTGACCTTGTACAGATGATTTAAGTCATTCAAGGTTGTGCCTGCAATTTTGCTGCACACTTTAACAAACACTGCAATCTGTTTCTATTTTTAATGTTAAGTGACCCAAACCAGCTGACAAAAGAAAACATAAGGACAGATAAAAAAAAAAACAGGAATTAAACATTTTCATAAAAGTATTATCAACATTAAAACTTTGAAGCTTACGATAAAAGTACATACGTTGGTGGGCTTTTCAACACACAGCATCCACCTGATCCTCGAAGGTCAACTATATAAGATATTTGTACTGCTGCACAAACTCAACAGCCTGATCACTAAACACTACAGGGGATATGGCCATTGGGTTCCTCCTCAAATCTATTGTCATCTCTTTAGTTTTAGAGACATTAATTTCCAAAAAGGATAACTTACTCCAATCTGTGAATTCTTCCACTACAGGACCATGATCAGGGTCATCACTATTGACGAGAGACAAGATCACCGAACTTAATCAGCAAACTTAATGATATGGCTCCTTATATATTGCTTTGGCACTTGTTAGTGTATAGTACAAATAAAAAAGGTGAGAGGACGCACCACTGGGGCAATCCGGTGGAGGAGAAAATAACATCTGATAAGACACCATTTACCTTCACATGTTGCAACCTTCCAGTTAAAAAACCCATCAGCCAACATATCATGCCAGGAGCAATGCAGTGGATACTGTCTAGCCATTCTGTTAAAATATAAAAGCTGAATCGTTAAAAAAGAATCGTCTTTGCATCCTCAAGTTGTGATTGAATCATGTTTAATAGGGTGTCTATTGCATCGTCAACACCCCATTATCATTATATAATAAACCTTACACATTATAAATGTTGTAATTACTTTAAAAATGAAGTTGACTTAGATAAACATTACTTGAAATGTCAAGTTTTGGACTCATAACTCAAATATCTGAGTTCACAGAATTTTTTATTCTTAAAAAATTCTAGTCTTAAGATTTTAAGTGTTAATAACTCATACGATTGAGTATGAAATCGAGGATATGGGGAAAATCCATGATCCCTTGTGCTTGAATTATTTAATTATGTTTTCTTGGTCAAAGTTGGACTCTGATAACACTATTTCACTTCAGCTTGGGCATGTGCAACTGCAGTACAGGTTTATCTATATTTTAGTGGAGAATTACGTTTATTGAATTACTGATGAAGAATCGGTTATAATCTTTGAGTCAGTTCCACTAAAATGATTAAGTAATTGCAACAATATTTAAATGACAAATCTGAGTTAAGTCTACTTGCATCTAGTTCATTGTATATGAACACCAAGTTAAGTGAACTTTATTAAATAAGGTTTGGAGACGCCATTACTTGAGTAAATAGCTCCGTCGAGCCATTACCAATCAATTGAGTAAAGACAACTTATTAGTGTTTTCACTACACTGTAATATTAAACATGAACATTAGTGAATGAAAACATCACATTCTTACCAGTTTACTCTCTCACATGCTCCAGTTCTTACAGCTTTAATATGTGTGAACTCGATTTGTGCTTGCGTTGTTGAGAGTAACAGTATGTGCTCCTCGCATGTGTGGGTTTAAGTCCCACTGTTTTAGATATGAGCAGAATGGTTCTGGTGGTTTTGAATGTGACTGTGTTCTCGTGCTCGTTTTGGATGGAGCTGGATACAGGCTGTCTGTGGGTGGGTTGCACAGACCGAGGCTGCTGGTTGGTCATTGGGTCCAGACCATGACTAATCCAAACCCCACCAGGATGACCAGATGGGGCCTTCAGATTGACTGAGAACAAGAACTGGCCAACATTTCAGAAGACAATGACATTTTTACATAACTTTGTTCAAATAAGAGTTTTTTTCTGTCTTTATGGAATATGCAGTTATTACACATTCAATATAAAGGGAAATAAACATATCATAATATTAGAGAGCCAGACAGAGCGAAAGACGGGTCTATATCTCCCATATAATCAAAATATTGTAAAAATGCACCAGATATCATAACAATAATCATCAAACCTGGAGTTGAACAATAAACATCTAACATGGATTGCTAGAAGCAGCAATTAGATTTCCAAAATCCATATTGTTGAGCCCTGGCATATGTGTGTGTGTTTATTTGAGAGTGAGTATCTGTGTTGCCAGATTCTTGTTTTCTAGATCATTCACAAGAGCCTCAGAGGCTTGGAGAGTGGAGATTAAATTAAGGCTTAGGTGGGGACAGCTGCCTGTTGAAAACCAAGGACATTCAGGCCTGTTCCTGAGGGTGTACCGTCCAGCACGCTTTCCATAACCGCTCCAACACAAGGATCCTTCCGCTGGTAGCAACCAAGGTTAAATTTGGTACATCAAAATAAAAATTACTACTGCCAGATGGGTTTTGGCAAGAGAGGAGCAATATATGAGCCCCACTAAATGGAGCAAATCTGCATAAAATTGTGTGTGCTCGCGTGTAATCACCAGGGGCGTAGATTCTGGGGATGGGTAACCCCACAATAAACAAAACAAGCAAATACAGCAGCTTCTGTCTTCTCTCTCTTACAGCTATGGATCATAAACATCTATATTAGCTGCTAAAGATCCAATTAAAATGTACAGTAATGAAAGCAACACATATAGCAGAAGAAGAAAGCATGCATTTGAACTTGTGAGATGTTTTTCTCTGGTAACAATGAAGAATAAGATGCAATAAAAGGAAAAATAGGCAGATTTCCAAAACAATATTTGTAGTGGTGCTTCTCATTGCGTCAGGGTAGATGATTAGACAAGCATGAAAAGGCCACTGATGGCAAATGATGAAATGACATGCAGAAAAGCAGCTGGGGTCACACTAATGCATAACATTTCCATACCATTCCTACAACATTCAGGTAACAATAAATATTAGGAAGCAGAGAGAGGACAGTCCAATGAGTGCTATACTATATCCAATTATCACAGTAGTAAATGAAACAGGTGGCTAATTCCAAATGTTTCAAACATTTCATAAATAAATGGATTTCTCTTTCATTTAAACAGACCAAAAAAATGGTCTCATGAGAAACCAAATTTTGGCCTTAACATCTCCTCATTCAGGGTTGCTTCACAAACAGATGCCAGACAGTTTAGGAAGAAGCCCGGCTTGAATTGTGCCAGAGGAACCTGATCTGGGACTGGGCAACAATTGCTAGGGACTGCAGGAGACTGAACGGTACAGCACCGGTCCAATGTGTGCCTCCACAGGGGCCAAATGAGAGGGTACGACCCATTTAATCCATGCCAAAGACTTCACCCATACCAAATCTGTTTAAATCTAAAGTACATTCCCACCAAATGCAGCAAGCAGGCCCGATCAGATTTAAGCACGGACAGGGTGAGGCTGCTTGTATGTTCACCCTGTTGGACCCTGATGGACACACTTGGCACAACTCTGATATAAATCACAGTCACATCAACGTTTCTGGCATTGTGCATCAATGCCACAGACACACACTTCTCCCACCCGCCCCCACTAGTCCCTGGACTATTGCATAGTGTAGCATTGGCAAGAGTGAAATTAAAATCACTTAGTGTGGATCAGTGGCACTGAGCAGATCATTTCTTCATGCTATCATATGGGCTTTGTTTTGTATGTAGTTTCATGTAACAATGATTCTAATGAGATTAGAAATTAGGAAATTAGAACTTTAACACCATTGCTGCCCTGAAGTACTTCTGTAAGATTATATTATATTACATTACATTATACTGTATATATTATATTATATTATATATCTTTTTGAGACACTTTGCCCCAGAAACACATTTTGAGTTTTTTTCAATAAAGTAAAAAGCATTTGAATGATTACAGTTATTTAGTGTAAAGTTGTTTTAATTATAATTTTTATAGTGGTTTTAGGCTTTGTTGAAATTACATTGTCATGGCAACAAAGTTGTACAATTAGCTTTAAAGGAATATTCTGGGTTCAATACAAGTTGAGCTCAACAGACAGCATTTGTGGCATATTGTTGATTACCACAAACATGTATTTAGACTTTACTTAAAAAAAAAGAGAAAAAAAGAAAGCAAAAATCTGGGTTACAGTGAGGAACTTTAAACGGAAGTAAATGGGGACAATTTTTTTAACATTAAAATACTCACTGTTTTAAAAGTATAGCAAAAATACATAAACAATATGTGTGTTAACATGATTTTAGTGTGATAAAATCACTTACTAACCTTTTTTGTGTACATTTATAGCCAATTTTACAACTTAATTACCATGATGATGTAATGTCAACAAACTCTAAACAGAAGAATTAATGTAAGTGCTTTTATAAAATCATGAGCTTCACATTTCTGCATTTAAACCCTCCAAAAATTGGCCCTCATTCACTTCCATTGTTAGTGCCTCACTATAACCTCAATATTAGCTTTTTTTAAAGTAAAGGAGGGATGAGTAAAAAAACTAAAATAAAATTGTGCTAATAAACAGTATGCCACACATGCTGTCAATTGAGCTTCACTTATATTGACCCCGGAAAATTATTTTAAGGATTGGCTTCTCTTCCATTGTAAGTACTTCACTGTAAACGACATCTCTGCTTTAATTATTTTAAAGGAAGGGATGAGTAAAAATTCCTATCGCAAAAGTATTACAACATAATATCAAATACAGAAATCCTCTTTAAAACTCTAAAAATGTTATTTTAATAATTCATTATGTACAATAATTCAGCTAAAAGTTATAGTTCTTTTGACATGTATACTGTATATATATATATTATGCATACATCAACAGTTCCTACTGTATACCATTATGCTCCTCTAAGAAATTTACTTTATAAATGTTTTTAAATATATGAATTATGCATGTGCCATACTACACATCATTAACACTATGGCTGCCGCACAAGTATCTTTGTGTTTCAACCCTATTTGGTTATATTTCAACAATTTTATCACATTTAATTACAGTTTAAAATGTCTATTGTTCCTGTGTAGTAGTTCTGACCTCAATAACTTTACCATAATAAGCATATATGAATTATATATATATGCTTCTTATAATATATATTTTCAATGTATCTTCCCTTACAAATATATTGTCATAGATTTAACCCTTAGTGCATATGAGCGTCAAAAATGATCTGGTCGTAATTTTTACACTGATTTTTTATCTGACATTTGAGGTATTCCTCAATGTGTCTTTGACCATGTGAACTGATTTTTTTACATTTAGTTGAATATTGTTTTACATTTTAAGAGTTTGCATCACTTCCCCTGTGCATATGTGTGTTCTTTATAACCCACATGTGATTCCTATGGTGTTTAATGCATTTAGCAATAGTATTACACTTGTAGGACATTGATTGCTTCAATTACCAGCTGTTATGTAAACAAATATATGGTAATATGTGGGTTGATTGCAAGTGTAGCAAGCAATATACAGTATATTACAGCAATATACATTAATCTAGTAAGCAACATTAAGTACTATAGCAATATAAAAACAGGTTGGCATTTTGCAAGTTTATTACTAAATTGTTTGATAAAAAAACTAAACATTTGATACTAGTCCTTTACTTACAGTAAATGTGTGTGATTGTGAGTATTACTGTTTTATATTTTTATACTGTCACCCAAAAGATCTACTCCCTAATCAATGTGGGCAAAATCTCTTCTGATCTCTATCTTTAATAAAATACATATCAACCATTTAAAAATGTAAATTAAAACTTCACATATGCATTTTATGGGTGTAAATTTGCATATGTAATCTCAGGTCAAAGCGTCATATTTTGGCAAATGCTTTGAGCATCATCAGCTTTGAGCCGGGCCATCAAAAGACATCTAGAAATCTGAAAACACCATCTTTAGCAGAGCTGCTGATCTTACTTGTGTGTGCGTGTGTGTGTGTGCATGCCACTTGACGTGAGAACATCCATGCCTTCATTTGCTGCCTGTGTCTGGCATCGCACTGTCCTTAAGAGCTGATAATGTGTTAATGAAATCACTGGCAGACAGCTCGTGTCAGCCGAGTGTTCCACATGAGAAGGGCCAGTCCTCCACTGTGAGTCTGCAAGATATACAGTAGGTATGTCAGGGAAGTGAAAGTCTGTCGGGGAGCATATGTGTCTGGCCCTGCCACTGCTTTTGCATTTTGCTATTTTTTAATGTTACAGGTCCTTTCGCCAAGCCTGTGCACTATTTGTTTTATGTTGGATGGGCATACCACTTTCCTTAATGCAACACAATGAATTATTGCACACACACAAAAACTAGAACTAATTAACAGTCTAATTAATTAATATGAATTTGCATATTTGCATTTGCAATTAGTGCAGTCAAGTGATAGTCTGAAATGGGGAAGTTGGACTCATCAGATGTCGGTGTGTGAGCTGAACCGGAAAGCTCGTCACCAGCTGAGGCATTTTTGGAGAGGGACAGAAGGGTTTGTGAATGTGTGTGTGTGTGTGTGTGTGTGTGTGTGTGTGTGTGTGTGTGTGTGTGTGTGTGTGTGTGTGTGTGTGTGTGTGTGTGTGTGTGTGTGTGTGTGTTCCTAAACACAAACATCCATGGGTACAAGCATGATGAGTCTTCGCTGTCAGCACACTGCCTCCGTTGTGCTGATAAGTGCAGATCAACCTGACTATCCCATCAAAAATTACAGAAGCCTCGATTTCACTCCAAGCTCACTCATGGCTAATGCACAGCACCAGACCTTGTGCCTGATCTCTGGATTGTCACTAACAGGGCTGTTAAAAATCTGTCAACACCAGGTAAAAGTGTTTAAAGAGTCAATTAATCTTGCACAGGAAAAGGAAAGTGTTGCATGTAAATTATGTTGTGTAAGGTTTTTTAGTGACAGTCCATCTAAGGTAGGTAAATGCACTTGGGGAGCATTTAAAGAGCTTCTGATTTGAATTGAAAATGTGTGTGTGTGTATGTGTGTGTGTGCATGCGTGTGTGCATGTGTGTGTGTGTATATGTGGTTAAGAGAGAGAGAGAGAGAGAGACACAGTTTCAGTTTCTAATAATGGAAAGCACGGGTGTCCTGCCTCATATGACCTGTACAATTACTGCTAAAAGAAACCAAAAAGCCAAAAAGATGCCAGAGACGACCAGGTCAATGGACAAATATATGTGCATGCATGGGTTCGAAACAGTGCATAGGTGAATCTCCCAGAACATGTCAATAATACAAATTATGCATAAATAAAATAATGTCACCTTTCAAATTGTGATCTTATTTCTATGACAAGCACACAATCCAATTCATATTTCCATCAGATTATTGTAATGCAAAAAAAAAAAAAAAAGAATATATATATATATATATATATATATATATATATATATATATATATATATATATATATATATGTGTGTGTGTGTATATGTAGCCAAGTGGAGAAATTTCAAGAAATTTTACTCATAAATTTAAATAAAATGGACATGGCCACACTTTTGCAACACTTGTTTTCCGGCACTCTCTCATGTTGCACATGTGTTCTGGTTAGAGACATGAGAATGTGTATTGTGCCAGAGAGCTCCCCGATTTGTTCAATGGTTGAGAATTTTGGGGTAAATATCACATTTTACACTAAATGCTTATACATTGAATTAAATATGTGTCCAGAAGTGTCAAGAGTGTTAAAATTGATTGCTTATTGTGGGTCATTTTTGAAGGCATAAAATTGACTATGAAAACTAATTATTTAGTCTTATGCCTCATTAATGAAAAAATAAATCGCAATTACAGTGAGGCACTTATAATGGAAGTGAATGGGACCATTCTGTAAATGTTAAATTTTTCAAAAGTTTCAAAAGCATAGCCAAATAAACGCAAACATTATACATGCCATGATTTCATCACACTAAAATCATGCTAACACACATGATGTTTATATCTTGTGAACATACTTTGAAACACTGTATATGTTAACATTAATGGGCTGGCCCCATTCACTTCCATTGTAAGTACCTTACAGTTGCTGGACCATGATTTTTACATTAAAAGAAAAATACAAATAAAGGAGGGATGAGACAACATCATTTTTTGGTGGCAATCAATTTCAAGGCTTTCAATTAAGCTTTACTGAACCCAGAACATTCCTTTGCTTGTGTGGACAATAATATCTCAGGCAAAAAGATCTTAATGGTCCTAAAATAGCCATACTCTTCTTAATGCAAAATCAAATTTGTAAATTTTCTTTTGATTTTAGAAATGCTTTCATTAAATTCACACAACTGAGGTGGTGTGAATGTGAATGTGTGTGTTTGTGTGTAAGGGGGGGTAGGGAGAGATGGTGTGATTTGGGTGTGCGCATGCTTGTGTGTGTGTGTGTGTGTGTGTGTGTGTGTGTGAGCGTGTATTTATCACTTTGTGGGGACCAAATGTCCCCATAAGGATAGTAAAACCCGAAATTTTTGACCTTGTGGGGACATTTTGTCGGTCCCCATGAGGAAAACAGCTTATAAATCATACTAAATTATGTTTTTTGAAAATGTAAAAATGCAGAAAGTTTTCTGTGAGGGTTAGGTTTAGGGATCGGGTTAGGTTTAGGGGATAGAATATAAAGTTTGTACAGTATAAAAACCATTATGTCTATGGAAAGTCCCCATAAAACATGGAAACACAACAGGTGTGATTTGGGTGTGCGCATGCTTGTGTGTGTGTGTGTGTGTGTGTGTGTGTGTGTGTGTGTGTGTGTGTGTGTGTGTGTGTGTGTGTGTGTGTGAAAACACTGTTGATTACCTGCCCATTGTTTTAACATAAGACACATTTTTGTCTTCATTATATTTCCTCTAAGTTCAATTATGTGATTTATTAGGTCAAATAATCATATTTCCATTATATTCAGGTGAAGATCACAACAGAAAATGGCCTTTATGATGGTAGACAGTTCCAGCTTAGTCATTTGGCAAATGCCCTTAAAGAGACTGCCCAGGCAAACAAGAGCCATCAATCATCCTTTTCTTGCTGCCATTCACCAGCACTTTATTTTTTTTCATACAGAATACCTGATATAAATAGGAAACACTTGCAGGTTCTATTAAAATGGACAATTTAGACCACCTATATTTGTGTCTGTGAAACAATCCAACATCACTTCCTTTATATATTTCACTCTGAAGAGCAGAGACTAGGAAACAGACAATCATGTCCATGTCATAACATTCCTGAGCAGTCTGCTCCTGCAAACCAATGGCATCAGATTCTAATGGTGAATTCTGGTACCTGGTCCTTATTTAGGCTGCATTGTGGTTTTGCAGTGGTACGCAGCTCGAGGCACACGCCAGATGATCAGGGAGGAATACTGGTCCCCCAGGACAGAGTCACATGACCAACCCATGGCACGTGACGTCAGCGGCAGATGGCATGGGTACCAGCTCTGGCAGTTGGCATCAGTGTCATTTCTCTTAGCGCGAGACTAGGAGAACAGTGGGGAGGTGAGAAAATCGTACGAGCTGTTTAAAAACCAAGCCGGAAAAAAGTTTAAAAATGGAAATATGAAAACTGTCTGACACCAGAATAATACAGGTAAGGATGTAGGTGTTTTTCTTAAGGATGGACAGTATAACTGTGCCTTTTCACTTGATTTTACAGCCTTATATTTCATAAATGCATTTATTTGGATAGATATCCCACATGAAATAAAATTTGCAGATTTCAATATGTTGCATCCCTATGCAGAATGTGCTGCAATTGAGTTTTGTTATATAAGGGTCAGATTAATGTGTGCATTGCTTTGATTAGAGAATCAACATCACTTGCTGTCACATGGAATTCAAACCTGTCAAATATGAATCATTATTTTTATGTCAATGTATAATGGAGCACTGATTTATTCATTTTAGTTTACTTTGTTTCAATGGCATGCTGAATCATTTAGAAGATCTGTCATATTCTCCCTATCCCCAGAAAGAGCGCAATGCTGACTCTACCGTTTGGGGATCCTGTCATAATAGACACTCAATTTGGGCCAAACTTTCCACGGGACTGCGTGGGTGAAATTAAGGTCAATAAACAAGAACCGTTAAAAAACGAGACGATGAACGACGAGGATTCGGAGAAGGATGAGTATGAAAGGGAGGACGGACAGGACGAGAACGGTTTGCCTCGGAGGAGAGGGCCTCGGAAAAAGAAAATGACCAAAGCGCGTGTCGACAGGGTGAAGCTGAGACGCATGGAGGCCAACGCGCGGGAGAGGAGCCGAATGCACGGACTGAACAACGCCCTGGACAGCCTGCGCAAGGTGGTTCCCTGCTACTCCAAAACGCAGAAACTGTCGAAAATCGAGACCCTGCGACTCGCCAAGAACTACATCTGGGCGCTTTCGGAGATCCTGAGCACAGGAAAGAGGCCTGACCTCTTGGTCTTCGTGCAGACTCTGTGCAAGGGGCTCTCCCAGCCCACCACCAACTTAGTGGCCGGTTGTCTCCAGCTGAACGCAAGGAACTTAATCACGGATCAGATAAACGGGGAGGCGTCTTTCTCTGGCAGGTCACCGTACGACTCAATGTACACGACCTACCAAAGCACTGGTGTGGTGACGCCCTCCGGACACGGTAGTGGCGCTGTAGAAGCCGTCAACCCCTTCAGGCCGTTCAACTACTGCAGCTCCTACGAGACTTTCTACGAGAGCGTCTCGCCGGAATGCGCTAGTCCCCAGTTCGACGCCCCCCTGAGTCCTCCTATGAACTTCAACGGTATATTTTCCGTCAAGCACGAGGACCCGATCGATTATGGCAAGAGCTGCCACTATGGCACGCGTTATTGCGCAGTGCCGCCGCGCACCTCCATCAGCCAGAGCGCAAGAGGATCCTCGGATCTCCATTTCCCCTATGACATTCACCTCCGCGGCCAATTTTACCCGGGTCAAGATGAATTAAACACGACTTTTCATAATTAATGAGAGAAAGTCAAATGTGACAATAGGGTGATGACTGAAGAAAAAAAATGCAGGACTTTCAATCGCATTACAACAACGTATTATTCGTATTATTTATATTGCAGCCCGTCTCTCTGGGTAGTAACTTGGGTCTGATGATTTATTATGTATCCTTTGTACTTGGAAAATGTGCTAACAGAAAACACAATGTTCCTAAATGAATTGTTTTTATTGGTTTTAAACTATCCAACAAAATATTTGGTTTGTTATGCATATCCGGGTTAAGATATAAGATCTTTGTTTTCGGTTAAATTGAATGTATGCTAATCTTTTATACGCCCACACGGACCATACAGAGGCAGTTATACATTTATTTAAGATGTCAGTCATATGTTTGCGATGAGTATTTAGTCAAATCCGAGAGCAATAACTGCTAAGGGTGCTATGCAAACACACCATCCTTTCAAAGTCTTTTAATTCTCGACTTGACCCGCTGATTTATCCACACAATGTTCGCACAAAGTCTTTAAAATATTGTGGAAAAAAAGACTTAAATGGTATTAGTTAATCATTTTTTACCACATAGGCTACATTTGTTTATTCATTCGTTAAATGTAATAATAACATAAATTGTATGTGTTTGCTTGGAGTCAGATTTTCCAAATGAAGAAAGTTTCGTGAGGTTTAACACAGGCGTATTATTGATTGTGACGTCAAGAATTATACTAATAGTAGTAATAATAATAATAACAATTTATTATTTGAATCAATGAAAAGGTAATCAATATATTTATTTTCAAACAAAATATGATAGGATATCAAATACAATGGCTAAATAATAATAAAACAAAAACTAAATAATGGCGGTATATATTAATTAAAGATTAATTTGTTTCTTTCATTCATTTTAATGTAATTTAAATTTATATGTGCGTACAATCACGTTTTGAACTTTTACATTTCCAAATATTAACTCACGTTCACACAAATCACATTGATCTGAATGCGCATAATTTTACTAAAGGATGATATAGAGAAAAAAACAACACAAAAATGTAATTGCATTACGCAACATGTTGTTTGACAGCTGTGACTTTTCGACATCGATATAATATTGGTGGCACGTTGCTCTGAACAATCGGTCAAGCAAATGCATTTGAAGCATGTAAAAAAAATCTAAAAAGAAAGATGTCCTGTTTAGTGAACTCATGTCACGGGAATACTTGCCTTAATATATTTGTTACACATAATTTATGCAATGTATAATGGACGTCTTCAGTGGTGGATTCGTGAATTCTTCTCTTTTGTGAGAATTTCTCTCACAAAAAGGTTGTGAGATTTGTTTTTGTGCAAACATGACTGAATGCACTGAAACTGGTCATGTGCCGATTTGTACACTGTCAAGCTGTTTTGTACAGTAAAATAAAGTTTAATTAAATACAGCTTTCTCTTGAAATTTTCTGTTCAGCCCAGTGCAACAAAATGCATGACTGTCTCTCTATTAAGAGTAAATCAATATATATAAAATGAACAGATTCAAACAAACGTCGCATTCGTTCTCAATGTATTCATTATGTGTAAAACCATTTTTAAATGCATAAAGTATAAGAACATTTGTAGAAGTATATGGTTATATTATTTAGGCTATGTAAGTTAATGTTGAATGTTACTGTATATCTGTTACAATCAACATAGAGGCCTTAAGTGATTGTGTTTCAGGAATGATTGGCCATCTATTGAAAGATCCCTCTAGGTTAAAGGCGAGTATAGGCTATTGGGTGGGTTCAAAAGAGTAAATGTTCTGGCTCTTGGCTTCTCTCGAGTAGCCTATCTCCAAGTTCACCACCGAGCTGAACGCGGGCCAAACAGTGACAGACTGCAGATCAGGAGACCTGGATCAGCTATTCCCAGGCGAATGTGCATTGTAATTCCGGAGAAATCAGCATGGCAGCATTCAAAGGCCTGGGTTAGTTTGGGTTAAAGAACAATTCTGCAATCAATAGTGCAAAATTTCTCGCGAGACTTTCTTTTTTTTTTGGTCATAATTATATTACTTTTCACGCTTTCAAATTAACCGGAAATCTACGCTAATATCCAATGAATCGTCTCATGTCGGCCTACAACTAACACTTAATGCTTTTGACAGGCGCAAAAAATATACCTGCAAATGTACCGAATAGGCCAATCTTCAATGAGATTCTTGGTTTGCTGTGGGGACGTGACTGAGGTGTCAGAAAAATCCCACAGTGGCGATATTTCACACAACTCGGGGAGAGGCAGAAAACTGCTCCCCCAAAGACAAAGCCGTCACGACCAGCTGAAAAATGAGCAGCGATACTTCAATTTGTGCGCGAGGCTCGTGGAAAGATCTCACCGCAAGGCTTCCTCACTTTTTTCTCATCATTATTTACTTTAATAAAAATGGAATGATTACTGATAGTGGGGATACACGATTCAACAAGCCCAAATCAAAGTAACAAATAAATGCAATATATATATATATATATATATATATATATATATATATATATATATATATATATATATATATATATATATAAATATTATAGTTTGCATTTATTTGTTACTGTGATTTATATATATATATATATATATATATATATATATATATATATATATATATATATATATAAAATCAGATAGTGCTATTATGTGAGACATTTAAGGAGGAAATCGTTATAGTGGTGACCTGCTGTTTATTGACATTGATAGAAGAATTTATTTTTGAAATATGAAGTAAGAAAAGCCATCTTTCACAACAAATCTGTATTTAAATAGGCTATTTACTGTTTTCCGTCGAAGTTTAAACCGTTTTGTGCCGGTTTTAAATCACAAAACAATTAATGAAACTGCAAAAATTGATACTGTAACATACAAAAATATAAAACCATTGTTATGGCCATCATAAATTGTAATTCACAGAATCACATAGGCCCTATTATACAATCATTCATGTAATACAACACCTGTTCCTTTGATTACAGGACTGATTAGAAATATGACCATATTAGAACTTTGGGTTGGTGGATAGAATTAACCTGACAAAAATGTCCTAATAGCACTGATATGTGTGTGTGTGTGTGTGTGTGTGTGTGTGTGTGTGTGTGTGTGTGTGTGTGTGTGTGTGTGTGTGTTTGCGCTTCATTGTAACCAAGATCTCTGTTTTCATTTTTTAAAGGAGGGAAGAGTCAAAATTATGTTTTGTTGTAACCAAAATTGTGCCAGAAATGCTGATAATTAAGCTCAACTTGTATTGAACTTGAAATAATCATTTAAGTGCATACAACTCTAAATGTGTTTCTGGGTGTGATGGAGCAGGTCACATACAGTATAAAGATCACAATACAGCACAGACTCTCGCACATCATTCCTATTGCAAAAGTATTACAACTAAATAATAATGTCAAATACACAAATTCTCTTTAAAACTCCAAAAATTGTATTTTAATAATTCCTTATGGTACCACACTTTTGCTAGAAGATATAGTTCATTTGACATGTATACTAATATATATATATATATACAGTACTTTGTAAAGACATAATATGTTTCACAAAAACATGTGTCTTAAGGTGGTTATTTATATCTTCAGCTTTATTGTGTCAGTAATAAATATCAATTTAGATTTCCAAATATTCCTTTTGCAAATAGTATATAAGTGTCCTACAGCAGATGGGATGGCCCCCACAGAGCCTGGATCTCAACATCATTGAGTCAGTCTGGGATTACATGAAGAGACAGAAACAATTCAGGAAGCCGAAATAGTTAGAAGAACAGTGGAAAGTTCTCCAAGAAGCTTGGGACATCCTATCTGCCAACAACCAAGTAAAACTGTGACCAGGTGTACCTAAGAGAACTGGTGCTGTTTTTAAGACGGAGGTTGTCACAACAAACACTGATTTAGCTTTTTTATGTTTGCTGGACTTTGTATGGCATAATTGATCAATGAAAACTATTTATGGTATTATTTCTGAAGACATCATCAGTATGCAACATTTTTTACAAGTGCCTTGCACAGTACTGTGTATATATATATATATATTACTGGATTGTTGATGCAACTTTAAACTGTGACAATATGTCCTTTATTGTGACAATATGTCCTTACCCCCGAAAGGGACTTTAAAAAAGTCAGACGGGATTACTAAATTGCTTTAAATTACCAGGATTTGCTTGTTTTCAAATTGAAGTACTCTCTGTAGTCAGTTTAATTAATTATCCTCCAGTCGAACCAGTATCAGCTTAATTTTAACCAGCTTTGCTTCGCTTGTTTCTCTCAATCTCAGCGCCCACGCTCTTATTCAAGTGAACAAGGCACTTTTGATGAAAACACAAAACCAGGGGCGGATTATGGCTAGCAAGGCCCCAGGGCCAATTTTCTTTTAGGGCCCCCTTGTTCCAATTATCTTTAAAAGTTGAGATGCATGCAGTACATTTTCATTGATTTAAGTCACTTTTAATGCCATTCTGTTTTTTACAATCAGATTAACTCAAACATACAGCACAGTTGTGGTAAATAAACCGCTAAACCTATACATTATGGGCAATAATACATTATGACATATTATAAATTCATCATACACTTTAAATATTAAGAATATACTAGACTTTAATGACTAGACTCCTACAGCCGGAACATCTGGGTTTGGTGAAACTTGGCAAAGAGTTCAGGCAGTTCTGGCTTGTGCTGCCATATCTTTTCTAACTCATCTGAATGATGGGGTGGCGATATTTCGGTTACCCTAAAAACATTTCTTCCCGCGTGATCTCCCTGGCAGAATTCTGCATCACTTTCGGGTGCTTCACTGAAGTCATCTGCTCAGTGTTTCCCCACAGGTGTCAAGAACTAAATGACTACATGTCAGTTATTGAAGAACTTGCCCTGTCCTACAGCAGAAGTAATTTTTACACTTACCAAAAACCAAATTTTTTCCAAATGTTCCATTCGGGTAGCTCAGTGGACCCAGCATCCAGTGGAATACAAGCTCAGTGGAACCCCAATAAGGGCGCACACTGGAAACAGATCTCCACAACAGGATTTTCTTGGGATGTCGTAGCATTTCTTGCACAGGATGTAGATCAGTTGACCACAACATCCTGTCTGATCAGCCCAAATATTTTGGCATGTTTTGATTCAAATCCGGTCAAATCCACAAGCTACATTCTATGCCCTTCGAGCTCCGCTTCCAATTCTCAAGTTTATTTCCATTCCAGTGGCATAGTTCACTTTTATTCAGGCAGACAGGTTTTTACATGGCAGTTGTACTAGGCAGCATTGTCATCCTGCATGTTTGTAATGCAAAAAATAAAAATCTAAAAAACTATCTCTCTACTCCTGTTAATGTCTCCTACCTAGCTATAGAATTAGCTAATCATCCTGACACTCACTTTACCAATTATCTGCTGTCCGGTCTTAAACTTGGCTTTAATCCCGGGCTAGAGAGTCTGCCCTCCACGATTATAATTTGTGATAGTTAACAGTCTGCACTCTCTGAATCAGAGGTAGTTGATAAACTCGTCCATTAAGAAGTGGAATCAGGCTTTATGATCGATCCATTTGAAGCTCCCCCATTTAAAATGTTCTACATTAGCCCTATCGGGTGGCCACCCAAAAATGTTCGGGGAAAAAAGCGCAAAATGTTTTATCTCTCTGCCCCTCAACATTCTCCTTAATCGAGCATTCTGATTCCTCAGTCTGATTCATCTTGGCGAATTTTCCCTCCACTTTCACAGCATTGATCAAGTACTTAAAATCAAAAGCGTCAGCCACCAAGCTTGGCTTGCTAATATATTACAGCAGTGTTTAAAGATTGCCAATCCGCCCTGATTTATGGCATCTTTTTGGAGTGCGATGGCACAATACATATTTCTTTGTGGTACGTCTAACTTTCGGCTGCAAAAGCAGCCCAAAAATATTTGACACTTTATCTGAAGCGATCTGCTGGATCCTGTCTAACAATCAAACAATTCCTTACCTAGTACACCTGCTCGACAATTTTCTAATAATTTCATCCCACAAAGCGATTCCAGCAGCTCACTTGGGCACTGTCCAGAAAATTTTCTCCAACCTAGGATTTCCCATCGCACAAAAGAATACAGCAGGTTCAGCTACTTCCATTGAGATTTTAGGCATCCATATCAACTCAAATTAATTCCAAACCTGTTTGCCTAAGAAGAAAATCTCTTATCTAGACAAGGCTGCTCCAAATGCGAGCTCCTCTACCTCCTCGGCCATCTAAATTTCACCATGTTCGCAAAATTCCCAAGGTCACCCTTTCATCTCCCACCTCCTTTCTCTCGCCTCTTCTGCTTATGCATTAGATGACACAATAACTCTAAACTCACCCAGTCGCGATGCACTAATGTTTTGTCTTACTTTCCTTAAATAATGGAATGAACTACCTTTTTCAACGATGACTGTCTCTCCCATCCAGATGATATCTAACTGTTTACCAATGTCACCCCCTCTGCTGGCTTCAGAGGATATTATCAAGGCCACTGTTTTGCATCCACTTGGCCTCCCAAGCTCTTGAATCTTGAATCCATAGCCTCTTGTGCATTGTTTGAATTGTATCCGCTCATTGTCGCAGCCTTCCTGTGGGGGTAAGAGTGGACTTCAAAAATTATTTTAGTCCACTGCAATAAGGACACACTGCGATAACAGTACACTTTATTTATACACTGTATCAATAAAGATCGTTCCTGTTCCCCTCTCTTAAGGCACCTAATTTGGATCTAGGCCTGTAATCAATTTGTTATTACAGCCAAGCACATCCCAGGATCCAAAATCCAAATAGCTGACTCCCTTTCTCTCTTTTCTTTACAGAAATTCAGACCATTGGTTCCTGAAGTGGACCTGACAGCAACACCAGTTCCTCCCTCTTCAGATCTGATCTTCCCGCAAAACATCATCTCAAGCTCTTCCATAGCGAATCTCTCGACTCCATAATTCGAGCTATTTCCCCTGGAACCCTCCAAACCTTTTGGTCCACTTGGAAATGTTTCATACAATTCCACCAAACCTACAAATTGTAATTTCCAGATGTTTCCTTACTATCCATCTCTTCTTTTGTTTCGTATCTCAACTATTTCAAAGGTTTCCAAGTTGGATCTATTAAAGGCCATCTAAGCGGCATCCACTTTTTCATAAATTAATTTTCGGCAAGCCCTCTCCCTCAATAATTAACTCCCAAACCACGCTCCTCATTAAAGGAATCCAAAAATCTCAATCCAAAAGATCTCTAACTATCGACCAGTTAAGCAACTGCATTTATACTCCTCATCTTGGATACCACTCAGTTAATACAGCTTGAACGCTCAACACAATGTTTAATCTAGCCTTCTTCAACTTTCTCTGCTGCTCAGAACTCACAACATGCTCAGAATTTGATCCAAAAGTACACCCCACATTCTCAGACTTAAAAATACTAGACAACCAAACCATCACATTCTATATTTAACAGAGTAAAACAGACCAAGTTTAAAAAGGCCTTACATTTCAATTTTCAATTTGCCTACTCCCATTCAACCTTATCATTCTCTCGTATACTACCGTACAGAAGATCCCAAATAAAAAACCCACTCAAACCATTGTATACTGACAACATCAACCACGCAGTGACAAGTTTTTGGTTTCAAAAACACCTCAAATCAGTCCTCCTCCAATCCATCATCCCAGATGACCTGTATTCCAGTCAATTCCAATCTCTCGGATGTTGGTCTTCAGGTGTATTCCATAGCTACATCAGATCAAATCGTTTTCATATTCAAAAAGCTCACTAAGTCCTAATTAGCAAATTGTCTTTAAAGTAATCACCTGTAGAGTCACCCCCTGCAATCTTCTCGTTCTAACCCAACAAAAGAGCATGCGCATGGGCATTCATCCACATGCTGCTCATAGCCAACATTTGTTTATAACCATTCCTGTGAACATACGTTAGTAAGCATATACGGATAAATTACTCCATTTATAGAACTAGCAACGTAAACCCACCCGTCGTTTGCAGCTCAAATTCCGCCCATCCCACGACCTCTAGAAATTCACTAAGTCTGTCATTCGAGCACCATGTCTAGCCCTCGCGCTCAAGCATGGTTCGAGTTACCACGGTCATGGGCTCTAATGTTGGAATGATGCTTGAGCTCCTTATCTTCGGCCAGGGGCTCTCCCGTTCAAGCACTGAGTGGGCTTACATGTTCTGGCAGTGGGCTCTCCCGTCTGATTCGCTGTGAGGGCTTGCCCATTCAAATGCATCCCAAGTCACAGGGAGAGCTGTCCCCTTCGAAGGCTTTGTGATCTAACTGACATTTATTTGTATCGTGGGCTCTCCCTTTCGAAGCGCCGAGTGGTCTGTGCCTTCCCAACAATGTGTGGGTCCCTGTTCGATTGCCTGTTGGGCTCGCCTGTCAAATCCTGTGAGCAAACCCACTCTCACATATATACAATTAGCTTATGTTTGGATCACAGCACGAGCCCTCCCTTTTGAACAGTTCACGCATCAACATGCGTTTTCATTCTCAAATGCATTTGCAGCTATTTTTAACCCCCCCCCCCTTCAGCACTGAACAGCACCTGCAGGAGCTCAGTTCGCTGAAAGACTGTCACTGCTTTTCCTTGACAAGCACTACACCTCTTAAGTTATCCAAGGTTACATACAGTAATTTCATTAATGCTACCATAGCCTTACAGCTTCTATTTAATACTAACTATGGGGAGTCTTATAGAGAATCTAGCATGAACATCTCATGAACTACTATATTTCTGGCTCGCTGTCCACGGTAGCAATCGCCACTTTTGGGGGTAATTCGGGCTCAGGTAGAGTCTCAACCTCGAGCCTTACATCATGGACAGCAAGCCAAAAACTGTCTTCTCTTCCATTCAAAGATTACGTGAACTTGAACTCATGGTATAGTTACAATCAATTATTGGATTAGCTTTATTTCTGATTTGTTTTATCTTCTCTGCATAAAAGTGAAATTCTCATTATTTGGCAACAGGATGCTTAGGCCAGTAAATCCAATAAGAATTGCATTCCTTATTTCCAAATAAATCCTCCTCAAAAGTACTAAAGTATCTTTACAAGAACTGGATCTGAAATTGTTCAATTTCTTACGATTCCCATTACTATGCATCCCTTTTTGCACACTGTGTAGTAGGGAAGTAGGCATGTTTGGATGCAGGGTTTCTAAGCTCATGCCAAATACAAGCAATACAAATGTAGAGATCTCTACTGCCATGCTTCAGAGAGAGGTTATTTGACTGTTGTTGTTAATGAAGGTTCAGTAGCTCTCGGTAACTCACACCTGAGAGCCTCAGAGACACTTTCTACAATGAATAGCTTGTTAATAATAACGGTAATTAGGAATGACAATGTAGAGCTGGTGTGCTGTTGATTTATCTGCGTGAGGCACCTCTAACGGGTGGAGAAAGGGTGTTGTCAAATGTTACTCCCACTCATGCTCTCTCTCTCTCCATCTTGTTCCCAAAAAGTCCCGGGTCGCAGATGGTAAGGGACACAGAATTTTCCTAATAATCTTTTTTTCTTTCTTTTTTTCTTTCTTTTCTCAGGGCGTGCTGGTGGCTAAGGGATTTCTCGTTTTAATTAGAGGGTTTAAGGAGATAAACTCCTTTGAAAACCACGTCCTGTGAGAGGAGGTGCAGGTGATCCTACCAACAGAAGCTGCAAGCACATCATCAGCCAGTAAATAATTTGCATATTAGATTGGTGTCAGGTTGGCACCCATCCTGGCTGAGATGAATGCCCCATTTCTAGACTTGGCATGATGCGCGCATACCCTGGCATGGGATGCAAATGTGTTTTCAGTATTAGGGTTCCAGGGTACTTGATCTCTCTGTTATTATATGGCCTTTACATTTGACCCATGAGTTTAACTCAGACTAATGGAGACTCACAGGTCTGTTTTGGGTGTTCTCTCTCTCTCTCTCTCTCTCTCTCTCTCTCTCTCTCTCTCTCTCTCTCTCTCTCTCTCTCTCTCGCTCTGTGTGTGTGTGTTTTACATTTGTACAAATGCACCGTGAATGAAAGCAGCACAGATCTCTGTTCTCTTTTACATTCAATCCGACCATCAGTGGCCATTTAATCATTTGAATTTCATCTAAAGCACATTTTCAACTAGTTGGCAGAGAGTTTGACATCAAGAGGCCCTCAAGCTCATCTATCCAGTAGGTAATTAATGTGAATTCCAACACCTAATATTAAAAATGTATGAACTATTCCCATTTGGACAAATTACATGAAGTTTGTCTGAAGTCGATGTTGGCTAGTCACAGGCACATTTAGCAGCCATTAAAAACTGAATGTTGGCCACAAAGTCATTTGAATTCTATGTTAAAGCTTGGCTAAAGGAAAGTTTCTAACTAAAAATGATCAGAATATTATCACATGCTTCAGTGGTTATTCAGGTATATGTTTGACTTGCAGGTTCAATCCCACCGCATCATTCAGCTTTTTTTTTTTTTCGAAGTGTGTAAACCTTATGTATGACATATAAATCTAACAGCACAATCTGATATCTGTTCACTGAGTCATATTATTTTACACTGAGATTTACAAGACGATGTAAGATCATTGTCAACACATTTTCTAAGCTGTTGACAACTGTTTCAAGGCTGAATACAGCCGCTTATAAAAACTGGTAGCTTCTAGTTCTTAAATGAATTTTGTATCCCAAATGTCAAATGTTATGTACTATTTCAGCATTGAACTTTCCAACATTGTAAGGCAATTTCATGGCCAACATATTGTTCCATTTCATTTGAAGATTTGAAAAGCATATTCATAATGAACGTGTTGTGATGAATGTTGTTATTAAATGTTTAATAGACCACACATAGGAGGTTGATTAGAAAGAATGCATGTATGTGTGTGTGTGTGTGTGTGTGTGAGTGTGTGTGTGTGCGCATGTGTGAATTTGAGTGTGTCTTTGTAAAATGGCACAGACACAAGGCACAACGACCAAATGGTCTCTTGGCACCAGTTTCAGTGCCATAAATTAGCACTGAAGTTAATGGTGAAGATTTTAGATGAAATGTTCTCATTTTTTGTTCCCACAGAGGCAGCCTTGCAGCCCCAAGTCACTTAAATATATTGACCAAATTGAATTTAAATTATATGAACTAGTTATTATAGTGAACAAAAAAATTATTCACTTTCATTGAATGGAAAGATGCAATGCAATATTGAATGGTGACTGAGGATATCAGTCCCTATCATTTTACTGTAGCATTGAAAATGAACGTAGAAATTCATTTCTGTTACCAAGGTCTCTAATCAAGTCGTTGAAGTCTTTTTGTTTGGGGTAGTATGGGTTTCTCTCCCTTCTCCACCTCTGAAATTGTCATCTGGATCTACAGCGTCTTCCTCACTCTCTGACTCGATGCTCTCTTCTAAAAACTGCTGCTCTCTCTCTGGAGGAGTGTGTACGGGGAGCTCATGGCAGTGTGGAACAGGGGCGATGGATGAAGAAAAGTCCGGATACATGATAGCAGGTGCATTCTTGCCAGTCCGACGTTTGGAGGGGTCCAATATGCAGAAGTAGCAGTTGCTTGAGTGGTCAGAGGGTTCCCGCAAAAATCTTGGGATTGCAAACGTCATGGATCTCTTTTCCCCTCGGTACCATTCTAGATAAATAAATTTATTTCACCATGACTAATGTGTAAGAGATTTTCGCAGCATTTTTCATGTATCATATATTTTTTCGATAATACTGAAAACTGTAAAACATTTAAAAATAAAAAATGAACACATCTTACCTTCTAGAATTTTTATGCAGTGCTTGAAGGTTAAATGAGGTTCCTAGGGTTTGTCTTGGGTCCCGACAGGCATGCCGAAATATGCCTTGTAGGCCTCAAACTTCTTCGCACTGTGTACTTTTTCGCTCTTCTCTTGATAAATTGGCTGCAGACATAGCAAAATGTGTCTGCCGGATGCTTGCACCCTCTTGATGCCATCTCAGAAAAGTGCAGATATGTATCCACTTAGGCAGCTGGAAGTTCTAGAAGTTACTCGAAGATTACTCAGCACTGAATCTATCTGGAATGTTCTGGAAAATAGGTAAATTTCAAAATAGCATTGTCCTGGTCACAAAAGAAAAGTTTGTGGGGATTAATAGCCATTTTCTATACTTTTGAGGCATACATTTACTACCCAGGAACCAAACATGCAAAGTGTAATATTTGCGATTTAAAAGTGGCTTGCAATAAATTTCATTTTGTCAGGGTACACGGTTATGCTGCATTCCATTGAAGTTGGATGTGGGATATTCCTACTTGATATCTCAAACCATAAATGCATTCCATTCCCCCAATACTCCGAACTGCAATGCTCCCGTTAGCCTAGCAGGGGTTTGACTCTCATTAGAGATGTCTCCTTGCAACCCAACTGATAAACAATCCTGCAGCGCTAGCATTTGTGCTTCATGTGTACAATTATCAAAAGAGATTATAATTTACCATGTTTTATACACCTGTTTCTGCAGGCGTTTTATAAACAAGCTTTAAAATCATGTAATATCGAAACAAACTAATTTATTGATATTATTTAATAAAGTGAATGTTTATCACTTACTTTGTATATCTCTCTGAGTGTCGCCATGTTTGTGTGACATCATGCACCTGCATCTCAGCGAAATCGGAATTGAGAATTTCTGCACAAGCCTACAAGTTGTAATTCTGACTTAAAAATGCATTGCACTTTTCCTAGTAGGAAGTTGTACAATCTGAATTTCCGAGTTGAATATAACAGCACCACTACTTTTCAAAACTTGATCTGACACTGAATGCTCCAGCAGCCTAATTTACACTTAGAAAACTCCTGATTTGCTATAACAATGCAAAAAGCACTTACCAATTTGCTTGAAGTGAAAATCAGTCCTCCTTCCCTGTCTAATAAATGAAGCAATCACACAGTCATGCAGAACATCTCGTGTAATCCTTAAGGATCTCTTTTTCAATGGCAATAGCAGTGATGATGATCTCGCACTCTTCACTTTCAAATTCCGTACATCACTTACAGCATGATTTCGTCACTCAAGGACAGCTAGAAGGCCTCCAATGGGAAATATCCTAAAGATCACAGCCACCAAAAACAAATAAATCAATCTGATTGGCTGATGAATCTGAAAATCTGTCTTTAGTTGCTTATTTATTTTCACTGTTGAGGGATTCTTTGGAAATTCTGAAGGTCAGAGGGGGTGGAGTTTAGGCTCACCAGCTGGTTCGACTAAGCGTATGTTCACACCAGAGGCGGCGAGAGCGTCAAATCGACCGGAAGTCATTTACATTTACATTTATGCATTTGGCAGACGCTTTTATCCAAAGCGACTTACAGTGCAATTACAGGGACAATCCCCCCGGAGCAACCTGGAGTTAAGTGCCTTGCTCATGGACACAATGGTGGTGGTTGTGGGGATCAAACCAGTGACCTTCTGATTAACAGTTGTGTGCATTAGCCCACTACACCACCACCACTCCCCAAGTCATTCATTTTCAATGACAGCTAGCGTCTCTCGGCGGCGAGAAGCGGCGCAGCGAGTCTTGGGCGGCGTGGGCGTCAGATGGAAGTTCAAGTGCAGCCAACATTATGGTAATGAGCTGTGACGCGGTTCGGCGGCAACCTATTGGAATATAGATGTGCTCCGCTTTAGTGAAGTCTAGAGAACATAACCGTGTAAACTTTTGTTCCCACCAAGCATTCGTTCCGAAGATAAAATGGAGGAGAAACGAATTATTGCCGTGACGGGTTTCCCTGTAATATATGACCAAGACCACAGTTATTATTACAAATGTATTACATTTTTATAACAAACAACTATAATTTTAATTACTTACTGCCATCAATCGATTTCTTATTTTCACATTTTAAAGAGTTGATGAGGATATACGCTACTTGTGATAGGTCGGCAAAAAGTAAATGGTCGACATGTCTGGATGTTTAAATTGCAGCCCCTTTAAATATAGTTCACAAAACAAAGCATTCTGAACAAACGTTGCCGCCTATTTCAACTACGTCAGAGCGTCCACGAGCATCATTGAGCGTCGAAGGCAGGGCAGCCAGAGCGAATTTTGACGCTCTCGCCGCTTCTGGTGTGAACGTACAGTAACAAGTTCGGCTTCGGGCATGCGATTTGTGAAACAGCGGTCACACTTTGCATGTAAGCATCAAGGAAAATATTCTGACTCGATAAACTTTTTGTTTTTCTCTATTTGTTTGTAGATAGCGATTAAAAATACACAAAAAAGTGATTGAGAATGAAAGGATGAAAAATAATTATTTATTTGGCATGTTAGGCCAGCAGAGAAGATTTTGCTTGCTCTGAGAATTCGCTGCTGGACATAATGGGTTACTGTCTATGTGGTAGTTTCACGTGACTACCACAAACATAAACAAACATGGCATGTCTATACATGCTTGTATACAGCTTTTACTCTTGTTTTTGAGGATATATTTACACATACGGATTAATGCAATCCATCATTATACATTGCTCAACAAGATTGGCAGAGACGACATCTACGCTAAATGTATTATATTGTATGAACTATGGCTTAACATGCTAAGTTTTGTGAACTGTTACAGTTGAATCATTATTAACATTGGTGTAGCAGATGTTATAGCAAATAAAATGAATTATGGAGAGTCCCACCGTTTTACACCGATCTTCCAAACTTAGTGAGTAACTGGTCAAAAATCCCCTTACAGAACAAAACAATGCAAAAAAATAAGAGGACAACAGTGTAAGGAAAGCTAACAAACCTGACAAATATAACAACTGGCAATTCAAAGATTGGCGCAAGCATTATTGACTGAATTCATTGCCCCGGTTCGTTAGCAGGCTGGTCGGTGTCCGAGTCCAAAACATAGTTTCTCCGTTCGCTGTCACTTTTCCTTATGTCCTTCGTATGGTCCACGCAATCTCTAGTT
Organism: Xyrauchen texanus; assembly: GCF_025860055.1. Taxonomy (NCBI): domain Eukaryota; kingdom Metazoa; phylum Chordata; class Actinopteri; order Cypriniformes; family Catostomidae; genus Xyrauchen; species Xyrauchen texanus. The sequence goes on from NC_068317.1 coordinate 27,963,219, forward strand.
TATCTCGGATCTTCATAAATAACATATCGCAAGAACCGTCGTGTTACCTGAACGCTTTTGTTGTCTGATAATTCTGTGGGTTTTTGATCATTGTTGTAGAGCGAAAAATTACGCCTTGCTGTAGACTGCAGCTACTGTTGTTGTTTGGGAAAACTTTACCATGGTGATGAAACATTATCCCGCCCTCCGTCCCCTAAGGTAATCGGTTCCTGCGTAGAGACCAGCAAGCTTTTGGGGCCGGTGTCGAACCTGGTTTTTGGCCCTGGAACAGCCGTTTCTGCATTGGAATTGTGCAGAACAGTTCGAGAATTCGCACCAGCCCAGGAATCCACACCCGAACCATGTCAGTGGAAAATTTGTATAAGTTTCAGGCCCTCGGACCTATGGGATTTAATGTGTGCCAAAATTCAACGCAAGCTAAATTTTATTTTGAGCAGACAAAAATGTTCTGCGCATGCAAGATTATAGCGCACAAAAAGTTGTTGTGCATTCTTTAAATCTTAAATAATACACAAGTTTTAACAGAAGAATTTATGTAAGTCCTTTCATTAAATTATAAGCTTCACATTTCTGCCTTTAAACCCTCCAATTGGCCCCATTTATTTCCATTATAATTGACTTGAAAATTATTTTTTGTGGTATCATCAACATAAATTAATGCCACAAATGCTGTAGACTGAGCTTAACTTGTATTGAACCCAGAAAATTCCTTTAACCAAAATCTGTATAGTGTATGCTGCCCAAACCATAAGTATTTTACTTTTTGATTTCTTGCCATTTTATCCCCCTCAACATGGCCATTAGAGAAACAAACACACAGTGATCTAATCCGAACAAAATTGCTTTTACTCAACAGTTGAGAGATATGATTTTCATGCAAGCATCAATGATTCGAACACATTTCAAAGACTTTCAGTGTCAAAGCAGCATGTCACATGTGCACATTTCTCATTGTCTCATTTTGTCAGATGAAAACAGCTTCGCCCTGGTGTGATGAAGCATAGCTTTAAGCAAGGCTGCATTCATTTCTGTTTTAATAAAACATTTTTAGATTCCATCAAAGTGGTAGAAAAGTGTGAGAGGATTATAAAAAAACAAAAACAAGACGCTGCGCCATAAACAGGCAGGCAGGTGTTGATGATGCAAATGAATCAGATGACAGATGGTTAGCGACTCCATCACTTACTGTGTGGATAATGGATAGAGGTAATCAAATCCTCTGTGAATTCGGGACTTTCTTCAGAACTTTCTCCATCAATATTGCCATCAAACACTTCCTGAGCGATACTGCTCCACTGGAGGGTGGAATCAGCATGGTGTAAACTTCTAAAGAGACAATTTTGTCACAAATGTTCGCTTTCCTGTTGCCTTTAGGTGTCGACCCCTTTGAGAAGTCACAGACATGATAATGAAGCTAAAATACTGTAAGCAGCACATCCTGTGTTTAAAACTCTGAATATGTCTGAAAATCCCATTAAAGCATACAAAGCACACAAACACATTACAAACCTTCTGAGAGATGGCCTTGATAACAATTTAACACAAAATGTCTTTAGGCCTGAGAATCAGAACCTCTTTATTACTCGTTATTATTATTCAAAATTTAATCCAGCATAAACTGGTTTGCAGGTCTGTTTGCAGGTTTTAGAGGGGTTTGGGGCACTTTTCCACTGGATAGGCTGAAGACCAGCTTAGACAGGTTGGGACATCTTAAATTAGATAACACCAACGTAATCCAGCTAAAACCAGCAAAGCACCTTAGGCTGGTTTAAGCAGTTTGTTAATTCAAGCAGTAAATTTAATTCAATAAATAAATAAACAAATACAATTCTGGAACCAAATGATTTTGAGTTTTTGAATAGTTCTTGACCATTTTCATGAAAAACTCAAATTTATTTTCAGTTGGAAGTGGAATTTGAATCTGAACCAGAATCGTTAATTTCCTTACCATACGTTAATATCTATGTATAATAAATGAAGTTTACGTGCACATGCATGATAAGTTTTACATCATATATAAAAGCTGAACAAATATAGTTGATGTCAGAAATTTACAGACACCAGTGAAATACATTTAAACTCAGTTTTTCGCAATCCCTGACATTTAATCATAGAAAACTTCCCTGTCTTTGGTCAGTTTTGATAACTAATTTATTTTAAGAATGTGAAATGTCAGAATAATAGTAGAGAAAATTATTTATTTCAGCTTTTATTTCTTTCATCACATTCCCAGTGGGTCAGAAGTTTACATTCACTATGTTAGTATTTGGTAGCATTGCCTTTAAATTGTTTAACTTGGGTCAAACATTTTGGTTAGCCTTCCAAGAACTTCTCACAATAAGTAGCTGGAATTTTGGCCTTAGTCAGAGTCAGAACTGAGTCAGGTTTGTAGGCCTCCTTGCTCGCACATGTTTTTTCAGTTCTGCCAACAAATGTTTTATCAGATTGAGGTCATGGCTTTGTGATGACTTTGTTGTCCTTAAGCCATTTTACCACAACTTTGGGGGTATGCTTGGGGTCATTGTCCAATGGGAAGACCCATTTGCGACCGAGCTTTAACTTCCTGGCTAATGTCTTGAGATGTTGCTTCAATATATCCACAACATTTTCCTTCCTCATGATGCCATTTATTTTGTGATGTGCACCAGTCCCTCCTGCAGCAAAGCACCCCGACAACATGATGCTGCCACCCTCATGCTTCACGTTTGGGATGGTGTTTTTCGGCTTGCAACTTCAAGTCTATAGCACCAAAATACTACCAACAGATCAGTTTCAACACACCAGGGGACAAGGTTTTGGACCATTGCTACTCTCCCTTCCGGTATGGCTGCAATTCCCTCCCCCGCCCACAATTTGGCAAATCGGAACGCTCTTCCATTCAGCTTCTGCCCACTTACAGGCTGAAAATGAAACAGGAAGCACCGGCCCTCAGAAAAATATGCCTGTTTTGATAACACGGACTGGTAGATGTTCCGGTCCGCCATGGATGATGACATCGAGGTCTACGCTGATACCTAACCAGAAACCATGGATTAATAGCAATGTTCATGTAGCACTTAATGCACGGACCTCCGCTTTTAACTCCGGGAATGCGGAGGAGCGTAAACAAGCCTGTTATGCCCAACACCAACTCTGGAAGCATGTGGCAGGGAATTAATATCGTCAAAGGGAAAAAAATCTCCATAATAAAAACGTTAACACCACTGACTTTCACCCAGATGAGCTTAATACATTTTATGATCATTTCGAGGGAAGCAACACCGCAATTGCAAAGAGAGCTCCCGCGGCCAAAGCTACAGAGGTTAGATCACTCTCCGTCTCTGTAGCAGATGTAACACGATCCTTCCAACAGGTGAATATCCGTAAAGTCGCTGGTCCAGGCTGCATTGCAGGCCGCATAATCATAGTGTGCATGATCCAATTGGCTGGTGTTTTACGGACATTTTCAACCTTTCCCTCTCCTTGTCTGTGGTCACTCACATGCTTTAGAATGTCCACCATTGTACCTATACCAAAGCAATCCAAAATAACTTGCTTATAATTGTCATACAGCTATGTTGCTTGGAAGTGCACCCAAGACTTTCAACCACTGTTGCACTTGTGTATATGGTCGGAGTGACAATAAAAGCATTTGATTTGATTTTGTTTTTTGATGTGCACTTGCAAATTGTAGTCTGGCTTTTTAATGGCGGTTTTGGAGCAGTGGCTTCTTCCTTGCTGAGCAGCTTTTCAGGTTATGTTGATATAGGACTTGTTTTACTGTGGATATAGATACTTGTCTATATTTGTCCTCGAGCATCTTCACATTGTCCTTTGCTGTTGTTCTGGGATTGATTTGCACTTTTCACACCAAACTACGCTCATGTCTAAGAGACAGAATGCATCTCCTTCCTGAGTGGTATGATGTCTGTGTGATCCCTTGGTGGTGTTTATACTTGCTTACATTTATTTGTACAGATGAATGTGGTACCTATCAGAAGCTCATTTGCTAATTATCTAAAGGCTTGACATAATATTCTGGAATTTTCCAAGCTGCTGAACGGCACAGTTAACTTAATGCATGCAAATTTATGACCCACTGGAATAGTGATATAGTCAATTAAAAGTAAAACAATCTGTCTGTAACAATTGTAGGAGAAATTACTTGTGTCATGCACAAAGTAGATGTCCTAAACGACTTGCCAAAACTATAGTTTTCTAATATTAAATCTATGGTGTGGTTAAAGTGTATGTAAACTTCTGACTTCAACTGAAGCTTCAACTTCAATATTTGTTAGTAAAATCCCATGTGTATCTTTTAGGTTAGTTTGTTTAAAATGATCTTATAGGAGACTTTTTGCACAGACCTGCAAAATACATTTTAAATCTCTAATGGGTAAATTATCCAATTCAAAAACCCCATTAATTATCTCCTCACATTCCACCAAACATAATAAAAATGTCACTGACAGCTAAAAGTGACATGTGCATTAACAGAATAGACTCATCTCCTTCTATTCAACCCACTACTCTATAAAGTTGATGAATGAATCTGAAGGGAGATGCTGCAGTTTGAAACATAGCCCTCAGAATACGTCGAGCATATGTTACGTTCAGCTGAAACCATCATAAGATTTGTCATCAGGTTAGGCCTATGGGTGATTTCTCAATTTCAGAACAATTCTAATGAACCTCTCAAACATGTCTGCAAATTGCTGTCACTTCCTAATTGTTCCATATGCACATGGCAACAAACTCTACTTAATTTTAAAAAGACAAAAAAAAAAAATAATATAATAAAAAATCGTATATTTTTTTAAATTCTTAACATTTCTTTGACATATTTTTCAGCAAAGCTAAAAAACATTCACTCTGATAAAATCATTAATCAATATGTTTGTATACTCCATATATGAACACATGTACATTTAAAGGAACAGTTCAAAGTAAAAGTAAGGTTTGGTCATCATTATTATTTATTAAACCTATTTTTTTATTTTATTTTTTTCATGTAGAAAAACATCAGCTCATTGATCATGTCTATAAAGCTACAAAAGGACAGAAACACACCATAAAATAACTCCAACTAAAAAAAAAACATCGTACAAGTTCAGAACGACATGAAGGTGAATGAATAATGACAGAACTGTTGGATGAATTATTGGATAATTATTCCTTTAAAATAAAATTTGTACTCATTGTTGCCCCATTCAACCAATTACACGGTCTATTGTACAGCTGTCATCTGCAACATTAAAGGAATGTATGTGTAAAGTTATATTCAAAAATTACAACTTTATTGTGATCCCGGTAAGTTATTGTGACTATATTTTAAACTTTGTGTATTAAATGTTTATGGAATGGCCCCATACACTTCCATTGATTTTCTCCCCTTTTTCCTCCCCTTTTTCTCCCCAATTTGGCATGCCCAATTCCTAATGCGCTCTAGGATCTCGTGGTGGCGTAGTGACTCTGGGTGCCGGAGGACAAATCTCAGCTGCCTCTGCATCTGAGACCATCAACCTGTATCTTATTACGTGGCTTGTTGAGTGTTTTACCGCTGAGACATAGAACTTGAGGAGGCTTCACGTTATTCTCTGCGGCATCCACGGGCAACTCAGCACGTGCCCCACCGAGAGCGAGAACCACATTATAGCAACCACGCGGAGATCACCCTATGTGACTCTACCCTCCCTAGAAACCAGACCAATTTGGTTACTTAGGAGACCTGGCTGGAGTCACTCAGCATACCGGAACATTCCTTTAAATAGCATGCGTACATTAGAGCCATGGCTTAATGGTTAGTGTATTTGGCTTTGTGGTGCTCATGTGGGTGTGTTTGAATCTGACTCAGCATTTCTCCATCCTCTTCTACTTCATACATTTTCTTGCTACCATTTCCTATAGTCTTGCACTTATAATATGAATAAAATGCCAAAAAGACTTTTTTATCTTAAAATATAAAATTATCTGGTATATACTGATGCAAACACACTGATGTCTGCTTGGATGAGTGTGTTTTCATAAGTGTTTTATGTGAAATGGGTTGTGATGGTATCCTTGGGCCTTTTGTGCCTGTCTGTGCTGTTACACCTTGCTGCCTGCTAAGATTGCCCTACAGGGACAGCAGGTACTGCCAGCCCCAGAGAGCTGCAAGTCAGGGAAGGCTGCCAACAGAATACCCAGGAGAGGATAGAAGGGGCCGAGGGCAGGAATATACACACAGACATACTCACAGCCTTCCTCTGGAGCTCATTACAATAAAACCTCAACACGATAGAGCAAATGTGGGTTGTGCTCCTACAAAAACACATACCGCAGTCTGCTTTCAGATGATCTGTGAGGAAGAGTGAGTCTCTGTGTGTGTGTGTGTGTGCATGCGCGCATACATGCCAATTCTTTTATTTTTCATTTCCATCTCTAAATATCAGTAGATGGTAGAATGTAAATGAGATGGTTATTACAGCAACTTTCATCAAGCCGGGTTGGAGAGACTTCAATAGGTTGATGAATATGCATTAAATTTGTTAATTAAGTGAATTATTCTGCTGAAAATTCATTTGTCTTCCAAGGAATTTTCTAGCAATGATTTTAACATGTTTCTCTCATTAGTCATACTCAATGCTATTTAAAAGCACTTAGGTCCACTTTTTAAAAGTTTGGCACTGTTGTAATGAGAATGGAAGATTAAAATAAGTACATGAAATGGAAAGAAAAAGAAGGATTTGTTTCAGCGTGAACATTACTAACTTAGGTCCTGCCTGTCAGAAAAATTAAAATTAAAATAAATCAAAATCTTGATGCATTTTAGACACACATGATAGCATCAGCCTCTCCGGGAACCAGCACCTTATCGTGGTGGAGAGGTTTGTGTGCCCTTTTGATTCTGAGGGTTGTGTTGTCTGGAGCCATGTGCTCCTGGTAGGGTCTCCCAAGGCAAAGTGGTCTCAGGTGAGGGGCCAGACTAAGAATGGTTCACAATGACTCATGAATAAAACGGCAAGAGGAGGAGTTACCCTGCCCGGAGGAAGCCCGGGGCCCCCGTCTGGAGCCAGGCCCAGATGGAGGGCTCGTCGGCGAGCGCCTGGTGGCCGGGCTTGTCACGGAGCCCGGCCGGGCACAGCCCAAAGAAGCGACGTGGAACCCCCCTCTACATCCCTTGGGCCCACCACCCATTGGAGGAACCGCAGGAGTCGGATGCGCTGCCATATGGGCGGCAGTGAAGGCCGTGGGCCTCGACGGACCAGACCCGGGCAGCAAAGGCTTGCTCTGGGGACGTGGAATGTCACCTCACTGGGGGGGAAGGAGCCGGAACTAGTGAGGGAGGTGGAGCGCTACCAGTTGGATCTGGTGGGGCTTACATCGACGCACAGTTTTGGCTCTGGATCCGTACTCCTGGATAGGGGATGGACTCTATTCTTCTCTGGAGTTTCCCAGGGTGTGAGGCGACGGGCGGGTGTGGGGATACTCACAAGTCCCTAGGCTGAGCGCCACTACGTTGGAGTTTACCCTGGTGGACGAGAGGGTCGCCTCCCTACGCCTACGGGTTGTGGGGGGGAAAACTCTGACTGTTGTCTGTGCATATGCACCGAACAGCAGTTCAGAGTATTCGGCCTTCTTGGAGACCCTGAATGGAGTCCTGAATAGGGCCCTGTTGGGGGACTCCATAGTGATGCTGGGTGACTTCAACGCACACGTGGGAAATGACAGGGACACCTGGAAAGGCGTGATTGGGAGGAACGGCCTCCCTGATCTGAACTCAAGTGGATGTTTGTTATTAGACTTCTGTGCTAGTCATGGATTATCTATAACAAACACCATGTTCGAACATAAGGATGCTCATAAGTGTACGTGGTACCAGAGCACCCTAGGCCGAAGGTCGATGATCGATTTTGTAATCGTGTCATCGGATCTGAGGCCATATGTTTTGGACACTCGGGTAAAGAGAGGGGCAGAGCTGTCAACCGATCACCATCTGGTGGTGAGCTGGGTCAGGGGGTGGGGAAAGACTCTGGACAGACCTGGGAAGCCCAAGTGAGTAGTGCGGGTGAACTGGGAACGTTTGGAGGAGGTCCCTGTCCGCGAGATCTTCAACTCACACCTCCGGCGGAGTTTTTCAGGCATCCCTGCGGAGGTTGGGGACATTGAACCGGAGTGGGCGATGTTCAAAGCTTCCATTGCCGAAGCCGCGGTGGAGAGCTGCGGCCTCAAGGTTTTAGGTGCCGCAAGGGGTGGTAACCCTCGAACACCGTGGTGGACACTGGTGGTCAGGGAAGCCGTCCGACTGAAGAAAGAGGCCTTCCGGGATTTGTTGTCCCGGAGGTCTCCGGAGGCAGTTGCAAGGTACCGACAGGCCCGAAGGGCTGCGGCCTCGGCCGTGAGGGAGGCAAAGCAGTGGGTGTGGGAAAAGTTCGGAGAAGCAATGGAGAAGGACTTTCGGTCCGCACCAAAGTGCCTCTGGAAAACCGTCCGCCACCTTAGGAGGGGGAAACGGGGAACCATTCAAGCTGTATACAGCAAAGATGGGACGCTGTTGACCTCAACTGAGGAGGTTATTGGGCGGTGGAAGGAACACTTTGAAGAACTCCTAAATCCAAACATGCCCTCTATGGTAGAGGCAGAGCCGGAGGATGATGGGGGATCAGATTCTATTTCCCTGGGGGAGGTCACTGAGGTAGTCAAACAACTCTGCAGTGGCAAAGCCCTGGGGATTGATGAGATCCGACCAGAAATGCTGAAAGCTTTGGATGTGGAGGGGGTGTCATGGATGACACGCCTCTTCAACATTGCGTGGAAATCTGGGATAGTGCCTAAGGAGTGGCAGAACGGGGTGGTGGTTCCCTCTTCAAAAAGGGGATCAGAGAGTGTGTGCCAACTACAGGGGTATCACACTTCTCAGCCTCCCTGGTAAAGTTTACTCCAAGGTGCTGGAGAGGAGGGTTCGGCCGATTGTCGAACCTCGGATTGAAGAGGAACAATGCGGTTTTCGTCCTGGCCGTGGAACGACGGACCAGATCTTTACTCTTGCAAGGATCCTGGAGGGGGCCTGGGAGTATGCCCATCCGGTCTACATGTGTTTTGTGGATCTGGAGAAGGCGTATGACCGGGTCCCCCGGGAGAGACTGTGGGAGGTGCTGCGGGAGTACGGGGTGGGGGGGTCCCTTCTTAGGGTGATCCAATCCCTGTACGTCCAAAGCGAGAGCTGTGTCCGGGTGCTCGGCACGAAGTCGAGTTCATTCCATGTGGGGGTTGGTCTCCGCCAAGGCTGCGCTTTGTCACCAATCCTGTTTGTGATATTCATGGACAGGCTATCGAGGCGTAGTCGGGGTGGGGAAGGCGTGCGGTTCGGTGGGCTGGGGATCTCATCGCTGCTTTTTGCAGATGATGTTGTCTTCATGTCATCATCGGTCCGTGACCTTCAGCTCTCACTGGATCGCTTGGCAGTCGAGTGTGAAGCAGCTGGGATGAGGATTAGCACCTCTAAATCTGAGGCCATGGTTCTCAGCAGGAAACCGATGGAGTGCGTACTCCAGGTAGGGAATGAAGTTTTGCCCCAAGTGAAGGAGTTCAAGTACCTCGGGGTCTTGTTCTCGAGTGAGGGGACAATGGAGCGGGAGGTTGGTCCAGCTGGGAGGAGGCCTCGGGGAAGACCAAGGACTAGGTGGAGAGATTACATCTCCACATTGGCCTGGGAACGCCTCGGGGTCCCCCAGTCAGAGTTGGTTAATGTGGCTCGGGATAGGGAAGTTTGGGGCCCCCTGCTGGAGCAGCTGCCCCCGCGACTTGACTTCGGATAAGCGGTTGAAGATGGATGGATGGATGGATGGATGATAGCACCAGAGGGTCAAATATAATGTTAATTTGACTAACAGTGGCATTTTTTTACCTGTAAATTTTTTTCTGAAAGTTGCATATATTGTGAGTTGAAAGCATTGCCATTCTTTGATACAACGGAGCACAATTTCCAATACACTGTAGAGTAACGCTGGCTAAGAAATGAGACTTGGAATTGACTATCGCACAAAAAAAATAATAAGACTCTAATTGGAATTGATGTGTTCAAAGAACAAAATCAGAACAAAATGCATGTGTCAAAATGCAGTATTGGCTTAATCGTACTTTTAGATAGTGGAAGTGGGATCGTCTTGTTACATATTAAGACTGTTTGTTCAAGACAAGTGTTTGTTTAGTTAATTTGAATCTTAATAGTAGCCTAGTGTTTGTCTGTCTATATATGTAAATTTGCATGAAAACACAGGATTTTTATGTGTGGTGGTGGCGTAGTGGGCTAAAGCACATAACTGTTAATCAGAAGGTCACTGGTTCAATCCCCACGGCCACCATCATTGTGTCCTTGAGCAAGGCAATTAACTCCAGGTTGCTCCAGGGGGATTGTCCCTGTAATAAGTGCACTGTAAGTCGATTTAGATAAAAGCATCTGCCAAATGCATAAATGTAAATGTGTGGATTAATTTTTGGGGCCACTGTATACACATATATCTTATCAATACAACAAAACACAAAGTATGCTATGCAGGAGTTAAATTATATCCACTGGTCACATACATTATTTTATTGCAAACACATAAAAAAAGATAAGATCTTTCCCTACCCACCTAACAGAACAAATTAGGCTACTATTTTATAAAGAATATCAAGGGATAATACAAGTTAAGCTCAATCGACAGAATTTGTTGCATAATGTTGATCACCACAAAAATGTATTTAGACTCGTCCCTCCATTTCTTTGAAAAAAGGAAATATCTAGGTTAAAGTGAGGCATTTAAAATGGGAGTAAACGGGCCAATTTTTGCAGGGTTTAAAGGCACTTTAACTTACATTTCTAAAAGCACTTACATGAAGTCTTCTATTAAAACTTGTGTATTATTTGAGCTATAAAGTTGTTTAAATCACCATTTCCAAAGATTACAGGGTGTGCGTTTTACTTCATCATGGCAACAAAGTTGTAAAACTGTATATAACTTTACACAGAAAAAGATAGTAAATGTTATCATACAAAAACCTTGTTACCATGTAAATGGTTTATTCTTCTGGCTATACTTTTGAAACAGTCAGTATTTTAACATTTACAGATTGGCCCCCATTCCCCATTGTAATTGCCTCACAGTAACCAGGATTTTTGCTTTTTTAAAGAAAAGGTAGGGCAAGTCAAAATAAATGTTTTGCTTAACTTGTAGTAAACACAGAATATTCCTTTAAAGGTTAGAAACAAATATTAAAATTATATTAATTAAATTATATTAATCCTTATAATGTTATTAGCAAAATAAAGAACCTCCTTATAATGTTATAAGTATAATGTCAATTGAGATTTTTTGGACATTTTCATTTTTTCAGGAATATTATGCTAGCCTTGAAATAGCATTTCAAAAATGTTATATCTACTAAGAAATCCAGCATTGCTGGACACCAGTTTACGTAGTGTTTTGTGCTTGTCCCCCCAGTATGGCATGTTGGTGTGCTGGTGCCATGCTTTTTTATTAGCTTAACCAGCTTCAGCTGAACGACCGTGAGTGTCAACCAACTTCACCAGCTGGGTTTTGCTGGTGAAAAACATGGCTATGCTGATCCACCAGCAAGGCAAGCACCAACCCAGCACTATCCAGCTTTAACCAGTTAGACCAGCATGGGAATTGCATACTAGTTAAGCTGGATTTTGATTTAGTAGGATAGGAAAACATGGACTTATTCATATTCCCACAAACCCAATATAATGTGTTTGAAGTCATTTTGAGAGCATAAATTTGTTAGCTGGTATAGCTGCAAAAATTACAAATACCGAAGTTCTAGTCCAAGGCAGATGGACCGTATTCAGTCCTGTGTGTCTGTCTGTCTGAGTGCCACGTGCCTGCCTGATTGTGTGTGTGTGTGTGTGTGTGTGTGTGTGTGTGTCTAGTTGTCTGTCTGTGTGCGACAGGAGGCTGTAAATCACTTGAAATCTCTCAGATACAGTGAGCAGCTAGGCTGCTCCGTAGGGGGTCTTCATCTTCTCCTTTCTCAAAACACGCTCACATACTGCAACAGACCGGGCCCGACACATTACAGCAGCAACTGGCCAAATACATGCAGAGACACATGCACATTCTGCATGTATGGAGGATATCGTAGACAGACAGATTGTGATAGCCCACAAAAGCTTATGAGTTTAAAGACAATATAACTAGATGCATAATAGAAATGCTTGACACACAGATCGTTGAAGTCCTGAAACTTTACAGACATTCTGCATTTGTTTTTTAAAATGTATACATTCAATAAAAAGTTATTTGCTCTGCTCCAAATCGTTGCAAATCGAGCTGCCTTGCAACCCATTGCCAACATTTTCAGATAGTATCCAAATTTAAATGTAATTTCCAGGGTTGCTGCACATTAAAAAGAATATATAAAAAATAAGGTTTAAGACTTTAAAGACCTTTTTTAAGACCTGAACAAATTAAATGAATACCATATGTTAATACAATCTCAAAATAATGAATGCATCACAGATTCTTTTAATAAAACAGGCTGAGGCACACCGAAGAACTTGTAACCCTGCTCAACACCAAAACAGGGTATATGCATGTTTAAAATGCAAGACATGTTTTCCATGTTTTATATAAGCATGCAACACATTCAGACAATGTACACTTAATTAAATCTTAGCCTTTAGCAGTTTAATAATCGTGTTATATCACGGTTCAAAATTAAAGACCTCAGTACGATGATTAAGACTTTTGTCATATATTTAAAATATTAAGGACTTTTATGGCATTTAAAAACATTTACAGGACCCACAGGAACCCTGATCTCATAAATGACTGATTTGGAAGCTTTACATAGGAATAGTTCAGCCAAACATGTACATTTGTTGTCATTATTTGCACACAGTATTGTCACTCTTAAACCTTGATGTTATTTTTTCCAATGACAATGACAATACAATATGTACACTACTCTTTTCTATACAGTTCAAAATGACTAAAGCTGAAGGGCACCATAAAGTACATAAAAGTAGTCCAAATGACGTGTGTGCTACATTCCATGCCTAAGCTCTGTGAGACACAGCAGATGGACTTGAGAGAGGAATTTGAGAGCTGCAGTGGAAAATCTTGAATTAAATAATAATAATTTTGGCCAGTTCCTCACATAAAGTTATAGTATGGTTTAAGAGGACTCATAAAATAGCGTGTTGTAAAATAGCGAGTTGTACGGACTACTTTTATGGGATTTATTTATTTATTTGGTTCTTTTAGTTACCTTGAAGGATACATGCAGTGCTACTTTAGCATCAGTCAAAATGTGTTGTTAGAAGACAGCATAATTATGTTGGAAGCACCCCTAAAAAAAAACTGCAGTTCACGAGGTTTTGGAAGAAAACTATTGTTTACTAAGAGGCCCAGAGCTTTACTTTCAACAAATAAAATTTCTCTCTCTCCAGTCAAGGGAGTAAAACCGTCTCTGGCTGACTTCATGAAGCTTCACACAATGTGTCCACGATGACCCACAAACCTCTGAGGAACCAGAATAGAAATGACACGAGTTGTAATTACCATCCAGCTTGCTGTGTCTTACCAATTAACCCTGTATACGTCTGAAAATCACATTTAAAAAAAAGTGTATGTGTGAACTTTTTGCATACATATGGAGCACAGAGACATTCTCAATGACTCTCTTCACATCTTTAAAAATGGATCACTCAGAGAAACATATTGAGGCAGAGCCAGACCATCCGTTTCACTGGCAGCTGCCGACACCGTGAGCACGAGCCAATGAAAACACAAAGTCCCCTGTTTTCTCTTTTAATTGGGATATTTTAGTGCTATTAGCAGCAAAAGGCTGTGTATGCACCAAACCTCCACCCCAAAACATTGCAAATGCAGATGTGCACCCATCATGGCCACTGGACCAGGTAGGCCGCAGTCAATTGTGAAACTCAGGTGTCTCTAAAACGAGATCATACAAAGCCGTGGATGTGTCTGGCAACATGCTCAGTTAATGAAGGCTGAGCTAAGACTAGAACAGAGGAACTGGATGGATGCCATCATTTTAAGGAGCTGCTGTTTTGAGGATGAGTGGGGGGTGTTTTCGGCTCTCAGGGACTAACACCATATGTTATGTCAGCATTCATTACAGTTTTATAGAGGCCTACGGTGCTTTGCTTTCAACAGAATATTTTATGTGTTTATATAGGATGTGTCTGCTTAAAGATGTGCGCTGAAAACAGTTTTAATATTGGATATTTAATCTATCCAAAATGATAAATCGTCAAGGTAGATGTACGCCGATGTAAATTATGTATCGCCACCTGGTGGTTTCAATCGTAATGACATATAGATTAATTCGTTCAGACGGCGTTCTGAGACACATTCGGATCAGGGAATTAGAAGAAAAAACTAATCTAATTGGAACTCTTTTCTGGTTTCTCAAAGGAACAAATAATCTAAATAATCCACACAAGTGTGACAACATATAACAGCAGTGAGAGAATTTAATGTGTTTTTGATGATTTAAAAATGGTAGGACATACACTTTAAATTCTTAGCTAGAATTTTTAGTTCTTTTTAAAATTAAATAAAAAATACAGTTAATTGTAGGCTACATGTAGCAGGATATCTTCCACACTATATGGGGTAAGTTGTCACAGTGGAAACTTGTGCATTGAGACTAATTTGATAAAAAAAATACTCTTTGAAATATTAAATACTGGCCTATCTAAAGAAAAAAATGTAAATATAATGGCTTGTCAGCAAAATGTAAACATTAAAACACTTACCAGCAAACCGCTGCAAGAGAAAAACCATTAATGCAATCTTACTTTTAACATAAAACCTTATTATTACTGAGATATTTCACTTGTAACAACTTCCCAATGTGACAACTAGCCCCAGTCTCCCCTAGACATTTCAAGTACTTAGTAATGTTGAGACTTGACTGGATTAGATTATGCTGGTTATTAATAATTTTGTTGTTTGACCCTCAATTCTCCACACCTGCAACAATCAATTGTAAGAATTCATAAATGCCATTTCTTTTTCATTTATAATTCAAACTGTGAGCAGTCTAAAGCAATGCATGTCTAGGCCATCCAATAGATAGATCCTAGACAGACAGACAGACAGACAGACAGACAGACAGACAGACAGACAGACAGACAGATAGATAGATAGATAGATAGATAGATAGATAGATAGATAGATAGATAGATAGATAGATAGATAGATAGATAGATAGATAGATAGATAGATAGATAGATCACTAACTAGGGTCACTGTCTCTAGTATTATTTAGTAAATATCATAATGCAATTAAACGCCATATGAAGTTGAATCACTAATAGAAATGTGAGTCTAGAGTGGTGAATGCTCGGGAATGCAATAGCACACAAAACAATAACAGCTGGTCGGCCTCTGGCTAAACACAAACAAAAATAATGGAATCTGCCGACTGCCAGACGGGCACTTACCAGTTCTGCCCAATATCAAGCTCTCATGTGGAATTAATACAAATGCATGCAAAGCCATTCCTTGCCTTTTCATATTTAAACACTCAATGAATGCATAGAAGATAGAAAAAAAATATCATACAAGTTTGGAACCACATGATGGTGAGTAAAAGATGACAGAATTGTAATTTTTGCGTGAACTATGCCTTTAAGTGGAAGAGATCTGATTGTTCAGCTTTGAATGGACTCACTGTGGGAGGAAGAAAACAATAAAGCATTAAGAACAGGAAGTGTGCACTGATGAATGGGAGACATCCATCATTAACTCTGAATGTTTGTCTGTTGGAAGTAATGGAGTGGAGCAGAGAGGACGGTGGACAGCCCCAGGCATCCACACTTGCTCCGTCTGTTTCTCTCTCTTTCTTAGAGACACCAGCCTTTAAAGTTACTGAGACCAGAACTCACCAACCCACTCTTAATGGACAAACTGTGTCTTTTGCCTTTTATAAGTTGGACTTGGAAAAACAGACTCTTCCAGAAGTAATGTGACATTATTCACTGAGGACATTTAAAGCATACTACCAAAGTGAAATGTCTATAATCAGTTCTCACAGAATTTAGAAAAGTCAGGGAGGATTAAAGAATAGAATAAAAATCCATCCTAATAATAATAAGATTAAGTAAGCAATTCTCTAACATTACTTTTATGGGCTTTTTGCCTTTTCACATAGGAAAATTTAGTGACAGGAAAGAGGATTTTGAGTCCATACATAACCCACTGTGCCCATGGCTCCATCAATATAAAATAATTTTTTAGATGTAATATTAATAAGTGTAAAGTTAGAACTTAACATTTCTAAACACTGTATGAAAGAAAGCACTTTATTTGTAAAATATTTGCAATTTAGATTAAATATACAACAAACTTTTTCAGCCAAAACTGAAAATGAACAATTTCCTCACCCTCATGTTGTTCAAAACTCATATGGCTTTCCATACAATCCAGTTCTTCTGAAGAGATCCATTCGATTGGCTGAGAACAGACCAAAATATAACTCCTAATCACTGTACATCTTGCCATTGCAGTCTCCAGACACGATCATGATTTCAAGCTCAATTATACTTCCTAGTGCTTGACACATGTGCAGAGTAAGAGTGCGCTAGGAAATGTAATCAAGCTTCAAATCACGATTGCCAAAGAGACTGCTGATGTCAACACTTATAGTGAAAAAGGAGTTATATTTTTATAGTTTTAACCCCCAAACCAATTACATCGTTTCATAAGACATGGATTAAACCACTGGAGCTTTATGGATTACCTTTATTTGCTTTTTTAAGCTTCAACATTTTGGTCACCATTCACTTGCATTGTGTGGACCTACAGAGTTGAGACATTCTTCTGAACACTTTGGGTTCTGCAGAAGATAGTCATACACATCTAGGATGGCATGACTTTTTCACCCATTTTTGGGTGAACTATTCCAACAAAACCTATAATATGCCCTCAGAAGACTTGGAATATGACACGAGTCAAAAGGAT
This sequence comes from Xyrauchen texanus, assembly GCF_025860055.1. Classification (NCBI taxonomy): domain Eukaryota; kingdom Metazoa; phylum Chordata; class Actinopteri; order Cypriniformes; family Catostomidae; genus Xyrauchen; species Xyrauchen texanus. The sequence continues at coordinate 27,980,180 of NC_068317.1, forward strand.
TTTTTGAAGATTTAAAGTCACTATCAACTGTCGTTGTTTTGAAAATATAGACTTTAGAAATATATCCTTCATGTTCTGAATCAGATAATCACATGGGTTTGAGATCAAGTAAATTACAGAATCTTTCTTTGTGGGTGAATTTTTCCTTAAACTTTTTTTGTACACCTTAATTTCTGTTCAACCTCTTAAATTCTGATACTTAGATACCACAGATTAAAGATCATTATATGTCTGCTTTGATCAACCAGAACAAAGCTTCAGAATGTGATACAACAGGTCATGTGCTTCTCTAACAGGAAAGAATGGCTCATTTCCTCTTCAAGTGTAGGGCCTAAACAAAGTATTTTTAGCAAGACAGTTCACTCGGCGGCCATCTTTTGAATGCTTCCAGGGAGCTATTTGTAAACAAGCGGCATGCAGCTCCTATCTACTTAAATTGGGAAAAGACCAAAATCTCCAATATGGTTGGCTAAGGTTATTATCAAAGAACATATTTCAAACCAGCAGTAAAATCTGACTACAATGGTATCATAAATTGTGCTTCTTTACCTCAGATTATGCTAAAAACTAAATTTTCCCATCTTGTATAGCTAATGCGTATGTGCGTTCTCGAGTTGATTGACAGGTAATGTCTGCGTCTAAAAAGGTGATTGGGGCTCTTTTACAAGGCATGACTTCCTTTCTACATCTGTTGACCATTGAGCTTTGCAATTCTCCCATCATATAAATAGAAGTGGCACATCTCTGCTAAATAGTCTCTGGCCTCAACCAACACCTAACCAGCCATAGTAACAGAATAACTTCTGTGCAGGTTGCATGGATAACCCTTTCATTAAGGGCATCAAATGACTTGCGTTCACTTATTTTGTCAGAGTCTACACAACTATACTGGACCCATGCACAAACAGCAAATGTTTGGTGGTTGTGAGGAAAAAAAAAAGCCACAAATGTGCAAAGTCACATAACTTTATTGTCTTTAATAAAAAGATATCTCGCAATTGTGTCCATCGTAAAACATCAACTAGCATCAGCAACAAAAACACTTGAGTCTAAATCAGACCAGCCTGGAATTAGCGGCCTGCTTGAGGTCATTGTTAAGATTTGAGCTAGGAATGACTGCAAAAAATTAAATAAAAATAGATTTATCCTGCTGTCAGTATTGTTAGCATATGGTCAAAAAAAAAAACCCTGCAATGAACATACTAGGATTGCTACATGCTGGAGCAGCCCTTTTCAATCATTTTAAAAACCGTGAACCTTTAACTGTTCCTCCTTTACGATGTTGATCTGTAAAACAAGAAAACAAATATTAGCAACACTACGAGATTTGGGCCGCAATTGAATCGAACCAATTTAAACTAATACATTCTAGAAAGACAAAAAAAAGATGCTTGCCTCTAACAGAAACTGGCAGATGTTCTTCCTCTGGTCACCCTGTAACTGAATCACCTCTCCATACTCTGGATGCTCAATCACTGTACCATTGCAGGCAAATTTCTATAAAACAACATAGTCCAAGATTAGTCCATGACAAAAAATTAAGATTTTTGGGGGGTACAATATGGAATATTGGAAAACACCTTTTTGAAAGCTTTCACCAGCTTCTTCTTATCATAATCATCTGCTATTCCCTGCACAGTGGTCAGTGTTTTGCGGCCGTTCCGCTGCTGTATCCTTATATGGATTTTATCCTCTGTCCCAGCCGGGAGCAAGTCATCACCCTTAGTTGCATCAGCAAAGGGATCTATTGGATGGTAAAGGACAGAATAGACAAATTTAACCATTAAACATCAGCTGAAGACAAATTAAACATATGAACAACCTTACAGAAGCATCTACAGGTATCATAGCTACAGTACTAGATTAATAAAGGCACTGGTTTGAAGATTCATTGTCAATGTTGCACAATAGGACTGAACCAGAAGGAAATCAAAGCAGGAGCGTTTTATGTACTCTTGATTGCTTGACCAATATTTTGAGAATGAATGCTCTTAAAGTTTAATGGATTGAAGACTATTATACAGGTTCAGGACTCCCAATAGACTTCCATTGTTGTAATAATGCCCTATTGTTATTCTCTACCCCTTACCCTCACAGATCTTTTGGCATTCTTAGATTTTAAATAAAAACGAAGTACGTTTAATGAAGTTGTTGTAGTCGTGGGGACGGACGGTTGCCCGCGAGGGGAAAAAAAACACAACAAAACACACACATTTACATATACATATATATAGCTTGATCTAAAAATATTTTCACCATTATATTTAAATGCATTCAAATGATTTCTGTTCTCTAGATGGTTTTAATAATTTGAACTATACACTGCACAAGGGTTCAAATGGATTCTCATGCACGCATTGTGTAAACTCGCGCACGAGACGTTGTAACTCACCGAAAGACTGGAGGTTCTGTATATCGGACATACGATATTACTCAAATAACTTCAACAGATAAAAGATGTCAGCGATCACAGCCGCTTGGAGAGCTTTAGATGTGTAGTTATTGTTTTTAAAACAGCGTCGAATCAGGGAGCGGCTGTTTATAATCTGCCCGTTACAACTTCCAACGAGTCTCTGAGCCGGACACGGAAGTACTTTAATGCAAAACAGAGCGCGATGACAAAAGGCTTTAAATATTTTTACAGCTGCACTTGATTTAGATCTTTTACAAAATCTATATATAGGGTATAAATTCAGGAAATAATGCTCGGGCTACAGCAATGTACTGAAAAAATACCTCTATTTTCATAACTCTCTCTCTCTCTCTCTCTCTCTCTCTCTCTCTCTCTCTCTCTCTCTCTCTCTCTATATATACACATACATGGTGAATGGGAGATCACAGCAAATATTATTTTCACTTACTCATTTGTTCCTAGACCAAAAGAAAAAAACTCTTACATTTTAATGGCTTTACAGGATTTAAATAAATAATTAAACTAAATAGAGGGAGCGGTGGATTAAGACAGTAAAATGGGAGAAGATGCCAAAATTACTGTCTCTCAGCAGCTGTGGTAATTAATTATTTAAAACTAATTCAAGGGTAATATAACACAAAGCATAACGTTATAAATTTACACTCAATTTTTAAAAAAATTATAATATTTAAAAAAAAATCGCGAAATTTACGCTGCTAAATATGGTGGAAACGAATGGACCCGGAAGTAAAACTAAACAATCGCTAAGCTAGTTCCTTAGTTAGCATCTCAACACAGTAAGCTTTCATTTTGTTATATTGTCATTATAAAACCAAAAATAAAACTTCAGAAATATTTGGCCTTAAATGGAAAATACACGCAATATTTATATTTAAAACAATAATAATTGTATAATTGTGCCTTTTACACCAGGCAATCAGCTAGCTATTTAAATAGATGAACAAAGCCAGACGCACATCCGGGGATCTGCGCTGCACAAAGGCAGTAACATTAGATGGTGCTAAAAAGCGTTTAGATGTTTTTTTTTTATTATCAGAAACAAGCCAGTGGTACACATAGTACACAATACTACAGATATATTTTACAATAATGCAAAGACATTATATTAATTACATAGTGCAATGGTTTTCAATGCTTTTGAGTTGTTTGAGGTACAAAGAGTATTTAAATAATATTTCAAGTCTTTACAAAAAAGTGCAAATAGGGGCTTTATAGACATACATTTACACTTATGTAAAACAAACTTGGCAAGAAAAATAAACAGATTAATCAGAAAATACTCACTTTTTAATTATCAAACGTTTAGAGTTTTTATTAGTGGTGCTTGCGAAGCATAGCATCAATAATATAGGTTGTGTTTCCTTTCGAAGGCTGCGCGCTAGGTATATTGCGTCATTTGAAGGCTCCTTAAGCCTTCGTAGGACAAACAGAAACGGGACGTAACATGGTTGCTATGACAGCACGCCACTCTTTAATATGCGCGAGCGCTTCCAGTGAGACGGTAACAAAGTTCCTTTAGAAGGGAATGTATTAGGTCAATTTTAGGAGATTTATAAAGATGTAAAGAGAAAAGAAATATAGATTTTACAGGTGTACTTTTAGACAATATCTTTATTTTAATTATATATTAATAAAATAATACATAACTGCACTGAGGTACTTCAACTTGGGAATTAACATTACTTGCGTTTGAACATCATATTTATGGTAAAATCTGTCCTACTTTTTTAAGACATTTCTGTTGAAACAAAGAATTGTAGGTTGTGAGTGCCCACGAACAGGGCCGGCCCAAGCCTTTATGGGGCGCAAAGCAGAATTTGATTTCGGGGGCCCCTCGGTGCCACCAATACCATTGACTATTGTCAGTGCTTGATTATTCGCACACTATAAATCTAACACACCCATTATCAATTGTATTAGTTGTAGCTGTATTGGTTACATCATACCAATGTCTGCTTGGCATGTTTTTACCCTTCAACGATTTTTAATTGTAACAGTAGTAAACCCACAAGAAGTAGAAGGACCTATAAGGAAATTGCATTAATAATTATAATTATAAATATTAATCTCAGGACATTCTACAGTAAACTGAGCAAATACAAAGGCTGTTGTGCTATAAACTTACCTGCCACATCAGCTGAGGTTGAAACAGACATGGAAAGAACATAGGATCAGTGGATGCAGGTGCTGGGAAATGCTCCTTGCCTGCAATACTACTACTACTAATAATAATAATAATTATTATTATACTAATAAAAGCTAGCCATGTTAGATGCATATTAGAAGGTAATGTAACTGCCTGTCAAAAACAAAAAAAAGATCTCACAAAAGGCATGTTTATCCATATAAATATATTGATCTGGGATTGTTGAAAACTCACCTGCTGTTTAATCATCAGCTGTATCACTGGCACTTGGGGCAAGTGGCATCGGTTGTGCCCCACCTCCAAAATATTTCAATAGTGCTCCCAGGGAAGTTTCATAAGAGTACATGATTGAACATTATGTTATTTTAACAACATAAACTATTATACACAGCAGCAAGACATCTGTACACCTAAAACAACAATTCAGGTTGGGGTACACCTGAATCAACAATTCATTGGGGTGGTGCAGACAGTTATTCCATCAACGTGCGCTACCCCAACAGCTCTCTCTGTTGTTCACTATATCATTGTTTATATCCGCGTCTCTCGCTGAATACGTTTAGATGTGCCTGGGACAAAGGGTCTAGTTGTCCCCACTTATCAGCGAACGAACGCTGGAGTGAGACACAAGCCCAGCTCCTGGCTCAGATGGATGTCATTATGGTGGGCAGAGTTGCTGAGGAATTGTTTTTTGGAAATGAGAACATCACAACTGGTGAGAGATGTCCCCAATTCACTCTTGTCTACTTCATATTCTTTAATGTAGGGCCTATAGATACCTTAAAGTTTTATTTGTCTCTCATACAGGAGCATCAAGTGATTTTGATGGAGCAACTAAAATAGAACAAATGATGGTGACACGGTTTGGGATGAATGATAAGGTATAACGGGTTCCATGTGTCCTCCAAAGTATTAAGGTATTAGTGTATTTATGCAATTCTGAAATGTGTTATATGTGAAACAAATAGTGATTTTCCCATTTATGAAACACCAAGTTTTCACTGATCATCCCAATTGACAAGATCGGCCAGATCACATATAAAAAAATGGTAAACAATTTAAAGTATTATTGTTATTATTATTTCTATAAAAATAATACAATTTAACAATAGCATAGCTTAAATAGCAATAGCTTAAATAGCATTTCAAGCTATTTGATTATATATTAACAAACATTACATTTACATGAAACAGATCATTATTATATTTTATTGCATATTCCTTGTATTTTATTATTTTGCAATTATGACTGACTAGCTGACTACATTATCTCTTATGTATTTATAATGTTATAAGTTATTATAAGTTCATTCAAAATAGGAACAAAAAAGTATATGGCTATTAGGAGAGGCAGTTTGAGTACATCCACATGTTAAAGGCCATTAGAGAAAGGTTGTGTGACTACTTACATTCTAGAACAGACTTAAATCTAGGTTTCATTCTAATACTTTTTTCTGTGCTAAGTTCACTCAACGCTCTGAAATGAGCTGTGCACATGCAGGGTCACTCGCACACTTCCATCCATCTCTAACCTCAGGGTTTATGTTGCAATCACAATGTTTTAATTTTTTTATGTGTGAAAAGCCATTGTTAAATGTATTTTGTGTCTGTAACTGCTGCTCACACACCTCTCTATGCTTTCCAGCTAGGGGTTATGACCTGTAATGACTTAACGGACCATAGCCCGGAGACTCTGGCAGCTGATGAACAGGAAGTCAGTGTGCTTTTACATGTATGTGACCCCCCAATTTATCTTTTGCAGTGATAATGACTGACAATGTAACTTGCTAATTTTCTCTGTCAGGATTCATATGAAAGCACAAAGAAGCTTCTGAAGCTTCCTCAGCCTTCGAAGGCTGAGGAAAGCACATCTCCCACCCCCCATCCTCACTACATTCTATAGAGGGACTATTGAGAGCATCCTGAGCAGCTGCATCACTGCCTGGTTTGGGACTTGCACCGTTTCGGACCGCAAAGCCCTGCATAGGATAGTGAGGTTCTCATTTCCAAAAAACATCAGACTCCTCAATACTCAGAGACTGGTTTGACACACACACGTGTCCTGAGTTGCATTTTAATTACTGTCACTTTATAACTGTCTGCTACCTCAATAACTGCTATGTGCATAGAACACTATCTCATAGTATGTTATATTTACGTTTTTAGAAACTGTCATCTTTTTGTACTACTGTGTACTGGTCGGCGCTGCACTGTGTCTATTGTCCTGTTCATTGTCAGAAATTTGTTGTACTGTCCCGTACTTTTTGCACATGTTTGCACATGCACTTTATATAGGTATATATATATAGGTATTTTATATAGGTATTTTATTTCATTGTGTAGTCTCATGTGGTCCTGTGTTGGTCCTTTGTTGTTTTTATGTAGCACCATGGTCCTGGAGGAACGTTGTCTCGTTTTGCTGTGTACTGTACTAACTGTATATGGTTGAAACGTTTTACATTTTAAGATATAAACTAATTTCTGTAAATATAAAATCTGTTATAAGCTTTCAAAAGTCTTTTGAATTACTTTTTAGCTCTCTCTTCAGATTGTTAATTTTACATGCAACTAGTTGGCTTTCAAGCTGACTCTATACTAACAGATATTCAGATATTTTCCATTGTTAAATTGATACCAACAGTATGTATGCCTGAGCAGTGAACTCTATTGTAATGGCTACTAATCAAGTAAACGTGGCTCAATTTTTAGAAGCCAAGTATATAAGTGAAAAAGGATAAATTTAATGATTCTTGTTACCCAATCATCTGAAACACATGTTAATATTAAATGGATAGTTTTCTCATTAATCAAAATTTTTCATATTTTACTCACCCTAACGTTACTCCAAACCTATATGGCTTTCTTTCTTCCTTGGAACAGGTAAGGAGATTTTAGTAAGCATGACTCTAACTAGCTGCCACTGACACCATTCACTTTCATTAATTGTAAAAATGCAATGAAAGCAAATGGTGACTTCTCTTGTACATTTGTAAGGAAGAAAGTCATATGGATTTGGAGCAGAATGAGGGTGAGTAAATGATCCCAGAATTTATTGTGCTTGAAAATAATCAAAATCCAGAGATTTTGTGTATCACAGAAAGTCCCATTTACAACACAATCGCAGCAGTACAAATCTAATACTTATGCAACATAAAACCACAAACCAATTTTTAATGTGACTAGAATGTCAGTATTTATTTCTGATCTACAGATTCTTTCAGTTCATCAAGTTTTTTATTTGAATACAATTTTTAATTCTGTCACTGTTTCAGTTTTCCATGTGTGTGAGCATGTTTAGACTGCACCGTATAAATAAGTGTTGTGACACTTTTCTTTTAAAATGAATACCATGTTCAATCAATCTATTACCATCAATAAAAAAAAAATTATATAAGTTTTTTAAATCTATTGAAAATAGAAAACCCTTCTGTCATTTTCCTAAATTTAAGAAAGTAAACCCTGGATTACATGTAAATTACTTTAAATAAGAAAACTTAGATTATTATAAAAGGCCAAAAAATGAGACTGGCAAAAAACAATGAACGCCATTGTATTATAATCACAGGTATCGGGTTAGGTGCTCTAAGATAGTCATTAGCATCTTAGATCTTCAAGCTGGTGATTTTCACGGACTACAGATTCTTCTTCCTCTTTTTTATTTGCTATTTGTTTCTTCAGAGATTCCAATTAAAGCAATCATGATTATAGAGAATCACTCTATTTGAGTAGCTGCTTTATCAATAGCTTTGTTGTATCCAGTAAGGGGTAACTGCAATCAGTATTATCCCATCTCTGCTCAAGCCTGCAATTACAGGCTTTTGCTTCAAACCACCTCAATTAACTGGTTACACTAAGTGCAAGGACTGCACATCTAAAGACCCTTTTGTTTTTAGGAAACGTGTCTTCTCATCTGCTTTCACCCGTGGAAAGCTTTATAAATTTGTATGGATGATGTAGGGAACTGAAGAATACAAGTCACAACCATGAGGAGAGCAGCAGAGCTTCCCCAGTAAGAAGAGCTCAGAGTTTCTTTCTCTTCTTGGGGGGGATTTCCTGTCCTTTGCTTTTTTATTTTTATGCAGAGTTTGCAAAATGACATGAGAAATGGACAAAATGGATGAGGATATTGCCATCATTGGAATTGGGTGCAACTTCCCTGGAGGTACTATTCTAATGTTTGTACTCTAACATGTAATTGAAGATATTCTGGGAAATGTGCATGAATGAACGGTTCATGAATTATCACACTTGAACTTCTTCAGGTGAGGGTATCGATAATTTCTGGAAAGTTCTTGTGGAGGGCAGGAACTGTGTTGTTGAGATTCCAGATGAGAGGTTCGACACATCAGAGTGGTTTCACCCCGATGAGAGCGAAATGGGAAAAACGCAGACTACAAAAGCTGCTCTCATTGATGGGTAAGTATCATAAGTTTATAGACAAAGAATTTGAGGGATGTAATGTTTGTAATTTCTAAACTGATGGTTACCTTTTTCTGCAGATTCAATGAGTTTGATCACAAGTTTTTTGGCATCAGTGAGGCTGAAGCTGATTATATGGACCCTCAGCAGAAATTGCTACTGCAGTGTGCGTACCGGGCTTTAGAGGATGCTGGTATACCCTTGGAAAAAGTGAATGGAACCAGAACAGGAGTTTACATAGGTAATACATTCAATACAAACAGTAGAGCAAATCACCTTTCCTGCAGATTTTTTGCTTTTCTTTATATTGATGTCATATGTTGTTATCTGCATGTTTTGGTTTCAGGACTTATGAACAGGGACTATGAGACACTTTTAAACAACAGCCCCAGCACAATAAGCCACTATAATGGCACGGGAACTGCCATGAGTATAGCCGCCAACAGAATTTCTTACAGCTTCAACCTCACTGGACCCTCCTTTGCAATCGACAGTGCATGTTCTTCATCCCTAGTCGCCCTTCACTCTGCCTGTCAGGCCATCAGACAAGGTAAATCACAATGGTGGCATCAAAACTTATTTGGATGCCTAAGCCGCACTTACGAATGTATGAATGTCATTGTATCAGATAAGAAAATACCAAACCAAGTAGCCTGTATTAAAAAAAGATAGCACAAGCATACTTTAAGTAATACATTTATCAAAAAGAAGTCTGGTTTTTAATAATAAAACAATAGATGTAAGACAGAAAGTATTTAAACACTCTGAGACTTGTCATACTTAAGTCCCAGGTATACTTACTTTTTTAATTTCTGGTTCGAATCTTGCCTGGTCGACCATGTTGCCTTTCAAAGTATACTCCTTTTGACCAGCAAATATAAACGCTTTCGAAGCATGCACACTACGACTGCTTTGTGATACTCTTTTAGCATAGCCAATGGCAGGGCCCATGCACCAACAATGCACACAGGATGAGGACTGACCGCTTTTTGAGAAAATCTGGAGTGTTCAGCAGCGCGGGCAACCGCAGTATACTTTGGCCTTTAGTGAAATATGTCCATAGTTAATATTAAGACCTACATGTGACCTCATACATCCACTGAATGGACTTTGCAATCAGTGGGTTTAAAGTATTTGACAAATTTGTAAAAGAAAACTGTTGGCATGTTAGTTCTGAGAAAAGGTCTTGCATTACTGTTTTACAGATGCCATTAAGTTTGATAATTTATTGATATTTGTCAATGTAAAGAAATGTATACATTTTAGTTCCAAAATGCTTTTTGTAACAATGTATTTAAACTTGCTAGATATTGCTAGATACTCACACTGTTAACCATCCATTGATCTCTAGGTGACTGTGTCATGGCTCTGTGTGGAGGAGTCAGCTGCATCCTTGAGCCTCGAGTCTTTGTGGCACTCAGCAAGGCGAAAATGATCTCGCCTGAGGGCACAAGCAAACCTTTCTGCCAGTCTGCAGATGGATATGGCAGAGGAGAGGGCTGTGGTATAGTCTTACTGAAGCCTTTGAAAAAGGTAGATATTTTCGATACCATTTTTTTGAGAATGAGTACCGTTACCGATTCCAATACCTGTTTTTTTTTTTTCAACTCAATATCAGCATTTTATTTAAATTTTTCATCAAAATTGTGTTTAAGTAAATAAATGTATTAAAACTTTAATCAAATGAAAGTATAACTTAATTTTCAACATGAAATTGTATTATTTTTATAAAATGAAGTGATTTTATACAGAACCTCACTGCACAATCCTAAATACAACATAGGAGTTCTTTAAAAAAGTGCTGCAAAATAGATCATCAAAGGTGTGAGATATTGCTTAAATATAATATAATTACTATTGATTTATTATTATTATTAGTAGTAGTAGTAGTAGTAGTATAACTATACAGTAGTGATCTATTTCTGTCATACTTTTTCCCTTTAAATGTTTCTGTGTTGTTAGACCAAGGAGCTCTGACATAATCACTGCTGATTCCAAATCCGGAAAAGCCACGTGAATCACAGTGATTAACTGCAAAAGGCTGCTATTTAAATAAATAATTATGTAGTCTGTATATGACTTGAATTAGTGCTCTGCCTGCTGTCATCTGCTACAAACAGAGCACGCGATGCTCGTAATAATGTTTTCCGTGTATGAGCCAAGGATCTCTAAAGGAATGAACAGTTTGTGTCTCTATGCCTGCACATCACCGGTTCCACATTTTAAACGTTGCATGTGCAAACTATATATTTTTCTTAGTAAATTGCAGCTTTTGCTGTTAAATAATCTCACTAGGACATTACATGATTTTAATCTGTGCGCTGAAAGTTTATGTAATAACATTCGTACATCAGATGGTACCTGTTTTTGGTATCAGAGCATTTTTACGAGTACAAGTATGAGCGCGGTATCGCACCCGATTCCGAAACCAGTATCGGTATCATGCATCCCTATTTTTAAGTTTTCAATATTTGTCTCAAAGTGAAATGAGATATGTACAGTAATAGATTACTACTTTAGTGACAGTCTTTTGATATTTCTTTGAAGTAAGCTGGTAAAATTTTGTTCCCTTCAGGCTCTTGAGGATTTTGATCATGTTTGGGGCATCGTTAGTAAGACTGCAGTAAACCAAGATGGTCACACTGTCACACCAATAACCAAACCCTCCATGACCCAGCAGGAGGCTCTTCTGCGCATGATCTACTCCTCTGAGGATTATCTTGCAAATGTCCAGTATATTGAAGCTCATGGGACTGGAACACCAGCAGGAGATCCAGTTGAGGCAGGTAGTATCTCAAACATAATTTCAAAAGCAAGGCCTTCAAGCTCAGGTCCTCTATATATTGGCTCAGTTAAGAGTAACATTGGACACACAGAATCTGCAGCTGGGGTGGCAGGACTCATAAAGATTCTGTTGATGATGCAGCACGAAACCATCGTCCCCTCTGTGTTCTACTCAACTGACAATTCCAGCATAGACACTAAAGCTCTCAATCTTAAAATCCCCACTAGAGCTGAAAAATGGATTTACTCTGGCTCCAGTAAAAAGATTGCTGGATTAAACAGCTTTGGGTTTGGTGGCACCAACACTCACGCCATCATCAGAGAGCATGTGCATGCGACAGTTTCTAACATCCACACTCTTAAGTCTCTAAAACGTTTTCCACTGTCTGCAGCCACAGCTCAGTCTCTTCAGATGTGTATGGCAGACACGTACCAGAGGATCACTGAAGGTGACACAGTTGATCTACAAGCTCTCGCTTACACATCTGCTTGCAGAAGAAGCCACAAGAGGCACAAATTTAGGAAAGTCTTAGCTGCATCATCTCTGTCCGAGTTGCAAGTGCTACTCAAATCTAGCATGAACAAGATGATAGCCCCAACAAAACAAGACTTGAAGATAGTGTTTGTATTTTGTGGGAATGGCGTCACTTATAGGGGCATGTGTAAGCAGCTACTGAAAGAGGAGCCTGTCTTTAGGGACAAGGTCAAAGAAGTAGAAAACTACTTTCAGAAGTTCAAATGTGCCAGTATTACGCAAAAGATTTCAAACACCTATGACAACGAGGATTTCTCTAAACCAATTGTTGTCCAGCCACTTCTTTTTGCAATTCAGGTTGCGATTGCTCACCTTCTTAAGCGCTGGGGCATCAGACCAGATGTTGTTCTTGGGCACTCTGTGGGTGAGGTTGCAGCAGCTCATTGCTCTGGTCTACTGTCACTTGAGGATGCCGTAAAGGTCATCTACTGCCGCAGTGCTCTGCAAAGCAAAGTGACAGGTGGGAAGATGCTGGTCATTGGTAACATAGCTGTCACAGACATCCTGGAAATTCTCCCAGCATATACAAGTAAGATTTGCCTAGCTGCTGTTAACAGTCCAATGTCATGTGTGCTGTCAGGCGATAAAGAAGCTATTGACAATGTGCATCAAAAGCTTCAGTCTTCATTTAAGAGCAAGAACCTGTTCCTTCATGTCTTGGATGTCCCTGCTGCCTACCACAGCCATATGATGGATCCTATACTGGGCCAAATCAAAGACAGTATTGGATATTTAACTCAGAATGAAATGGATTGCAAACTGTATTCCACAGTTACAGGAGAGATGTGTCGTCAAGGGGACTTTATAACCGGCGAATACTGGGCACGAAACATCCGAAAGCCAGTTGCATTTGAACAAGCAATTAAATCATTGTCCAACAACAAGAAGAACATAGTCTTTGTGGAAATTGGCCCAAGACGGGCTCTGCAGAGGAACATCATTGAGATTCTGGGAAATGACACCACAGTGCTTCCATCAGTGCAACCAGATAAAGATCATGAGACAATGCTGACTATGGTATCAAAACTGTTTGAGCTGGGGGTCAATGTGAACTGGGACGAGTTCTACAAAGGGTATGAAAATGAGCTCACCCCTTTCCCAAGGTATCAATTTGAGTGTCTAAAGAATGAGGTTTATTTTGAGGATGTAAGACTGGGAAATGAGACAGTCTCTCGCTGTCCACATCCACTGATAATTCCAAGTAAATGTAACAGCAAAGTGGTCAAGTCCAACCTATCAGCAGGTGCAACCTCCTACCTTTGGGAGCACAAGAACAATGGTGTAGCAGTCGCACCAGGGGCATTATATGTTGAGCTGGCATTTGCATCTGTAATTGAAACTTCTATTCCAAAAAGGCCTCTTTCCTCATTACAGCTAACAATTGACTTTCGAAGTTTGTTTGTTCTAACTAAGAACTGTCGTCCTCTCAAAATAACACTAGAGAGAACCATGGACAAAACCAATTTTCAGATACAGTCCTCTTCTGCCGTGCATGCATCAGGATTCATTTGTCATGGAGGGGGACCGGCCATCATTGAACAACAATCCATTCTCCTGAACACTGTTTTGAGGAGATGTCCATCAGTCATTAAAAGCCAGGATGTATACAGCATTCTAAATGAGGTAGGATTTGAGTACGAATCCAACTTCAAACAGCTGAGAGACATTCATTATGGGCAGGAATTAATGGAGGCTGTGACCAGTGTCAGTATTCCAAAGGGATTACTAAACCATCTGTATGATTATTGCCTACACCCAGTGGTCCTGGATTACTTCTTACAAATGTCTGCAGTTTTAGCATCAGCCTCTAGCACTATCAGGCCAGGGTTTCCTTCTGCAATTGGTAGTATGGTTATATCTGCACCTCCTCAAAAAGATATGTTCATGTACATGAGAATGACCAAAGAAAAGTCAGATTGCTTTGAGTTTTGTGGTTGTTTCACTGACAAAAAAGGGCATGTGCTGATTGAGCTGAGAGACGTCAGAATACATTTTCTGGGAAAACATGCACAGATCAGAGAATCATGTTTCTTTCACAATCAGGTGGTTGCTGTTGATGCCGAGAGCAATATTTCCAGCAGAATTAAGGCTTTGGTCTTTGAGGACACCCTGGGAATAGCCAAAGGTTTGAAACCATACTTACACCCAAAATCAATATTTGTACCTCTACCTGATTCAACACAATGCTCAGCCTTGGAAGTCCTAAACTTGCAGTCCCTTTGCAGTACAGCAGACTTGGATCTAGATGAGATCTTGTTTATCTGGGGCATTCAGAATGTTAGTCATTTCAAAACGGAGGCAATTCTAGATTATTTGGCAGACAACTGTGAACTTTACCGTCAAGTTGTTCTGTCTTTAAGAAGCTGCAGGTGTGCAAGTTCCATCCGAGTCATAACGTATAGGTTGGCAGAAGGGACAGTTGATAATATTAGTCCTGGATTTGTGCTATCTGGCATGACAAGGGCATGTGCTGCAGAATTGTCAGGCATTTCTTTCCAGTTGATCGATCTTTCCACAGTGTCAACAGAGGACATAAAAGCACTGGCTCATGTTCTTCACTCATACAAGAGCCATGAGTGCCCAGAGGTCTTCATTAAAAAAGGTGAAGTTTACTCTAATGTGATAACTCAGACTCCCATTACCGCATTAAGGAGAATACAGGCTAAATCTAAAACCCTTCAATCACAAGAGTTCACTTTACAGACGGCCGATCCCTACAGAGTGACAGGCTTATCAGCTTTGCCTTTAGACAATTCAGTCAGCACTATTGAGAGGAAAAGCATTGAGGTTCAACTCAGTAAAATATGTGTGCATTCATCAGACTATTTTCCAGTTAGTACTTCAGATCTAAAATTTGGTCAGACAATGTACTGGAATGAGCACACAACTCAGAACCACAGTCTCCTAGCACTCGATTTTAGCGGGACTGTTACGGCTTTAGGAAAGGATGTCAGCAAACTTAAAGTGGGTGACAAGGTTATCTGTTGTTACCCCATACGAGCAATTTCTAAAGTTGTCATACCGGAAGCAGTTTGCTATAAAATAAAAAGACTTGAATTTCTAAGGGACGTTCCATGTGTTTCTTACATTTTCCTGATCTGGGAGATCTTGCAAAGTTCTTTACCCAAGACCAAACAACAGCAAAGTTTAGGCATCTTCTGCAGTGTTCATGATTCAGCTCTGGTTAAGATACTGACACTCATTGCAAATACATCTGGCTGGAGTGTTTTCACAGAGACTGATCTAAATGTATTAGTCCAAAATCCAAAGCAGTGTCTTCTTTTTGTCATTCTCCCCCCATATGACCCCTCGAATTTGACAGAGATTGTCCGTGTTGCCAATGCAAATCAAATTGTCTTAGTATGTGGCAATCAGGAGCAACAGTATTCTGCATTAGATGCCATTCAGATGGACAGTGAGAGTACTTGCTTCAAGACTCTTGAGATTTCCCAAATCTTCCAGAAATCACGTCTTAAGGCATATGGAGCTCTTATACAGAAATGGCTAAAAGGAATGCACTTGCATAGAGGATGGCCATCGATACAAAGCAGAATTCTTCCAATCGTATCCCCTGAAAGTATGTCTCTACATTCTGTAGAGCATTCTGGTTGCTACTTCAGTGCAAAAACTATGGACTTGATAGTTCTTGGTAGTGATGACTCAAAGACCAAGATATCACCCATTCCCTTGCTTCCAAGACCAATGCAGTTGTTCTCAAAAGCAGGTGTATACTTGGTTTCAGGTGGCCTTTCTGGTTTGGGATTTGAAACTGTTAGGTTTATTGCCCACAGGGGTGGTGGGTGCATTGCCACTCTCTCGAGGAGTACTCCATCTGAGAAGATATGTGAAAATATAAGTGCTCTGCAGAGGAGATACAGAGTAACAATTCTCACGCTTAGGTGTGACATCGCTGTGCCAGAGCAGTTGATGGAAGCAATGACAGTGATTGGACAACATTTTCCCTCTTGTCCAATCAGAGGGGTGTTCCACAGTGCTGCTGTGCTACATGATGGATTACTCGAAAGCCTTGATAGGTCTCTTTTCCATAAAGTACTGCAACCTAAAGTCAGTGGTGCTCTGAATCTTCACTTCGCCACCCTACAAAGCCCAACTCTCGATTACTTTGTGTGCTATTCTTCAATCTCTTCCTTCATAGGAAATGCAGCACAAGCCAATTATGCAGCAGCTAATTCATTTCTTGACACTTTTTGTCACTACCGCCGTAACAATGGACTTGCAGGACAGTCCATAAATTGGGGGCCACTTAAACTGGGCCTGCTTATGGACAAAGACAATTTTCAAAAATTCCTTGAAACGAAAGGACTAATGATAATGGATGTGTCAGAGATCCATGAAGCTTTAGAGCACTGCCTACTGTCTAACAATCCCCAACAGGTGGTTTGCAAATTCAATTTTATGAACCTAAAGAACCACGTTCTCTCTCAGAATGCATCTTTAAACTTTCGCCTATCAGCTTTAGTGGAGGAGGGTCTGAAAAACAATACTGTGGAGGACGCCATGACAGATGTTCGGTCATCAGTGCATGATTGTGTTAAAGGGATTCTGACCGAAATTTGCAGTGTAGATACTGATGATCTTAGTGATGAAACTGTCCTCACTGCACTAGGAATGGACTCAATGTTGGCCATGACGATGCAAAATCGCTTGTTTCAAGAGATAGGAGTGAATATCCCTCTTGTTGCTATACTTGATCCATGCAGTACACTGTCCTCACTGACTGCATTCATAAAACAGAGTACTAGTGAGGATTGTGAGCTAGATGTGAAACTATAATGCTTAAAAATCGCCACCATATAATTTTCCTCTTTGTAACAATGTGATGTGACTTATGTGTCAAATTGTCCTGAAATGTTTGTAAAGAAAATAAAATGTAATAATTTTTGAGCACAATTATTTTGTTGTACTTTAATGGAGGAAGAGCTTTTTTTCATTGTTGCGAGTTTGATTACAGTTATGATATAACTACAAGATTGTTTTCTAAATGTGATACAAATATTATGTCAAAGAATGAAATATTAATTTCAATCATCATTCTGAATAATAAGAAGCCAAATTCTGAGCCAAAACTCGAAGAGAATATAGGTGTTCATTGCCGAGTGGGGCAACCATCAACATTAAAAAAAAGAAAAAGTGCAAGGCGCTCAATCTCCAGTGATATATAAAATTACTATATATGGGCAACAAACATTAAAAAGACAAATATGTTTGGCAGACTAACTGCCTTGGTCAGGGTCAATCCAATTCTGAATATTTTATACCTTCCCTGCCCCCTAGTAATACCAAGGAGTCAGAGATCAAAGGTCAGGTATGTCTCATCTTTTTTCTGCCAAATACGTAAATCGGCTGAGGTTCTTATACATGTAAACTATGTGCAGCAATAGGCTCTTGGAATGCTGTAAAGGGACATGCTTGAGGGTCTGCTGCCATTCATAAATGTGAAAAAGACTTTTTCAAAGTTGACAGTGGATATATATATATATATATATATATATATATATATATATATATATATATATATATATATATATATATATACCATTAATATAAACCATACACAGCACTGAACTGCTGCCTGCCAACATTTAATATAAAAAGGAATTTTAATATAGGTGTGAAAAATGTCTCGCTAAGATTGGCTGGGACTGTTATTCTGGAAGCACGTAGCGTGTGAGTTCAGAAGTGGCGCTATTCACAAGCACGAGATCAGTTCGCGCTGCACAGGTGCCTGAGACGTGCATTAAAGTTATGATCGGCCTCAGTTTGGACGTATCTTGTGTTCATGTGCGTCTTATTTGAGTGGGTACGATTAATCCTCCTATGTACGCCGAGTTATGTTCGTTGTTATCACTCAGTAATTATGAAGTTATCGGCTGTGTAATGTTACATGATCATGTTAATTAATCCGTGCTAGTTCTATTTCTCTGCCGATCTACAATGTGAAGAATTATAATGTTCATAATGTTATAGTAGTTCATGTGGGTAAATAATGATGGTAAATGCTATGAAAGATGTTATAACAAGCGTTCATGCATCATTATGTAAATTATCATGTAAAGGGAGCAGCCTATAGTTTGTATGTGAATGGTCTGATTGCTCTTATTAGAGTTCTGCTCTTTGTCTGTTGCAGAGTAACCACTCTCAAACTCATACAAATTCAAACCTACGCAAGCTGATATACAACCCAGCCCGTTTATGCATCTAACCCTTGCTAGTTAAGTCAAGGCTCCTCCAATGAAGGACTTCCCTACATGTTCCTCCTTTAATTGTGCTCAACCTCCTCCACATCTCACCATTCCACCCAGTCCTAGCATGCTCATCTGCAACCATTCCAAAGGCTTATACTAAACTAAGGAAACCCATTGCCCTGGATACTGCAAAGAGCCCTGTTGACTCTAATCCTCAAACCCTCTAGAGTTCATTGCGGTCCTCAAGCGAATATCACTTATTAAGCAGACACTGGTTAATGTTGATGTAAAGGCTGAAATCTCCCTCTGATGTTGATACATACATATTGTGACAATAAATAACAATAAGTTGATTCTCTCTGTGTGGTGGTCTGACCGACACACCTGGTTCACTGCTATTCAAAACTAGCCCTACAGCATCTTAAGTAGCCCTTCGCTAAAATAGGGATTTCCATGCCTGGAATAATACATAGAAATGAGTTCCGTCTTAAAAATGTAAAATGTCTACAATATAGTGAATATGCATTTTTATAGTCTAAAATTCTTCTTTTCCTGGCTGTAAATTAAAAAATAATGAACCTTTCTGTAGGAACCTTGTATTTTACATATAATTAACCAAAAACACATATAGAGGGCGTTTCTATTTTCATTGAGGAGTTCTGAAACTTACTATCACTTTGTGCGCTTAATATTTTGGGCCTGTTGTATAAAATGTTATACTAGCCTATATACACCGATCAGCCACAACATTAAAACTACCTGCCTGCCTAATATTGTGTAGGACCCCCTCGTGCTCCCAAAACAGCATTCTTTAATTATATTCTTTACCACAGTTGTACAGAACGGTTATCTGAGTTACTGGAGACTTTGTCAGTTCGAACCAGTCTGGCCATTCTCTGTTGACCTCTCTCATCAACAAGGCATTTCCATCTACAGAACTGCCCCTCACTGGATGTTTTTGGCTCCATTCTGAGTAAACTTTAGAGACTGTTGTGTGTGATCTCATGTATGATTGTTGGTGCCAAAAAGTGACTTAGATGTTCTGCCAAGAATTTTGTTTCCCACTAGGTGGTGCTAGTGTTATGTTCCTGTGCTTTTCCTTCTAAATATTGTGCAGTAGGATGTTGTCATGGTGACAGGTCACAAGGAGACTAGAGCTGCAGTTAGAGATCGTCATGGTGACTGGGTCAGGGGGAGAGCAGTGCTGATTAGAGGTTGCCATGGTGACCAATCCAGGGAGAGTTGCCATGCTGACATTTTTGGTCAATATGTAAGTTTTGTGATTTTTTTTATTTTTTTTTGCATATTCTTTTTATTTTCCCCTGTGGAACAAAAGCTGTTAAATGTATAATTAGTACATGTTTAAAAAATATTATTGTAACAGCAAATATCAAGGGGTGGACACCTGGATCACCACCTCTGCTCTTCAATATATATCCTTTGAGTGAATTAAATTTAAACTGATCAGCATTTAACCTAATGTGATTATGTGAATTATTTTAGTGGAACTAATCAGTATTTTCTATCACATATATCATTTTGAGCTAATTATCTTAATTAATCTGTATCTTAGTAAAGATTATTTGTGGTGTCATGCTCGTACAAGCAGTTCAAAAGTAACAGTTAGTGTCTGGTGTGGCCACCAGCTGCATTAAGTACTGCTGTGCATCTCCTCCTCAAGGATTGCACCAGATTTGCCAGTTCTTGCTGGGAGATGTTACCCCTCTCTTCCACCAAGGCACTTGCAAGTTTCCTGACATTTCTGGGGTGAATGGCCCAAGCCCTCACCCGCCGATCCAACAGGTCCCAGATGTGCTCAATGGGATTGAGATCCGGGCTCTTCGCTGGCCATGGCAGAACACTGACATTCCTTTCTTGCAGGAAATCACACAATAAAAACATTGAATCGATTGACAGCCCTGTTTCTGACACAACCAGTAACAATAAATGTAACATTTAAATGATGTAGTTTTGTTTTTGGTTGGTGTTGCTTTCATCACATCTATATTTAATAATGTCAATATACATTTTAGGGATATTAAAACAAACCTTCTTGTCTTTTGGCCAAGATAATGTTTGCTAGTTTGCCCTGGCTGTAGGCTTAGTTTTTATCATAACTCTTCTCGCTGTTAATGTCCACCAGGTTGATAGTCCCGCACTGGTGAGCCATAGACGAGACCGTGACGATCCTGGCTGGCGTTGATCTTTTTATCAAATCCAATAACAAGAATGTCAACAGGAAGTGACCTACAGAATGGAATAGACAGTTCTGATTGATTTTTCTGATTTCTGCAGTAAAAGTCTGCAATCAAATAAGAAAATGTAACAAATATTGATATCTTTACAAAGATCAAACAAACTTACCTATGTGGTTCACCCCTATTTTAATTTCAAAACCATCTGCAGTCTTTCCATGAGGACAAACCATCACACCTGCATTATTGATCAAGATGTTGAGTTGTTTCTCCTCACGCCAGAGTCATGCTTTGTGAGCAAACTATTTATAAAGGAATGTTAAAATGTATCTAGATGTGATCTCACCAGTATTGACCTTCTCTGCAAACGCTCTGATCGATTTGGTATCTGACAAGTTAAGTTTACTGGTAACAACATTCTGGTTTCCTGAAGCTTCAGTAACTTTCTTCAGGGCTGCATCAGCTTCCTGCATATCTCAGCATGCCATAATGATTGAGCTCATACAGCAGAGATAGGGTAAGACGAAAAAAAAAATCCCTTATAGCACATTTCATCCACAATAAAAATAGATATTAAGACATCAAAATCAGGTTTAAAATCACTTAAGAACATAAAAATGAACAAGGAAAGAAAAATAAAAAAAAACAAGTGTAATTTACAATATGATTAAAAATAGTAAAAAGTGGTGCTTGGGTAGCTCAGCAAGTAAAGACATGACTACCACACCTGGAGTCGCAAGTTCAAATCCAGGGCGTGCCGAGTGACTCCAGTCAGGCTTCCTAAGCAGCCCATTGGCCCGGTTGCTAGAGTGGGTAGAGTCACGCTGGGTTAACCTCCCTGTGGTCGCTATAATGTGGTTCTTGCTCTCGGTGCAGCGCTTGGTAAGTTGTGTGTGGATGCCGTGGAGAACAGCGTTAGCCTCCACACGCGCTACGTCTCCAAGTTAACGCGCTCAACAAGCCCCGTGATAAGATGCACGGATTGATTGTCTCAGACACGGAGGCAACTGAGATTCGTCCTCCACCACCCGGATTGAGGTGAGTCACTACGTCACCACGAGGACCTAGCTCGCATTGGGAATTGGGCATGCCAAAGTGGGGGAAAAAATACTAATAAAAAGTTAAGAAAATGACATACATTGAAATAAAATAAAGTAGTGCAATCTGTAAAGTGCAGCACAGTGTTTAAAATAATAGTTTACCCCAAAATGAAAAGGTTCCCATCATTCATTCACTCACCCCCATGCCATCCCAGATGTCTTAGACTTTCTTTCGATGGCAAATGAAGATTTTTAGAAAAACATCTCAGTCCTGTAGGTCCATATGCAAGTGAATGTTGATCAAAACTGTGAAGCTCCAATGATCACATTAAGGCAGCATAAAAGTAATCCACACGACTCCAGTGGTTTAATCCACATCTTCAGAAGCAATATAGTAGATATAGTAGATGTGAGAAACAGATCATTATTTAAGTCCTCGGAATTTGTAGGCGGAAACTTAAATATGAATCTGTTTCTTACCCACACCTTTTACATAACTTCTGAAGACATGGATTTAACCAACTGAGTTGTATGAATTACTTTTATGTTGACTTTGTGAGCTTATTGGAGGTTTAAAGTTCTGGTCACCATTCACTTGCATTGTATGGACCTACAGTGCTGAGATGTTTTTCAAAAAATCTTCATTTGAGTAAACGATGAGAGAATATCCAGTTTGGGTGAATTATTTTTTTAATCAAGATAATAAATTAATTTGCCAAATGACTCTTTGCCAGGTCAATGGCAGTCTCTTTGCCGTTTTGTAAGTCTCTTAACCGATTTGCCATTCAGGCCTAGCATTTGATGACCACGAACGTAAACGATTTCTGAGAGGAAAAGAAAAGCATGCACTGAATACTACATTCATAGTACTCAACACGATCCCTATGTGCATACAGTAGTTTCACGTGCGCGTCTATGGAACCACATAAAAACATAATTCCACGTTTTTTGCACAGTTTTGTCTGTTATTTTAAATATTATCATTCAAACATGATGTGAATGAACGCTTTACTTCCTCATAATGAGACAATCATTGAGCAACATGTATTCTAACATCTATAATGGGTTATAAACTTCATTACAACGAGCTGTATTCAGTCACGCAAATATGAGCGCTAGTGGGAGGAGTCATGTGACGTTTACGGAAATAATATTGGTTTTGGTTTGGGATTGGTCAGAGACAGAAAAACCCCACCCTTTTTATATTATATATCATATTTGCACGGTTATTTTAATCGTTCATTCATTGAAGAGCTGGTAAGGTTGTAGTCCAAAAAAACGTAAAGAATTAGCATTTTCGAGCTATGGGTTCTCCTAGGATTTTCCGATGGCGGTTTTGAATGATAGTAGCTGGGATAAACATTACACAAAGATACTTGGAAGTTTCGTTCTACAACATAAATTGCACACAGTTATACCTAAAAACATACATTTTGAAACCGCCGCGTTAAAAAACAAAAGTGTGTTGCTAACAAGTTGCTAGATAAGAACTACTACTGCTTTCCGGTTCCTCAGTCGCGTTCACTCATATGCTTGTGGTATTTGTAGTTCTTAAGTAGCAACTTGATAGCGACATATTTTGTGAAAACAGGGCGGCTTCAAAATTCATGTTTAAGGAATGACTGTATGTATTTTATTTGGCTGAACAAAACGTCTAAATATCTTGACGTAATGTTTACCACAGACCTAATTTTCCTCATGCATTGATACCTATTATAAAAACAAACCCTGGCTAAACTGCTCTAAATCTAAAATTATTTTAGACTTTATTAATAATTTGTTTTTATTTGTATGCCAATTATAAGTATCAATATAGCTTTTTTTTATCATTATTATTATTTTTATAGATATATTTATATATAAATCTGAATTAATTACGATATTCTTGATTTGACCAGGAGATGCCAGTAAATGCATGCATGATGAATATCCGATTTTTGTAGGTATATCGTATTTGGGGAAGTGTAAATTGATTAAATGCTGTAACTGGTCACCAGATTTATTTTCTTTTCTTTTCACCATTTTAAATCACTTTCTTTTAGCTTTACAGCTCACTTGTGACAAATGCATTTGTAAAATTCTTTATACTTCCATTTAGTCTCTCAATTAACTTAAGATATTGAAGACTGATTGTCTAATACTTATGTAAGAATTACAAAACATGTTTTAGATTAAGCATCCTATGTACGGCATTCTATAGTGACATTGACATCGCTGCTCGAACTGTCATTGAGGCAAACCATAGGCCTCCATATGCTTGATGTTCTTACTGTATACATCTACATTTATAGATACTTAATTTATCGTTGTGTTATAGGGCCCTGCCAGACTATAGATAAAACCAAACAGCAAGGTACTTAATTTTTTTTTGCAATAAAGAGTATTTGTGTTACAGACAGTTATGTTTATTTTTATGTTATTTGTGTAAAAAGAAATAAAAAATGAAGAGATTATTGCTGCAATAACACAAAGTTGAGCCCAGTTCTGTTAATTTTAGCAATTATAAATCTCAGCTGATCCTTTCAGCAGGATGCCATTCTCCTGCATTCTTTTGGCTTTCAATCTGCTCTCCCTCTTTCTGTCACTCTTTCTCTGCTTGCAAAGAGCAGTAAAGTTAATCTTTTGGGTTCAGTTGGCTGTTTCTTAGGAACTGGAGCATTAATAAGACCCCTGCTTTGCTTTATCACTATTGTACTCTTGTACAAGCCACCTTTGTTGCTCATGGAGATTGGTATTTTCTGTTTTACAAAGTCACATTTAATAAAAAAGAATATTACATTTGATATACTGTATATGTATGACCTATGACTACTGGTAACTGAAAAGCTACTTTCAATGTAGTTATGTTTATATTAGTAATGTAAAGGAATGGTTTACCCCAAAATGAATATTCTCATATACCATCCCAGATGTGTATGACTTTCTTTATTGTGCAGAACATAAATGTCGTTTTGGACAGAAATCTAAGCTCTCTAGGTCCTTTCAAAGCAAGTGAATGGTGCCAAGAACATTCAATATTCAAAAATCACAATCCAGTGGTAAAATCCATGTCTTCAGAAGTGACATGATAGGTGTGGGTGAGAAACAGATTGTTGTTTTTTAATTTTTTTTATACAATATATCTCCACCTTTGTCCAGCCCAAACAACAAGTGTGCACAATGAATACAAACTGCCAAAAAACTAAAGAAGTGGAGATTTATTGTAAAAAAAAATATTTAAATATTGATCTATTTCTAACCCTCACCTATTATATTGATTCTGAAGATCTGGATTTTACTTCTTGAGTCGTATCTATTACATTTATGCTGCCTTTATGTGCTTTTTGGAGCTTCAATGTTCTGTCCACCATTCACTTGCATTATATGGACCTACAGAGCTGAGATATTATTCCCAATAGTCTTCATTTGTGTTTTGGAGAAGAAAGAAAGTCATACACATCTGGGATAGAATAAGGGTGAATAAATGATTAGAGATTTATTTATTTTTTTGGTGAAACTTTTCCTTTAACATCAGTGTGAGTGCAGTGAAGTTCTGTGTTGTCTCAAAATCATAATGTTTGGGTGCAACCAGGGGCCAGTGTTACTGTTTAAAATAACTGTGGTTATTTCAGGAGTTATTTCCATGGGAAATGCTTTCAGAATAATTTATCAGCATAGCAACGCACACACAAAATATGTGTAGACCTACTTCACCTCTAGAAATGTTTATGACACCTCAAAACTGAACACCGTTCACTGGGGTGAATTTGCCTAATACGCACAGGGAAGCATCTAAACAGGAAGTACATTGTGAGCCATCAGATGACAGTGTGTAAACATTTCCTTCCCTGTTTCAAACAGGACAGCCACTGACAGAGGGCTATAATTAAATCGCCCTGATTAAAATTCACCTCAGTGATGACACATTGAAAGCCAAACATTGGGTTTTATTTAGAAATAGCAAACAACGCAATACATTTTGCAACACTTCAATTTTTTTTGGTTTACATATGACAGTGATTTATATATGGCATTAGATAACACCCACAACTGCAGTATACTGTCACAAAAACCCAATCTTACACCCATATTTTTGCTTCTCACAGTGGTTTAACTGAATGAAGCTGATCTTTAATGTTGTTTGTTTTTCATTAAACCCTTTTGCAGACATTTAGATGTGATTATATGTTTCTGAGCAATTCATCAGGAAAGTTATCTCAGATCCTCCTTATTCTATGAAGTGCCATTTCAGAGAAAGTTCAGTCACACAAACAGTTAATGCCTTCAGGGATTCATCGTAAAGGTAATACAGCATGTAGTTGCGCCTCTGCTAGCATACTATACTTATGCAAATACAAAATAGCAATTGTAAATATCAAACTGTTATGTGAAACAGGACACATTAGTGTATGCAGTGATAATCATTCAGTGTTGAATACCATTTTGCTGTCTCATTACTTTGCATGATAAAATATTCTGCTATACCATCTTCATCTTGAAAATAAAGTGTTATTTAGAATATTTTTTTTTTCCATTTTGCAAATGGAAGGAAAATTAGTGCTGATAATTAGTATAACAGCATTAGGATTCTTCTCTAGGAGCATCAGTCCTCTTGTCCGGGTTCACTGCATTTCCATATAGTGGTGTGGATTTTAGAATTGTGTACACAGAATGGAGTCATCAGCCTGTTGGATATACTGAAGATGGAGCTGTAATCCACACATTAAAGCTGAAACATCTGCATCAGTGCGGTAAAGTTAGCTTTGGTTTCACAAATTGCTTTTGTACTCTGCTTCAAAACTGTACTGCACTGTACATACATTTTTATGAAAAACAGTTTTTGTATTTGCATTCATGTGAAATCAAATAAACTAAGAAATAGGTCAGAAGGAGGGATGGGACAATATGCTTATCTCACTATTTGGTTCGACAAACGATATGAGGTTTACGATTTGATACAATTTTTAGTCAATATTATAACACCTAAATGACAAAATATGACAAAAATCTGTGTTTAGTTTTTGAAAAAACTTTGCGCAAAATGCACATAATTTCTCATAAAGTGCTTTAATACACAATCTAAATTCTTAAAGTTAAAATAAAAAGTTTCACTATTAGAAAAAATCACAAACAAATAAGCCTTCAAAAATAGTGGGCTACATTCAGGCTGATCTGGTGCAGAACAAGCAATAGAAATGCACAGAACCTGTCCTGAAAAATATTTGACATAATAATTTGTTGGTCATCATTATTAAAATACTCATATTTTAATGTTTAAAAATATTACAATTCAATGTTCTATCAGTTAATATTATGTCATGAAATAGTATATATATATTAATGTTCTGAGCTGTCAATTTTTGAAATAATGTGTACAATTTACAAGAAATAACATTGAGTTTACATTCATTTCTATAACAAACGCTATAATGGTACTGTCACTTTAAGAGTTAAACATGCATCTCACAGACTCGCACAGGTGCTCCAGTTCATTCTCTCTTTTGTGTGACTTCTTTTGTCTTGTTTTCCCTATTTTGTCAGGTTCTTTTTCCACAATAACTGGTATGAAAAAATCTTAATGAACCATGTTTCAGACTTTATATGCCTGCATGAAGAAACCTACATTCTGTAAGTTTCTCACACTCCTTCTGAATACTGTACCTTAATGATTGACAAGTACTGCATTTTAGATACACTGACAATGTATCCGCCTTTGACTGGAGGCTGATGTGCATGTGCTTGATTAAATGTTTTAGGGTTGTTTGAGTTTAACAGATACTGAAGTTTGATCACTATTCTCAACTTCTTTTAAATTGTCCCTTTCTAGATCTCCAGGGAATTTAATCAGCCTCCCCAGACCGGTCCACAGGAACAACCAGCACTTGGTATTGAGATCATCTTTTAAATTAAAGGGGTCTGAATTATGTAATCAGTTATTCTCCTGTAAACCAGTATTCTAAGATCACAGCAACACAGCCTGTGTAGGCGCTTAATTCACAGTTCTGTAGTCATTTCCGAAGAACACAAAAACCCACACATCAAATTTTGCAATTGTAACATTTATCATGTTGTTTTTTGTTTAGAATGGTTTACTGCCAGCCAACCCCAGAGGGATTTTAATGCTCAGAATTTAACTCAATATTTAATGGATTTCTTAATTATGTTTCATTGAAGTTTCAACCTTTTCTCAGATGTTTCTCCTAAAATTACTTAGGTGAAAATTAAACAGCAAAAATTTAGACAGTTGTTGCCATACGGTAGCTAAATACGGAGCCCCCTTTTGTTTTGTTTTTTCTAAAATAGTTTTGAGTTATCTTGCAGTAATTTTTGCATTCCCTTGCCTCCAGTGGTTTTTAAGTTTCCTCGCAATAATTTTGCATCCTCTCACAATAAAGTAACCGTAGATTTACTATGCTAATGTTGTAGTAACCATTATGGTAGTAACCATGGAAAATCATGTGGTCACTATGGTTTAACCATATCATGGTTTCTGTAGTAAAACCATGGATACATTTTTATAAAGGTTAATCATGGTTTAACTACTTCAGCTTTATAACTGTGGTGTTAGTAATACAAATACAAGCACAACATTTTCCTGTATCAATATGAATATCATGGTTAAAATTTGGTTACTGTATTTAAACCATGGTAAAATTATATTTTTTCTACTAAACCCATAGAGCTATAATTACTTTAGTAAAATCATGGTACATTTTGTGGTTACTACGGTTTTACTACAAATACCACTGAATTAAATTACTGTAGTAAATCCATTGATAATAATTTACTCACCCTCATACCATCCAAGATGTGTATGACTTTCTTCTGCTGAACACAAACAAAGATTTTTAGATGAATATTCAGCTTCATTGCAAGTGAATAGCCAGAACTTTGGAGTGGTGGTGGCGTAGTGGCTAAAGCACAGGGCTGTTAATCAGAAGGTCGCTGGTTCGAACCCCACGGCCACCACCATTGTGTCCTTGAGCAAGGCACTTAACTCCAGGTTGCTCTGGGGGGATTGTCCCTGTAATAAGTGCACTGTAATTCGCTTTGGATAAAAGCGTCTGCCAAATGCATAAATGTAAATGTAATGTAAATGAATACATAAATATCACATAAAGCCATAAAAGTAATCCATAAGGCTCCAGTGGTTTAGTCCATATCTTCTGAAATAAAATGATAGTTATGGGTGAGACAGAGATCAATATCTGTCCAGGTGGCAAACATGCACAAAGTATGCGAATCGACAAAAAACAAAAGACGATGATGGAAGTGAAAGTGAAAGTAGAGATTTAAAGTAAATATTTATTTAAATATTGATTTGTTTCTCACCCACACCTATCATATAACTTCTGAAGACATTAATTAAACCACTGGAGTCTTATTGATTACTTTGATGCTGCTGTTATGGGATTTTTGTAGATTCAAATGTCTGGCCACCATTCACTTGCATTGCATGGATCTACAGAGCTGGTACATTCTTCTAAAAATCATAATTTGTGTTCAGCAGAAGATAGAAAGTCATACACATCTGGGATGGCAATGAGAGAATTTACATTTTGGGGTGAACTATCCCTTTTAATTTATTGCGAAGGAATGCAAAACTGATTATGAAGGAATGCAAAACGTATTGCTAAGGAACTTAAAACTATATATATATATATCTCTATTCTCTAAGGGCCTCCATAGTTATACAATTAATGTGGATACCATAGCAAGATAAATATATAATATTTTCTTGGGATTTGATGAGAAATGTTCATGCAGATATCTCTAACTTTTGTTAATTGACAAGTTTGAGCACAGTGTGAGGCTTGTTGATATCTCTTCTGAAACTCTAGTGGAGACACATGTGAGATTACTGGGATTTTTTCAGGAGAAAAAACGGAGAAGCTGGAGACTTTAAAAAACAAGTATATTTAATCTCATTGCTGTCTAGCAGAAATAGTTGAGATATTAAAGAGACCTTCTTTGTGAGTTTTTCTTCCTATGGGTCTTCAACAGTCTATTAGCTCATCAAACAGGGGCACATACAGTTTCATCTATTTTTAGCTTGAAGCTCCTTTTTGAGGAACTCAGGGAACTATCAATTACTTAAAACAGGTTTATAATTTTTCAGCCTGTCATGTGTCATAGATATAGATCCTACTATCCCAGATGCAACTGCCTGTCACTGTTGTCCTGAGATTAAATTACCAACATTAATTCCCTTTGATCTCACCTGTTTACTGCGTAAGTAGTTCACATGACCCTTATAAAACAATGACTGCGTATGTGCTTAAAGATCCTGTCTTCTGCCCGGAGTGGCCTTGGGTTTGTTTCTGCATCACAGAGTGTTTTAATGATGCTCACTGCATGAAGCACCAGCATTCTGAACATAATGTAACACTAATATGCATGACTTAATATTATACTGTAGGTCAGCAGCTCTGAGCTATAACTCATCTCTGTTGAGTCACACCCACAGCGGTGGATATTTTTGGGCCTGTTTGGCTGTGCTGAGCTAAACTGAGAAGTACTACTACAAGGCAATTGAGAAGGTAGAAGATACCGGACCAATGAAGAGTATGAAAGCCGTGACATGTTTGGTATCATAGCAACCAATGTGCTCAGGCAGATTGAGAGGACAGTGTGATGATGAGTGAATATATTTTGTTAATTCATCACTTACTGCTGTAACTTCAACTTTAAGCTGTTAATCAGCAATCAGCGCTTTCATATCTCAAGTTTGATATTTGAGACTTTTGCTTTAGGTATTCAATGTTAAAATACTTTCTCCTCTCCCAGTACAATAGGCAGAGACAACCATGAGACATTAAATGTTTGAAGTATAAACACTCTGGCTCAAAACATTGTTTTGTTTGTTTGTGAATCCCCATCAGCCTGACACAGCAACACTGGCTCAACCAATGGAGTTTGGGGTGGGGCTATCTGCTTGTGTGGCCAATGGAAGACAGGGGGAGTGTTTGAGGAACCTATTTGAAGATAGCCATTATGTTTGCTGTTCTATTTGGTAACACTAGTGGTGCAGAAAAACAAAAAAAAAAACTTCAGTTCCTTCACTGAAATTATTGAATTAAATAGTTAATTAACATTTTTTTATATATATATATATATATATATATATATATATATATATATATATATATATATATATAGAACTATATATATCTCTAGGATAGCATTTGCTTATTTGAAGTGGTCAGAAAATATTTAGAGGGTTTTGCTTAGATTAAGGTCAGTGTTAGGGAGATGAGATTATTTGATTGGCCCCCTTGGGGTGTAGCACAGGACATTGGCGTCAGTGGGGGGATGTTTGTCGTGAGCAAATGCTCTGAGCTAGAAAGGAAAAAACAGCTTTTCCTGTTTCAGAACAAATAAACCAACACCTTATTCAATCCAGCCCTCAGGAGTCCTCCTGCTATAAAGATCAAAAGCAATCAAACGTCAAGACAAGTAAAGAAATAGACAAAAAAACTAATTAATAATTGTACTGTGTATTTCTTGTGTGGTGACCCCCTGACCCCACAATATTGATCCTTATTGGATTTTGCTCTATGTGTAATTTAGGTCACATTT
This sequence comes from Xyrauchen texanus, assembly GCF_025860055.1. Taxonomy (NCBI): domain Eukaryota; kingdom Metazoa; phylum Chordata; class Actinopteri; order Cypriniformes; family Catostomidae; genus Xyrauchen; species Xyrauchen texanus. The sequence continues at coordinate 28,011,497 of NC_068317.1, forward strand.
GTTCTGGTAAAAATGATCGCCATTCCCTAGCAGTCACTCTCTCAACCTCAATGTGTTTGTTTAATGTTGCAAATCAGTTATCTAATGAATTACAGGTTCAGATGATAGTCAGACAGCAGACCGTTTACAATGTATATGCAAACAGCAGAACATGAGTTTTGAATTTTGTTATCTTGTTTTCTGTTTTCACATTTATGTTAATGCATTCTTTAGTTTGGTTTAGTGTTTCATATGGTTTGATGTTTCATGAGGAAACAATAAACATTATGGCCTCACGGTGGACTGCATTTCGAATCTGGACCAGTGACAGGTCTAGAAATATCAGTATGTTGGTTACAGTTACAGTTACAGTTTTTTCAGAGAGAGATGCTACTGCTGTTTATTGTCTTCATGCACTACAGTATCTTTAGTTGTGAATCATGCTGAGGCTGACACATGCTGTGGAATGGATGGCTTATGCAGATGCCTCTTGATTCTCCTGGCAGAAAAACAAGATCAGCATCCCTTTTGAGCTCTAACGGAGAGGAGAGCTAGCGTGTATCCTCCGATCTCACCTCATACACTTGGATTTCCTCCAAGTTACTAAAAAGAATAGATTTACATTACTTTTATGTTTATTCATCTGGCAGGCACTTTTATCTCTGAGAATTGAAGGCCAGCAAAGCGCAACAGTGCCCGCCCACATTTTAAGCTGTCGTAGTTTTGGAAGTATTTTTCCAAATTATTTTTTCATAAGGATTTCATAATGTCATAGAAGATTTCTATGCCATGAACCAAATGATTGCCCTGACAAAGGCAGCTAGTCTGACTATTCGCATTGGCTTTTTATTGTTTGCCTAAAAAAATAATTTTGCATTGATTATAAGTATAAAATGAGTACATTCAAAATATATTGCAAAATATTCAGACATATGCAAATATATAGTTAAAGAGTGTATGGAGACTCTAATGTGTCATTCATAGTGTGTCATGAAAGTGGGCGGTCGCTGCAGAGCTCTTTTGCCGCAGTTTGTTAGCCATGATCCCCTGATTGGTGGATATTCTTCCTCAGGATCCAGGATTGTGTAGTCACCAGGGATTCAGCTATTATACTTTTTTCTATTTTAAAAGAAATTTAAATGACAGACTGATCACTTCAACAAACATATATAACCATTGATTAACAACATCAGAGCTCACGGTAAGTCCAAATGTAAAGGATAATAAGTTAATATAAGTTAATATGTCATCATTAATTATCATCTCCCCAACAGAAAAAAATAATAATAAGATATCTACTTCTTGAACCCATATGAGGCGCCCTTCTGTTCATCCTTAGTGTTAGGGATTTGAACAAATTCTCATCCCCAGAATGTTAGAGACATGGCGGTGAGCTCTTTTGTTTTGAAGCAGTGTGCAGAGGTCCCATGTTGGGCCCCTTGGTGCCCCAACTGTATTTAGGCACAAGACTATCTTAGAGGTCTGAGAAAGTTGTCTGGTCAGCTCCAACATCATTGTGGCAAGTTTCACAAAGAAAACCACCACTTTTCTTCCAAACTTCCAAAAATATAGATGGAATAGTTTACTGAGGAAAGTAAAAATCAAACATCACACTTGCCTTATGTAATTCTAATGCTGCGGTAGCTGCTATGTTAATTAACCAAGTGACGAAATCCAGTTAACTGTGTCGAGATGCTCATTCACCAGCTGCAGCTCTGAGGGATTGGGACAGCCTCCATGTGCGGTAATACTGTGGATTTAGCTAAGATGCTTACTGCTTCATGTTCCATATAAAGATAAAGGGATCTGCTGCTCCCTTTGTGGATGGAATTGCACAGATAACTTAGACCTAAAATTTGGGGTGGCATTTAGTTTCAACCGCATGTCTCACAATAAGCCTCATTGTGAGACATGCGGATGAAACTAAATGCCACCCCATATTTTAGGTCTAAGTTATCTGTGCAAAAAAAAGAAAAAAAGAGAGAGAAACTTAAGGCCTGAAAAAATGGCTGTTTCTCTCTCTCTCTTTTTTCATTTCATATTTCCATAAACTAACCAAAGTACGATGTGCAAAGTGAATTAGAGACATTTGACTAATCATCATATTATTATTAATAAAAAGCTTTGTTACTCAACATGCTTTATTTGAAAATATAAAGTGGTTTAAATCCAAAAAGGAAATGCTGAGTAATTTGACTGTTGTGGTAAGTAAGCAGTCTCAAATTGTTAGGCTGATAATATAATCTATAATGAAAATTTGTAATTAAATTAGGAAAATACAAAATAAAAGCACTTTCAGCCTTTTGGACCCCATTGTGTATATATCAAAACACAAGAGCTGAACCTTGGATAATATTAATTAAAATGTTATTTCAAAGAAATACATATTATTAAGGTTCATTTCTGGAGATTTTTTTATTTTATTATTTTTCATAACATTACTATATTAGCTTATGCTTCTTTGCTTTGTTCATTTAGACTTTGTGGAATCAAGTCATTTATATTCAGTGTAAATATTTGTGTTACAGGTGGCGCCAAAAGTCAGTGACAGGTCAAAGATAAGATGGGAATCTTCAAAAGTCTTATCAGGGCCATTTGGATATGTTTCTGTAAATACCCTGTAGTGTGTGCTGTGCCTTTGTCCTCAAAATCATCATGCCACCAATGTTTTAAAGTTTGCATACTCATCACTGGACTCATCTACAGACAGCCTGGTGCCTGCAGGCCAATTGCAGAATGGTTGTGTTAAGAGCTTTCGTGTTCTAAGACAAGCTCCATCACCAAGGAGGACGTTTGATGACAATCAGAGTGTTTAAATAGACCTGTTTTGACTTCAGATGTCAGAGGTATTTGTGTTTGCATTGGCAACATCTAACATTAGTTTCTATAATGCTGGTGCAGTTTTGACCTTTTGTTATTGTCTATTGAGTTGAGCTGACTTCTGTTGAAGGAAATAATTGTGAGGAAATTATTCTTATTTGCATTTTTTTGTTGTTGTTGCTTAAAATAATAAATAATTGTAGAATAATAAAGGAAATTCAGTTTGAGTCATTGATATGGGTGGTTCAAAATGGAAAAATCTTTTAAATGTCTAGTTCAAAACACTTGTGTCAAGTTCATTTAAATGTAATCTTTGTGTCCAATTTGGTTTCATAAATTTTTTAAAAACCTTTATAGCATTTTCTACACAATAATTCATAAAACACATTTTTTTATTAAATAATTTGGGTTCATAGGAGTTGTGATGGTGGCGTAGTGGGCTAAAGCACTAAACTGGTAATCAGAAGGTCGCTGGTTCGATCCCCACAGCCACCACCTTGAGTCCTTGAGCAAGGCACTTAACTCCAGGTTGCTCTGGGGGGATTGTCCCTGTAACAAGTGCACTGTAAGTCGCTTTGGATAAAAGCATCTGCCAAATGCATAAATGTAAATAATAATAATCATAATTTAATGACTTGTAAATGGCATGTGGTGTGACCATTACATTTAAAGTATTAAAATACTTTCCTTGAACACATTAGGGTGTGCATAACTTTATCATATAAATTTTAAGGTGAAAAAGATGTTTAAAAAATACGATGTTTGAGTCAAGAATACTAAAATGTTTTCTAGGTTTACTCCATATGACCTGAACAAAATCTGCCTTTTCATAAAAATAAAAAACATAAATCTTACATTTACATACATTTTCTGTACGTAACATAAAAATCAAAATGACAGCATACATTTTATTACACCACATTTGATGGACAAAAAGTAAAAAAAATTTTTTCAAACAACTTAAATATATATATATATATATATATATATATATATATATATATATATATATATATATATATATATTATTTTTTAAGAAATAAATTAAAGATTTTTCATTTTCTGCACATTTCTTTTTTCAAGAATTTCAGCTTTTAAATATACATATATTCTTTACTGTCTCCGGACAGTTACATTACATGACAATTTTATTTACTCTAAGCCCCAAAATGAAATATCCAATTGAATTTGAACTAATTAAAACATGTTCATCAAAGAAGAATTTTTTTTTTTTAATAAATTAATAGATCTGGTCCAATAAACAATATATATAAATTGTCATTGACCCATTTGCTATTTGTTGGAATACTGATTATTTTCATAATTGAGGAATTCAGTACAAAAATAATATACTGTATTCAACTTTTTAAAATGTGGACTCTTCAGACCAAAAAACACAGTTCCACTGTTCTACTTTCCAACTAAGATGAGACTGTGAAGTCTTCAGCGCTTCTGGACAGTGTTGATGTACGACTTCTCCTTTACATAGTAAAGTCTTAACTTGCATCTGTGGATGCAGCGGCGAGTGGTGTTGACTAACAAATGTGATATCCATTACAGATGAATGCCGTTATTTAAGACAGTGACGTCTGAGGAATCCGAGATCCCGTGCATTCAGAAGTGGTATCCGTCTTGCCCTTTCCACACCAGGATTTGACCAGATTCCTTGAATCTTTTAACTATATTGTGCACTGTAGAGGGCGAAATGCCCAAATCCTTCCAATTTGTCTTTGGGGAACATTGTTCTCAAAGTGCAGGATTATTTGCTGAAGCACCTTTTGGCAAATGTACAAGTCTTGAATGATCTTTGCTCTTGAAGACTATGCTTTTTTTGGAGGCTCCTTATACAGTATACAATATTATGACACAACTGCCTCACCTGTTTAACGTCTCCAGTTTCACATCGCCTTGTTATTTCAACTCGTCAAATTTTTTTGGAGCGTGTTGCAATCATCTGAAATGAAATTGCTGTACATTTTCAAAAAAACTATGAAATTCACAAAGCAAAACCTCATATAATGTGTAGTTGTAGTGCTTACAATACAGCAAAGGCTGAATATAATTTACAAATCACTGCTTTTTGTTTTATTAGAATTTTTCATACTGTACTTTTCAGAATTGGGGTTGTACAAATTACACCCAAGGATACCAAATTGCAACTATTTCTTTAGCCAATTTTTAATGTCTCTATTTAGCCATATTATACAGCAATGCTGTGATAAATTACTGTGATCTTGTCTGGTGTGGCTTTGGGTGATTTGTATTCATTTGATTAGGACACATATCAAGCTTTGATGATATGTGACAGTTCAACTTTGTCGAGAGTCAATAAAGTCAAAGATCTTCCTTAATACATAATACGCTTTGGGAAAGCCACGCTGGTAGTAACAGCTGCAGTGAATGACAGGCAAGTGTGTGGATGTGGTGTTTGTTCTCATCGCTAATTTGTGTCTTAGCAGCTGATGAACTCATTGCGAATCTCGAATTATGTAAAACTTGGAATTCGATCTCTATTGCCGTTCACACACAACGCATTTGAGGCAGATTTGCCAAAAGGTCAGATTTTTTTGCCTCCTGTCTGAAAAAAGCCATTGTGTTATAACTCAATGTCAGCCAAATAAATTGGCGTTCACTCATTTTACCGTTATTGCAATACAATGACAGTCAGCATTAATGGGGCCTTGTTTTAAGTATAGATATTATGAATACTTCAACTCACAGTAGAAGTCATTTGTGGGAAGATTAGCTCTCACGTACAACCACACCCAGCTCTTCCAGATCACTTTCCGGTCACCAAACATTTCCATAAAGGACAACAATAAAAATCACCTGACTGGGAGCTTTCTGTTCTATACTGATTAACTTAATGTCAAATGAGATAAAGGAATACTCACAGTACAATACAAGTTAAGCTCAATCAACAGCATTTGTGGCATATTAATTACCACAAAAAAAAAAAAATTCTTTAAAAAACACAAACATTTGGGTTACAGTGAGGCACTTACTATGTCTTACAAGTCAGCATCAGACAGTTGTTCAGACTGCTAGACTCGACTGGGAAAATAACAACAATCAGCCGCTGTTTCCTTGGTTTGTTTTTTTTTTCCGTTTTTTTTCTGGCTATTTAGGGATTCATTGTGTTTGAACCCATCCTGGCCAGTCTATATGTGGAGCTTCCATGTACATGCATTCTCCAGATCCCACGTGTCATCAGGGGTTCAGCAGGTGTACGTGTTTCATCTCTGTTTACACTGTAATAACACAACAGAGTTAGCAATCCATGTCATTTAGACTCTAAAACATAAATTCATTCCTACAGTGTACTCATTTCTCAGTGTACACTCCACTGCATGAGAGACTCAACTTGCCCACATAAAAGACCTCATCATGATGAATCCATCCGCTGTGTCCCTGTCACTGGACTTTGAATATTATGTTTGTTTCCAGGAACTTTAGCAACTGTGAGGTCAGATTACCACATGATTTAACTAACAAATGAACAACTCATACAGTATTATAGGGTATAAGAAATACCACATATTCAATTTCAATTCAAAGTATAAAAATCATATGAAAATTTGAATTGAAATAGGCATGATTGTTTTGCATACACTACAGCCAGACATTCAGCAAGGAGACAAACACTCACAAAAGAAAGAAACAAACAAACAAAAAAACAAATAAGGTGCCAAATATGGTAAGAAATATAAAATTCTGGGGGAAAAAACCCCCATCTTAAATAAACCTGAGCTATTTTGATGGTTTTTGCTGATTTAAGCTCCTCTCCCAGCTGAAAAGTGCCTAAAACCTTTGACTGGTTTAAGATGTTTTTTCAACAGGGATAAAATAAAATATTCAACAATGAGCATTAGGGATACTCTATTACAGATTTACACAGACTACTCTTGTATATGTTGATCAAAACAGTGATTGTTTTCTGAGGGTGTGTGGAGCTCAAATAGTTTTGCTGCAAGTCTGCAACAGATGCATTACTGCCCTCCCTCCCCAATTACAAAATCCTTATATATATGTATATATATATATATATATATATATATATATATATATATATATATATATATATATATAAATGTGGTATGAGATTTGAAATGTTTTCAAAGTTTTTCTCTCTTGTAACTTATCTTCAAACTTATCACAGTTAAGGAGAAAGTGGGCCTCTGTCTCAACCTCACTCAAATTATTCAATGAATAAATTAATCATTGTAATAGAATGGTTATGGAGAAAAATACAATACTAGATCTGGTATTTCTAGAAGCACTTTACTCTACGGTTGTGCATGTTTACATGTCGCAGAATGATGATGACTAAATGCAGCCGGTGCCAGCCGAACATCACTTCAGTCTATTATGACGGACTTCAGAGGATGAAATGATGCCAACTCCAACCTGCATCACCTCGGTATATTTATGGACTACGATCTTGAAATGAAATGCTTAGATTAACTATTGCCAACAAAAGCCTTCATCAGCCAATTAACAAGGACAATTACATCTATGTGAACTTCTGCAATTAATCAAGATGGACTTCAAAGACATTGGTCATTAATCTTACAGTTCAAACACAATCGATGTTTAAACACTGAACCTTAACACTTAGTTTAATCATTTTAAACCATGACTTTAACTATACATAATGAATATTTACATTACATTCATAATGTTAGCCAGAGGGGAACTGGCCCCCACAGTGAGTCTGGTTCCTCCCAAGGTTATTTTTCCTCCATTAATCAACATCTTATGGAGTTTTGTGATCCTTTACACAGTCGCTTTCAGCTTGCTCACTGGGGTTATTAATATAATTATCATTTAATTATTTTTAAACACTATTAAAAATCGTATTTTATCTAAATTACACAATGATGATTAATCGACTTTATAGACATTACAGTTTTATCGTCTGTTAATGCTGATATTCTGCAAAGCTGCTTTGAAACGATGTGTGTTGTGAAAGGCGCTATACAAATAAAATTGACTTGACTTGACTTACATTAGTTAATGCATAGTTAACTGTTAACATGAACTAACATGAGCAAATTACTTGTACAGCATTTATTAATATTGGTTAATGTTCATTTCTGTATAAACCAAAATATGTTTCCTCTTTAAAATTTGTGTACATTAACATTAGTCAATGCATTGTAAATTAGAAATGAACAATAACTGGTATACATTATCAATTAAGATTGACAGTCAAGATTAACTGATGCTGTAAAATATGTATTTATATATTTGATTGTTAATAAACAGTAATGAATTTACTAATGGTAATGTATAGAAACATTTTGATTTCCTATTTGTCTTAACAAACATCTGACCAGAGTAAAGCTTAATGTAATATATCAGATATATTGTTTTGCATATACACAGTGTGTTTGGGGATTATACTGCCACTGCTTCCCATTTTTGTATAAAATGTTTTACTGGAAGATGTCATTATCTGTGACTTTCTGACACTTAACAAGTATTGTTTCCAGTTTCAAGGAAGTTGACAACCCTGTTCTTACAGCGTGGATATTTATGGAGTTTGTTTGTATGTATGGTATTTTTTCTGCAGGCTGAAAACACAATGTACAGATAGTGTCTGGAATGTGACCAATCAGTGGCGTGAACGGACCTCAGCCAGGATAGGGGTGGTGAAAGGACAAAAAAAGGGCACTGTTTTTTTTTCCACTTGCGATTATTATTAGAATTAGATCTGCAGTAGTGTATGCTGTTAAAGGCTCCTCCCCTTTATTTTCTTTTATACGCCCATGATTTACAAATAAACACATGATAACATATTATTACTTTTATTGTGAGACAATGTTTTATTTTTTTTTGCCCTATATCACCCAATTTGGAATACCCAATTCCCACTACTTAGTTGGTCCTCATGGTGGTGCGGTGACTCACCTCGATCCAGGTGACAAGTCTCTGGCTCGTTGCACAAGACACCGCGGAGGCTCACAGCATGGGAGGCTCATGCTATTGTCCCTGATCCATGCACATATTCTTGAACCCATACATTTCCAAAATCTTAAAAAAATACTCCCATTCTACCAAATCAAATGCTTTTTCGACATCAAGCGATAAGGCAGCAACAAGAGTCTGATCGTTCGCCACTGCCCACATGACATTAATGAAACACCTAATGTTATCAGAAGAGTTATGGCCCTGAATAACCCCCACCTGATCTATATGTATAAGAGTTGTAATAACGTGGGTGGCTGTGGCTCAGTTGGTAGAGTGGGTTGGCCACTAAACGCAGGGTTGGTGGTTCAAATCCTGGCCCACACGACTCCACATGCTGAAGTGTTCTTGGGCAAAACACTGAACCCCAAGTTGCTCCCAATGGCAGGCTAGAACCTTGCATGAATGTGTGTGTGAATGGGTGTAAAGTGAGTCACAGTGTAAAGTGCTTTGAATACTGTTAAGGTTAAAAAGGTGCTATATATGTGCAGACCATTTACCATAACTTTACTCAAGTGGTTAGACAAATATTTTGAAAATTTCAGCCAAAATTTTAACGTTTAGCTGGATCAGGGAAATTAGAAGGTAACTCTTACACTCGCTTGGATCTTTGTCCTTTTTAAGAATCATACTGAACCGGGCTTGTGTAATGGTTGGCAGAAGCTTTCCATTCATTAATTATTCCACATAAACTTCTAGCATAATTTGAGCCAGTTCTGTTGCATCCGATCTAAAAAATTTAGTGGCAAAGCTGTCTGACCCTGGAGCCTTGCCTGTAGGCAAGGCCTTCAATACCTTGCCAAGCTCCTCCAAGTTTATCTCAGAATCAAGAGATTTTTTTTGCTCACCCGACAGTTTAGGAAGGTCTAATGGTTTCATATATTTTCTACTAGCCTCTTCAGTAGACAAAGATTTGGAACTATAAAGATCAAGATAGAATTCTTTAAAAGCAATATTAACATCAGTGGCCATGGTAATATTTCACCACCAGAATATTTCACTGAGGGAATGGTAGAAAAAGACTCTCTCTGTTTTATATATCTAGCCAGAAGCTTCACTGCTTTGTCCCCTGACTAAAAGTATGACTGTCTTGCCCTGAATAGCCAGAATTCCACCTTCTGTGACAAAATAGTATTATATCTGTATTTCAATCAGGTCAATTCTCTGTGGTCATTAGATGATATTTGGTGTTTCAGCTCTGCCTCGGCACATTTAATATTCCCTTCCAATTCCACGAGTTCTTGTGCTTTGGATTTTTTGGTGAATGCGGTATATTGTATGATCCGGCCCCTAAGAACCGTCTTAAGTGCCTCCCAAGCCACACCCACAGAGGATACTGAGGACCAGTTGGTCTCCATATAGACACTGATTTCAGCCTTTAGCATTTGTTGGAAATCAGGATTTTGCAAAAGGGATACATTAAAGTGCCAACTATATGATTTCCTTTTCTTCATATGTGGCAACACCTCTAAACACACCAGGGTGTTATCTGAGACTAAAATGTTTCCAATTGAGCAATCAACAGATGAAATGAGGGACTTCAATGTATATAAAAAAATCTATTCTAGAGTAAATCTTATGGACAGATGAAAAAAATGTATAGTCCCTCCCAGATGGGTTCAAAAGTCTCCAAATATAGGTAAGTCCAAGATTTTTACACATCCTGTGAAGCATCAATGTTGTTCTAGGGTCTTGCACACTTTTTCTTCACTATGATCAAGGACTGAGTCCATCAAAAGATTAAAGTCTCCTCCCAATATTATATCATGAGGGGTGCCAGCGGCTTGCAACATCCCTTAAAGATCTATAAAAAAATCCCTGATCATCAATTTTAGGTGCACAAATATCAGCTAAAACAATAATGACTCTTTCTAATTCATCTTTATTCTGTTTCAGACAGTTGATTTCTAGATGTTTACTTATCAGCGTAATGACTCCCCTGCTCTTACTCATGCCAGCACTAAAGAAAACATGCCCACCACATATCCTCCCAAATTTTTCAGCTTCCTGCAGAGAAAGATGCATTTCTTGAAAAACTATTTCATATTTCTTACACTTAAGAGGATTTTATAACCTTCCTTCTTTTTATGGGGTGCCCCAACCCATTCACATTCCACTCATATAAACATTTGACATTTTGACATATAATTTATAGATTGTGTCAAAAAAAAAGATTATAAAGACCACATTCCAACATTAGTGCAACAAAAAAAAAAATCATCTCCCAGAACCAAACAAACAGATAAAATAAATACGTGCTCATTAGCCCCGACAGCACCAACTGGCGTCAGTCCCTCCGAACTCAAATGGCAATTTTCCACTGCACGTTACAGTTCGACTCAACTCGCCTCGACTATACTCGCTTTACTTTTCTGAGCTTGCATTTCCATTGCAGTGTAGTGCCACCTCAACTTGGGTGGGATTATAGGATGATCGTCATAGTTGTGCCGCCTCTACTGCTGTGACATCGTCTTAAACACGACACAAATGGACCAAAACAATAACACAACTGCTAGCTGTTAGCTACTAGCTCATTGTGCTGCATGAAGCAGTTGTTGCATGGTGATTTTACACAAGTGTAACAGTTAAATTGGGCTGGATATTTTAGAAGCAAGCTTCCAGTAGCTGGTCAACTAAACAAAGTGAAACTTTCAAGAAGAGTATAGAGTTAGCGTAACAAAACTTACCATCCTCCAGAGCACTCTCCCTCCTATTGCTTGCCAGTTTAGATTTACATTTATGCATTTGACAGACGCTTTTATCCAAAGCGACTTACAAAGCCCTTATTACAGGGACTTATTACAGGGACAATCCCCCTGGAGCAACCTGGAGTTAAGTGCCTTGCTCAAGGACACAATGGTGGTGGCTGTGGCCTTCTGATTACCAGATTACCCATTATCTGCTTAGACCACTACACCACCACCACTCCTACACCGTCCACCACACACCACACTACACCGTCCATTTGGTCAAACCACTTCCACTTTTCCTTGATGGTTCAGTAGTCACTTTTAATTTTTTTTTACTTTTCCCTACACTGTTGGTAGGACCGGTGGTAGCCGTGTACGGCCGACAGTTGAGACACTTCCTGCGAGACATTTTTGTTTTGCTCATTGCTAACGAGTGGACCATCTAAACCTCGTTTTTTGACCATGGCGTGGTTTTTCGCACAGCCATTTTTTTTCTCACAACTCAAAATTCACGTGAACAAATGATACTGTTATCGCTGTTACTAACTTTAAAACTAGCGGATTGATGTCGAGTGTTGGAAATCCAGTGACGCTTTTAGTGACGATTCTCCCTGACCAATCAGTGATCTGCAGGATTTTGACATCTCATTTAGTTTCGGATCGGCTCGCTTAGAACCTCTAAAAAAAAGCTTGGTACTAAAAAAAATATCAGGTATCAGGTACTGTCCACAGTGGAAATCCCCAAAAAAGCAAGCAGAGTCGAGTTGAGTCGAGTTGTGCCGTTCAGTGGAAAAGCCCCTAAATAGTCCATGCACGCCTACGAGAACCCCCTTGACAACATTGCTGTCAGATTGCTTAAGTCTGGTGTTTCTATACAAATTTTGTGAGACAGAATTCCACAGCAAAAGATAATCTATAAAACAAACTCCAGCCAACAGACGGAATAAGCACAAAAAGCATGTAGCTTCATCCATAAAACTGCCCTGAAAGTGTGAAAATCTACAAAATGAACTCTAGCTGCTAGGTGGAACCAGTAAATAAATTACTTGCAGAATTCTCAAACAGTCAAACGATTGTTCAGTGAGATGGTCCTTTCAGCTGCAACATAAGTGCAAACAAATGACTCTTGATTATGTGACTAAAGCATTTCCTTTTTCCAATTCAGAATCCAAATCAGGGTCTCCCACACTGCTGATGCAACATGCTTCAGATCACACCACAGGGGAAGGTAAACATACAGGAGCCAATGCAAAAATGTTTGAAAAAGTTGGCATTTGTCAGTGAGTGGGTATAATGTAATGACAACTACATTATTACATGCAATGTAATTATGCCTATCCTAGGGTACTGGAACTCTCGGAAACAGCATGCCGACTTCCTGTGTGATCATGTTGATGATATTTGGGAGGTATGATGGAGGGCAAGATTTTCAGTGAATAGTGACTTTGAAATCTTGATAAATGTATCACACAAAGATATTATATAGTTTTATGAACATAGCATTACATTTAGTTTTATATCCTTTTTGGAGCTTGATGTGCTTTGGTTGTATAGTGTGTGAACATTCTTCAAAATTTGTCCTTTTTTTCTACTGAAGAAAAACATAATAAAGGCTTGACAACATAAGCGTGAGTCAATTCTGAGTTTTTATACGGTGAACTTTTCCTTCAATATCATTTAATTCTATCCTGTCCCACTGTCTTCAGTGAACAAACATCAGTGACTGGTGGCCTCCATCCTCATTCCAATATAAATTCAGTTAAATCTCTGGAGAGTGTCTCTACAGGTCTGTGTTTTATAATGGCGAGAATCTTACCTTGTGTCCTGTTCTTTTTAATCTCTGTCATTTTAATCCATGCCAGCGATAGCACAGGAATGAGGATTTAGGCTATTTTGGCATAATCCTTGCAGAGATTGATTTGTATCATTTATTTCAGAATGCTTTCAACTGCATATCTGCTCTGTGATCAGGTACAGGGACAGGTTCAGTTTACGCAAATCACATTGGATACGTTTGGCAGGATGCACATTTGTGTGTGTATCTTGCATTGGCTGTACATTTTATTCTCTGTTATTTTGAGATATATACTCATGATATACAAGTTCCACAGGCTCAGTTATGCAAAGAGCTTCTCAACACATCAGACTTCCATGTGTTACTGTGCTATCATTGCAGAAGATATCATTAAAGAAACTCATTCCCTTGACCTTTAAATGTCTACAGTGAGGTGCAGGTCAGGCAGCTGCCAACAGGTGGTAATGTGAGAAATCTGACCCCCAATAGCCCAAGAAGAAACTCTAGCTGTTCACAGGCATATCTCAGTACAGTTATTCATGATTGCACTGTGTTTGGGCCGAAATGCACTAGAGAGGAAACCAGAAGTGAGAGAGCAGATGAAAAGATAGAGAAAGAATGAGGAAGAGAGAACTGAATGCGTATTATTAACTAATTAACTAATATCCTTGTTTTGTGCTCTCTTTAGCATGATTTATTAAAGGTTCCTGTTATGCATTAACCTGGCAGTCAAGAACTGCTGGTTCATCTATTTGGGGAAGGCGAGAGTTTCTGGGCGACCCATTTGCAGAACAAATACAGCTATTTCTTTGTAAATATATCAACTGAATTATGTTCATGATAATTCATTTAACATGCATTCTTCAATCACTTCAATCTACAGAGCCAAACATCCAGTGCTATAACCTGATTCCCGGCTCTTAAATACTACACTCCAAAATGCTTTCCCAGCTTTTATAAAAAAATAAAATAAATTCAATACAATTATTTCCTTTTTTATATAGAAAAAAACAGGGCTTGTTGCCTCTATTTATATGACAGTAGAGTGTACACAGGAAAGTGGGGAGCAGGAGAGGGACATGACCCAGGTCAGACTCAATCATGGGTGCCTGTGAGCAAAGAGCTTTTATATGTCCTGAGCATCTGTGCAGACCACTGCACCACAGCTCTGACTAAATATGTATTTTTTAATGCAATGTTAATTGTATATGAGATGGTGGAGTCCGCAAGATGCCACCTTTGGCGCCTGCCCATTTCGCCCATGCCTAAATCCACCCACTGAGTGTGAGTTGTCACACTCATCTGGTAATCAAATGTGTCATTGATAACCTGAACCACAACATGAAAGGTATGTTATTCAGAAAAGCATTTCCATCAGATAACGCTTTTAATTAGAAACCCCCCTTCTTGCATGCTGCTCTTTTTGAATCCGAATGCATTCAGTGGCAATATTATTGATTTATTGAACAGACTCGTTCAGGGCAGTGTGTACATTATTATGCAACAGTGTTATGTTCACTTGTTCATTATTTAGTTTACACCGTACTTGACATGTGAAATGACATCAAAAGTGAGACAATCCTTCTATTTCAGTATCTTTATCTTGTTTAAATGTATATTTATTCATTGGAGAGATGGTTTTATCCAAAGCAACTTGTCTTGTTTTCTGGTAGAAATATGTGAACATCAGAGAAGCAGAATTACATATGATATTAATAAATTAATTACTTTTTACAATATTTAGTTTGGTTTATTCCTAAAACAAGAAAAACTGCATGCTAGTTTGGCCTTGAAGGTGTCCACTGACCTTGAATTCACTGAATGTGAACCTCAAAAACAATCATTCCCAAGCTCTTCGTGGCGAATTTATTGATGAATTTACAGTACGGCTAGCTTTAAAAGCTTTTTTATAAGCAGTATGTTTCGATATGCAGAAGGTCTGTTGCTATTTTAAGAGGATAACATCCATAAAAAGATTCATTAACCACAGACGGCAAGATTCTATGAATTGTGACAGAAATGCCATAAAATGTGTGCGTATGTTTACTCATGTGTCTCTGTGTGTCTATCTGTCTTTCCTAATTTGCAGAGATACGTCTGCCCTTCCTGGATCACATTAGCATGACAGCCTGCGGACATGGCAGCCCCTGTCCGCAACAATGTGCATGTGTGTCTGTCCTTGACTGTAGGTCACATTTCAAGCTGCACTGCTGCTTAACCAGGATGCTTTTTCAAGGTTTACTGCGGTACATCCATATGAATTAGTTGCTTGTTTGTGTGTATGTGTGCGAGAGTGAGATATTTATAACACAAGTCACTCTAATTAATACCACCTAGACAGTGTTCTTATGTAACACATTATTTGATGAGAATGTGGGTCAGTTTGTTGCTTGAAAGGCTGTTTATCTAATAGTGACATCATCTATCTAATCAACTAGCAGAAATCTAGATCTCAGGTTTCGCCAAAATAAAGGTACATGCTGTCACGCAAGCATGTCATACACCTGTAGATTAAGTGCTAGCATTGGATAGACTCATTTATGCTCTGGAATTTGTTTTCTAGGAGACATTTCTGTTGACAAACTATCATCTGCTATCAGTAGCGGTGCAGTTTTGTTCAACGTATTTACTCTTTTCAAGGAAAAATGTACCTACGAATGGATTGCTTATAGTATTCTCTGCATATTAAGCAGGGATAGGATCATGTATTTTAACACAGAACAAAATACACACTTCAGCTTTAAATGTGCTCTGAGTTATCCTAGCCATTTAGCTAACGTCCACCATTTTGTTTCAACTACACACCCTCTCCCTTTTAAAGATCTGTTAACAAACCTGAATGCGCAAACTGATTCACAGACAGGGAGCATTTTTGATTTGCTAGTTTTCTTATATGCTAAAAATGTGTAGTCCTCTCCCCTGACTCTTGTACTCTGAGACATGTGTGATTTCTTGGGACAGATTTCAGTGGTGTTTGTAAGATAGTTGCGACAGTTTAAACTAGAGATAATCGAACATGCTAGCTGATAATCATTAGCTAATCACAATACAGATAAAAAGGTTCAGTGTCTGTTTATATTTTCTGTATCATTATTGTTTGCTGCAGATCTTTTTGACTGAAAATGTCACTGCAGAAACTCAACAGTGATGATTTGAATAAAATTCCCTCAGTAGTTATAAGTCCTTTGGCTAGCTACCGCTTTAATACTTTACACAATTGTGTTTTTGTCAATGTAACAGTTCATGTGGAATCACAAAGAGATGACACAAAGTATAAGCATAAAATATCTTTACTTTAATATCCTTTTTGAATATTGCAGAACAGAGTATGGCTGAACAATATTGCTTGACATACAGTACAATTAGCCCTCAAATTCAAGTAAAATACATTTAATACATGTTAAACAAATTATTCTCTTTATAAACACATTGTATGAGACTTCAGCCTGTGGTCCCAGAGCTTCAGAGGAAAGGGTGATCTCCTAACTAAAACCGCAAGACTGCTAGATTTATCTGTTGGCATCTTCTGTATTAAGATTTATGTGTTGTTCGGGTATCGCTCTAGCGAAAGAGACTAGCTACTTTCTGTGCAAATAAATAAATAAATACAAATAAAAGTGGACTGTTATTTAAGGAAAAACTAACCCCTAAAGCTTGCATGCAATAATTGCCACTGTGCTATAGATAACATCTTATAGAAATACAAAGAGACTGCAGTTCTGACAGTCTGAGGCACAAACACTCCAAGCGCAAATCAGCTACATTGATTATACATGCTACATTTTGAGCATACTTTCTCAGTGTGCCTGCATGGACATTTTGCCACGTGTGTTTGTTTACCAGATGGGATTTGCTAGATCTTGCAGCCTGTTAGCAGCGTTCATTGGGTTTCATTAAGCTGCAGCAATGCTGAGGCAGCCAGAGATTACAGCCTGGCAAGGAACGACAGCAGTAGCCAGCACAGATGGCATCTGTTCGGGTAGCGACTGCACCCCTGGTGTCTTAATCTGAGGTACAGTCTTAATCTGGTTTGGTTGCTATAGCACTGAAAAATCTATTTAAAGGGATAGCTCATCCAAAAATGAAAATTCTGTCATCTTTTACTCACCCTCTTGCTGCTCTTTTTCATTAGGTGAAAGTGAATGGTGACCACAGTTGTCCATGGTCGGCATCCATTTTCATTGTACGGAAAATTACAGCTTGGAATCACTGTTTGTGTTCAAGGGAATAAAGAACAAATTTTCATTTTTAGGTAAACTATTCCTTTAAATACCTATAATACCCCCTGTGTATATTAAAATATCTTACCCCCATATACATATTTTCTCTTGCATGGTTTGTTTATTTGTTTGTCAGAGTATCACACTTAAATCAGAGAATGTTACAATATTCTAAATACAGATAATTCAAGCATTTGCGCTAATGAAGCAGATTTGCTCATCAGAGATAAAGATAAAGAGATACAGAGCCAGAGAGATGGTACAAACATGTGTTTCTTTGCATATAGCCTTTTTTCAATCCAAACAGCACAGCTGGTCTGCTGGACAGACCAGGATTGCTGTTTGGAGGGTGAAGGTGCTTAGAGGCCCTTAGCCTGGGGCCCATGACTGCATATACTACTAAAGAAGGGAGAGGAGCGGAGAGGGATGTCCAGGGGCCCTTCACTTGAAAGATGCGAGGACGGCACGACCTTTTAGAGGCTGAGGGGGACGGTAGTTATTGACCATGCAGCAGACATCCTCGCCCTCTGCAGAAAACAGCAGACTGCGGAATTGTTTCATCTGTTCAGAGAAAGAAAAAGAAAGAGAGTGAGAATGTGTCGGAGTAATGCTTTACACTACAAATAACATATACACTGGTGGCCAAAGGTTTTGAATAATGCAGATTTTGCTCTCATGGAAAGTACTTTTATTCACCAAAGTGGCATTCAACTGATCACAATGTATAGTCAGGACATTAATAACGTGAACAATTAAGTTAAAACTACAAAAAGTTATCATCAAAAAATCCTCCATGTGCAGCAATGACAGTTTTGCAGATCTTTGGCATTCTAGCGGTCAGTTTGTCCAGATACTCGGGTGACATTTCACCCCACACTTCCTGTCTTGTCAGGCACTTCTCACGCACGTTACAGTCTAGCTGATCCCACAAAAGCTCAATGGGGTTAAGATCCATAACACTCTTTCCAATTATTTGTTGTCCAATGTCTGTGATTCTTTGCCCATGCTAACCTTTTCTTTTTGTATTTCTGTTTCAAAAGTGGCTTTTTCTTTGCAATTCTTCCAATAAGTCCTGCACCCCTGAGTCTTCTCTTTACTGTTGAACATGAAACTGGTGTTGAGCAGGTAGAATTCAATGAAGCTGTCAGCTGAGGACATGTGAGGTGTGAAACTAGAGACTCTGATGTACTTATCCTCTTGTTTAGTTGAACATCTGGTCTTCCACATCTCTTTCTGTCCTTGTTACAGACAGTTGTCCTTTGTCTTTGAAGACTCAAGCATTTCAAGCATTGTATAGACGTCATTCCTCAAAACAATGATTGACTGACGAGTTTCTTTACCATTTTTGACCTAATATTGACCTTTAGACATGCCAGTCTATTGCCAACTGTGGCAACTCAAAAACAAACACAAATAGAATGTTAAGCTTCATTTATCAAACCAAATAGTTTTCAACTGTGTTTGATATAATGGCAAGTGATCATAGTACCATGTTAAGGTGTTGGAGTGATGGCTGCTGGAAATGGGTCCTGTCTAGATTTGATCAAAAATGACATTTTTCAAATAGTGATGGTGCTGTTTTTTTAATCAGTGTATGTCCTGACTATACATTGTGATCGGCTGAATGCCACTTTGGTGAATTAAAGTACCAATTTCCTTCTGAAACAGCAAAATATGTACATTATTACAAACTTTTGGCTGCCAGTGTAATTTATTTTCAGAGAATATATTTGGAATAAAAGGGATAGTTTGCCCATAAATTACAATTCTTACATAATTTACTCAACCTCGTGCTGTACCAAGCCCATATGACTTACTTTCTTTAATAGAACATAAAACAAGATGTTTGGCAGTATGTTAGTCTCAGTCACCATTCACTTGCACTGCATCTTTATTCCATACAGTGAAAGGTAATGGTGAAGAAGAATGTTGACTAACATTTTACCTCTACGTTTGTGTTCCACAGAAGATGTCATGTGGGTTTGGAACAACACTTTTTTGGGGGTGAAATAGAAGTCTATTTTTCTCACCCCATTTGAAATGTTATTGTTAGATGTGTAAACCCCTAATTTATTGTTTTTTTTTTTTTTTTACATTTGAACAAGAAAATAAATAATTAAATAAATTGTCTTAAAATCTCATGCAGTTTTGCTTCTTAGGTTAATCTATCTTGTTTTAAAGATGCTGATTCACTGGAATATATGAAATACTATTTAAAGGAATATTCCAGGTTCAATACAAGTTAAGTTCAGTCGATAGCATTTGTGGCTTAATGTTGATTACCACAAAAATGTACTTTGTCTCGTCCCTCTATTGCTTTAAAAAAATAAAAAAAATTACAATTATGTTACTATGAGGCACTTAAACTGGAAGTGAACGGGACCAATTTTTTAAGGGTGTAAAGCCAGATATGTGAAGTTTATGATTTTATAAAAGCACATTAATTATTGTGTTAAAACTGGTCAGTGTTGGAAAGCTGTTTGAATCGTCATTGACAATGTAGTTGTAAAATTGGACATAACTTCACACAGATAAGGTTATTAAACCATTTTATCACTAAAATCATACTAACATGCATATTGTTTTCTACATTTGAAAACATATGTATTTTAATGTTTACCGATTGGCTCCATTCTTTTCCATGACTTCCATTGTAAGTGCTGCACTGTAACACAGTTTTTTGCTTTTTTTTTTTTTTAAAGAAAAGGACTTGTTTTAAAGTCCAAATTCATTTTGTGGTAATCAACATAATGCCACAATTGCTGTCGATTGAGCTTAACTTGTAGTGATCCTGGAATGTTTCTTAAATAACTTTCTTAATAACATAACAAATCTTAATGGAGGTCTCCAAACTGGTTAAAAATGATTGTCCTGAAATAAATGGAACTCATTTTCATTCCTTCTTACATTTTGAACTTAATTCATTTTAAGTTAATTTTACATTCATAAAGTCAATAATTCAACAGGCAAGCGCAGCTGGGAAATGAGGCATGGCCACCTGAGGTTGTGTAAACAGTAACCAGCAGAGTGACGCCTTGAAGAGCCAAACAAAGTCATGACATAAAAATTTGACTGGCTCGTGTTAATTTTCACAAAAGTACTAGATAGCCAAAGAGACAAGAATAAAACTGACTGTGAAGGAGAAAAATAGGCAGAAATGGCTTTATGCACAACTGTTTGTCTTTGGAGAGGCCAATTGTCTTGCCAGTAAAATAAGTGACAGGCGCTCAAAGTCATTAAAATTCATGGTTAAAAAAATATATATATATATATATCCCTGGATTTTGGCTAGACTGAACAGAAACCCAGGAACTTTAAGATGAAATATAAATAGGCTGCAAATGTGCTCTATTACACAGTATGCTGTGCACAGCTATAACTCAGCAAGGTTTTCTCTGCTATACTTTTCAGTTTTCCATTTCTGTAAAATGTCACAGTAGAATTGACAGGATACACATCCAAATCCCAACTATGCGAGATGTCACACTTCACTACAAGGAATTTGACTTTCCAACTCTACCTCTAGGTTTGTATTGGGTATAAATGTAACTGGCCTGAGCAGAGCTAACGCTGATTGGCTCCTTGCAGACAATCCATGTGACGCTCTCGTGCAGAGGGGGTGTGGTCAGCGACCCCACGTATGTCCAGTATTCCAGAGAATTTGGGAGCAGGATGGTGGGATCAAAGTTCTTGAATGAGGTCTGCATTCCCTGAAAGAAAACATACAAAAATGGACCATAAATAAGATGAGCGGAATTCATTTCAGCCATCAATATGAAGCAAACCGAACAAAAAAACTGAATTGATTTGGATGGTTGAACATGCCTTGGACTTAATAGCATCCAGAGCATCTAGAACTTTCTGAAGCTGAGGATTGTCTGCGTCAACCTAACGGGCAAAAACAAACAGAAATAAACAGTTGAGACAAAGAAGAGAAAACTAAAATGACTGAATCGAAACTGTGGAGAGTGGTTGGCACTTTTCATGAGGAAAAAGGGCCTGAAATGCTTAATAAATAATAAATAGTCAGTGAAAGGAGGTGATTAGCCTTTTAGAAAAATGTACCTTAGGAGGTGATGCTAAATATTGTATAAGCTGTTTTATTTTCCATTTGTCTTATATGAGGTTTGCAATTTTTGCAACATTGTTACTATTTTATCTGCACTCAAAAAAAAAAAACTTTGTTGATTTAACAAGACAACATGAACATTTTTCAATTGGTTAACTGAAACTTCCCATTATGCTTTGCATGGGACTCGACAGGGAGAGTAATCTTAAAACTAAGTGTTATTTTATGTGTCTTTTTGCAAGATGAATATAAAAGGGAAATACTTGTTAGTATTTAATGTTTTGTTAGGTTGAGAGTTAGAATCATTTACAGTTTTGGGGGTTGTCATCATGGTGAAGAGTGGAACTATAGCCAGGGTTAAGGACCAATACATTATTAGTATTATTTTTAATGCTATATCAATTGAACAATTGCTGCGCTAACTACAGCATAGGTACCAAGTTGCACTCAGTAGTATATCACACCAGCATGTGTTTAGCATGCTAACAGTTCCTTTCACTAGGAAGCAAATTATTAAAAGAGAGAGGTGCATTTGTGATATTTTTACATGTTTAAATTCATGTTTTTCACTACTTTAAGTATTTCATTTGACATTACATGGTAATTTTAATTAAAGAAAACTCATTTCAAACATGTGGAACCACTGTCCATGATTGAATCAAGTTCAGCCAAAGAGCTATTTCTTTTGTGTGTCTAAATACCCTGATTTGTGTTATGGTGTTTAAAAAAATATCATAATTAAAATTAAATAATAATAATAACACAAATAAAAAGCCAGAATTGGTAACAGGGTTGCAAGTAAAATGATGTTGGAATTATGTTAATTATTGGGTGTCTTAATTGTAAAGAAATGTTGTAATAGGGACAAACTGTGAGATACAGCTAACTAACTAAATACTTGGTTATTGAAATTAGTTTGAAAATATTTTTACTATCATGTCAAGTTATGGCTTTTTGTCTTATATTGTCAAATTTATGACATTGTTGTATGATTTTACTTGTTGGATACAGCTGGGAAGGTCATGACCTTTGAGGTGGAACAAGTACAAACATTTGATTTGTTTAAAATGAGCTACTTTTCATGATAGGTTAATGTTTTGTTAAACATTAATAATTGACTTTACCAAAAAAAGTGTGGTTTGTGCATCTGATACAAAAAATAAATGTAATGGGACACCAAATTTAACCCAATTGATGGAAAGTGCCGGTTACCGAAAAGGTCCTAAATTATGGCCGCACACAGACCTTTAGAAAGACACCAACTACAGCGAGACCATCAGGCTTATTGACTGCTTCCTCGAAGCTCTGATATTTTGTGTTCCAGTGGACCAGATGGAGCTGAAAATAAAATGATTAAAGTCATTAATACCTTGCATTTCCATAAATGCATATGTACTGTAATGTGGCATATCCATAAATGTCATAATCATACCTCAGCTGGATAGCACTTCCCATTCACTGTGTGTTCGGAGCCCATGTCATCACTTGCGCCCCAGTGGAAGTGAAACTGTTTAAGCCTGTAGGTACCCGAAATCGGCCCCTCTTTTAGAGCTGCCCAACCAAACAAATATTAAACAAAAGATTCATGTGATGTTACAATATGGGTTACAAAAATAAACAGGTCTAACGCGGGTAAACTGGTTCCATCTGCTTTTTCTGCCAAAGTTCACGCCAAGGATACCTACAACAGATCATTCACTGCTAAGCAATTTAAACACATTTTTTGTGGACACATGTGTGATTTCCCACAATTCTGTTCTAAAGTGACTGTGTAAATGTAAACAGAGATATCAGAGGGGTCCGAGGGGTGTTGCACTGAATTTTCCCAGTTGATTTCATTTTTGCCTTTATACTTGCTCAGAAATGCACTTAAATAATCTATAACCTATAATTAAACATGTAATCTATTTATTTGGAGATGGCACACTAGTATGTCATTGTATTGTAAATTAATGTTTAACTATTTTGAAATGATTAACCAAATGAAAACTTTCTAAATGCTTTCCAATGACCTGCCTTCATGGCTACATATTCAGTAGTGCAATGTTCAGCATTAACATTTAGATTCAAACATATTGAATATACATATAACATCACTATTTACTAATAACCTCATTAATACATAAACTTTTCCGTTAAATATTATCTATCCAATGTTAAAGCCACAGTTGTTTCAGGAAACCCTGTGACTAAGTTAAGCTAATGATTAATAATAGAACAGTCTGATAGTCTACGTAGCATATTAAGTAGTTTGTTATCAAAAATTAACAAAGTGGTCACTTGAGCTGTCTTTATCATCGGCGAAGGTCACTTGGAAGGAATGTCCATTGTTGAGGATGTCCAGTGAAGTGGAGGGGTCATACTTCAGTTGTAGAGGCTTGAGTGAAGAATCATAAGAAGCACCATTAGGGTTAATGTCTATTGGAGACTGGCGAGGTCCATTGGCAATGGGGAAGCTTTCAAACCATTTGAGGGGTCCTGAATTGGTAGGGAACACTGAGGTTAAATATTGGTATTAAATGCATTAAAGTCAAAAAGCAAATGTATGTGTATTGACAGTATCCAACAACCAAATTAAATGCATTTGAGACAAAATAAGTAAATAATTAAAGAAAAATGTGCATGGATTTCTGTGCCAAAAAACATGCTTATTCAGTCACTATTCACTTTCTTTCCATACTATGAAAGTCAATGTGACTGAGGCTAACAATCTATACAAAATCTGCTTTTGTGTTCAATGGAAGAAAGTCATAAGGTTTTTGAATAACATGACGGTGAGTAAAAGATGACAACATTTTAATTTTGGGTGAACTATCGCTTTTTGTAATTTAAAGCAATAGCCTCACCAAATATAGACTTCTATATGTCTGTGTGTGTGCATATATATATATACACACAAGTCTTAATATCTCATGCAATGTGCTTCTGATGTAAATTTATCTTTAAATTTAAAAACAAAGACACAATTAAGCTGAAGATTCATGCACTTGAGAATAAATTCAGTATATGCATTTATGTGCAGCAACCAAATCATATGCACTTGAGAGACAAAAATGCATTTGAATCAAAAATCTCATTTATATGCATTTATGTGAAAATACAATGTATGCATATGCAACTAAAAAAAGTTGATGTGTATTGATGTGAAAGTAATATGCACTTAAAAAACACGGATTTGTGTTCGAAAACATGCATTAGAAGGAAGAATAAAAGCTAATGTCATATTTTCAGAAAAAAATACTATATGTAATTGAGACATAAATACATGTTGTACTTGTCACACATAATGCTGCCTGCATAATGCCCAAGGTGAATATGTCTTAGTTGCAAAAAAGACCAATACAATTCATGACATGACAAGAGACAAACATTTTTATTTATCAGTGCATGGCAAACACAGATTCATTCACATAAAATGTAATCAAGATATATTATAATAATCAGAATTACATGGGGGGGTCTTACCGTTATGATCCGCGTATCCCCATTCGTGAGACATGATGATAGACAGTTTAGTTGCAATCCTTTCAAGTGCCTTAAAGTGAGCTGTCCTGCAGTGTTCCCAAATAGATGAGCTTGCAGGTTTATATAAGGGCTCTCCAAACGCAGCTCTTCTCACGGTTAGTCTACATGACTGTAAATTAAGAGTGATCAGCAGGAGGAGCCACGCAAGCATAGATGATGGTTTTAATGCTGCTCCCGCGACATTAGCCAAGGTTTTATCCATTTTACACACAATATGATGCATCTAAGGGGGGCAATCAGCCCTTCAGAAATGAATTTCAGGCCCTGATATAATACTTAATGTAAGTTTTCCATATGATTAAGTTGTATTACTGAGAGAAATGGTAGTCAAGTCAGCTAATTTCTTTTGAAATTCCTCTGCCATTTTGCCAGCGTGCAACCTACCGTCTTACTTTTAGGAAAGTGCTAGGAAAAGGTGAAAGAAAAGACGGGATTTTAGAAGAGAGTTAAAATAGTAATGCAAAGAGGGTGACCAAGGGTATGGCCCCCTGTGCTGTGTATTTAGCTGCAATAGTTCCTAATCAATTATTGTTATATATGTTTAATTAGATCACTTTTAACATGCCAAGATGTCATCTACAGTGTAGAAAAGAATAAAGCCATTTGTAACAGAAGACAATTAAAAATGATCAACTTTCCCTCCGTATCAGAATTTCACATTTCAATGAGATATTTACCACTGAATTAGAAATGTCCCCGTTTTTCATATCAGAAATCTGGTCACCTTAGTATTGGCTGTATATAATACCTAGAATCCCTACGAATGTCTATATGAATTCATATCAAATTGACTCACCATCCAATAATGTAATTTTGGGTAGTTTATAGGCATATAAATATTAGCCTACACATCTGTAAAAGCTTACTCACAGGAAAAGGGATAGGCTATAATAATAATAATAATAATAATAATAATAATAATAATAATAATAATAATAATATCCAAATTAACCGATTTTGTTTTGTCTTTTTATCGTTATTTTAATATATTATCGACTTTGGTGTTTGTAGCCTATAGGCTACTGTAGCTATATTTAATGTTAATGCTTCGGCATGGGCATCGCTAGGAGAAAACATTTGGGACTCGAGTTATCATGTAAATATTGGTTACTGTTTCTCGCTTTCATAAAGACGGGTTGTTGGCTGGTTGTTGACTTAAAATATGTTCTGTCGCCCGACGCCTGTTTAGAAGCAGAACTAGCGATGACCGATTCGCGAATCACTCTTTTGAATCGATTCTTCTAAATGAATTGCTCAAACGGATTGGCAAAATGGTCTGAGTCGGTTCGCAAATCACTCGGAATCATTCGGACGGCTCCCACACAAGCTGGATCATTTGGAGCGGTTTCTGGCATCTAAAATAGGATACTTTACAACACAGACAACTGGACATACAATCCGTTGAAACAAAGACCGCAAATTAATCATATCGTTTGTCAATGTACATATGTTTGTATAATGCCAAAACGCGCGACTCTAAATCCACAATGCGAAGTGATAGATTGCCATCTCGCGGTTGAGCGTAGATATACCTAAACTACTAACGTGAGCGAATAAAAATACAGAATATAAATTGCATGACTGTGTGAATTCACGAATTGAATAATGAAAGGTTGAAGGAACTAATAAATTAGGTTTTACATACTTCACAAAATTTGTGTTTCCATGTTTATTTTCTCTCTGTCAAGTCATGTTTTCGTGCACTCCACATCACTAGGGGGCGATAATGAGCGGCGAGCCTGCGTAACGCGACGGAAATGTGCTGGAGTAACAGTACACACGTGGAACTGGGGAAAGGCTGTTGACGCTTGAAACTGCGCGCAATAGAACAGAATTTATTTTGATTTCGTTGTAAAAGTTTTGTTGAACATATTTATTTTAAGATAGAGTCATCAAAGCGTGATCTAGGCATAGATTGGTTTACTTCTGTGGTCAATTAGAGTTGTCAGCTCTCTGTGAATTTATCCTAATAGACAGTCTTCCCGACTACTGGGCAGTCATGGCTAAAAATAAACAGAAAGGCAAAAAGCAGCTAAATGTCTTTCAAATTGCGAACAGACAGTCAAAACCTAAAAGCAAAGCGAAACCTGCGAATACCTCATTGAAACACGTAAGCAAACGTTTAGCTTGCATCAGTAAATGTAATGGTGTCTTATTATGACTGGAAACTGCTTTGAGGATTTAGGGATTCATATGTTGACATCTTTTCCACAGATGAACACTTTGAAAAATGCAAAAGTGGAGAAATTGAATCAGATATTCACAGAGGTACAGAGGGAAGTAAAAAGTATATCAAAATCCACATTCAGTGAACCCAAAAAAGGACAAAAGGTGAGACCTTTTCATTGCATTTTCCATATTTGTAGCCATAATGCTGACGCTTTAACTACAAATAGACTTATTGTGCATAACGTGGCTTCAAATATTATTTGGACACTTAAGTCACACTTAAAAATTGATTGAATGCCATTGCAGTAGATACAATATATCAAACCAGATAATGACATTTGCCAACAAATGATGCTAGACATTTTCTCATAACTAATTTCACTTTTCCAAACAACTTTTTTTTGTAAATACTTTAAACCAGCTGGCCTCAAAGTATTTTTTTTAGTGGATGTATGATGTCACTGAGACACTGACCCTCGGGGTTACCCAGGTGTCCTAGCAGAACTACCTCTGGTGTAATTCAGCACTTTAACTGTGAACGTGTTCCAATTGTTTTGTGTTAATTTTGAACACATCTATTGTTATAAGTATAACAAAGTTCTTCTCATTAAATATTTTGCTTGTGCTATTTTTCCAGGGTCCCCGCGGATCTTTAATAAGTCTTAAATTATACAACAAAATCTAAATTTTTATTTAAAGAGGCCTTACATTTGAGGGAGGAAAGACAGGAATCGTGATATGACCTAATGTGATTTTGGGAAACTTTGCTAGTTGAATTGTATTGATAGATTATTTAATATTGCTGCACTGCTCAGCGTAAACCGCTAGAGGGCGCGACTCTATCTGCAGGCGTTTATGAATATTCACACAAATTGATTGATGTACAATGAGCACTTTCTAGATTAACTTGATAATTTATAGATATTTATTTCTAGATAACTTGCAAGATAGACTTGTTTTGGATAGAGTGAATACCTACACTGGCTAATAATTATTTTGCAGTTCTCTTATTCTATTATTTCTGAACATCTGGGTTTATTAAACTTTAATTTATTTTACATTTACACTCTGTTGACAACTTCCCCCTGTGGTGCTTTTGTAAATTTTTCTTGCACACCTTTGTTTCCTTTAAAGAAAATAACTTGGATTTCTCTGACCAGGTTGCCTTGCATTCTAATAAAGAACACACAATTTGAATAATGTTGGAGTACGTTTAAAAGTTTAAGAAAAATCTAATCTTGAATTGTCCATAAGTTTGAAAAAATAGATTTGGCCCACCACATGGTTTAATGTGTCCCACGGCTCATTTATCATAAAAGGTTTTTTTTTTTTTTTTTTTTATATATATATAACTATTTCTGGGCTTAAAAATTACAAAAACCAAATCAATGCAGAACATTGTATCTCAAAAAGAATACAATGTGCCCCCCGCCCCATGCACTACTTCAAGCCCGATGTGGCCCCTTTACCAAAATAGTTGCCCACCCCTGGGCTAGAGGCAGTGAAGCACAAGCATATCAAAATAAGAGTCCTTGGTGTATTTCAAAGTTAAAGTGCCTTTAAAGTGAAAAGTTCCACACTATGAATCAAATCACTGACTTGCATTAAATAAAAACATCATATCGTACCGGGAGACTCTCAGAAGTGGTGGTACACAAGAAAAACTGCCGGTACTCTGACTAAATTAGAGAAGTGCAGGTACTGCGTACTGGTGAGTAGCCTCCCACTTCATGCAATGAGCACAACCCAATATTGGTCGACCTCTGATTTGTAACTATTTATATAATGGTACATAATCCAATTTTAATGTGATATACACTGGTGGCCAAAAGTTTGGAATAATGTACTGGTTTTGCTCTTATGGAAAGAAATTGGTACTCTTATTCACCAAAGTGGCATTCAAGTGTTCAAAAAACGGTTAGTTACACACTCTTTGCTTTTATTGTAACGATAGCATTGCATTGTCGCATCAGTTTGTTTGCCATGAGAAGTCTCGGATAATCAATGTACCCCTCAAAGTCACAATGTAATCAATCTCAAAATTAAAAATAAGCGCCCTCTTTGACACATTTGTGTTTACTTGTCAGGTAATTGTCACTGGATTTCAAATTAAGCGAAAAGTCACATCATGCCTGATCACTATCGATCATCGTTTTCATGATCAGTCATTGCTGCCACGTCTGAGTCCTCGAGTACTTGTGCCCATCCCTAGTTGTCGGGCACTTCTCATGCACATTACAGTCTAGCTGATCCCTCAAAATCTCAGAGGGGTTAAGATCCATAACACTCTATTTTATCTGTTGTCCAATGTCTGTGTTTCTTTGCCCACTAGAAACTTTTCTTTTTGTTTTTCTGTTTCAAATGTGTCTTTCTTTGCAGTTCTTCCCATAAGGCCTGCACCCCTGAGTCTTCTCTTTACTGTTGTACATAAAACTAGTGTTGAGCGGGTAAAATTCAATGAAGCTGTCAGCTGAGGACATGTGAGGCGTCTATTTCTCAAACTAGAAACTCTGATGTACTTATCTTCTTGTTTAGTTGTACATCTGGTCTTCCACATCTCTTTCTGTCCTTGTTAGAGCCAGTTGTCTTTTGTCTTTGAAGACTCTAGTGTACACCTTTGTATGACATCTTTTTTGGCAATTTCAAGCATTGTATAGCCTTCATTCCTCAAAACAATGATTGACTGACAAGCTTCTAGAGAAAGCAGTTTATTTTTTTGCCATATTGACCTTAATACATGCCAGTCTATTGCACACTGTGGCAACTCAAAAACAAACACAAAGACAACGTTAAGCTTCATTTAACAAACCAAATAGCTTTCAGCTGTGTTTGATGTAATGGCAAGTGATTTTCTTTTACCAATTTAGCATGATAAATCAAGGATAATGTGTTGGATTGATGGCTGCCTGTCTAGCTTTGATCAAAATACTTTTTTCTGTTTTTACATCAGTAATGTCCTGACTATACTTTGTGATCAGTTGAATGCCACTTTGGTGAAATAAAGTACCAATTTCCTTCCGAAACAGTAAAATTTGTACATTATTCCAAACTTTTGGCTGCCATTGTATATGTGGAAAACTGTATTTTAAACTTGCATACAGCCTACACTGTTTTACTGATGTTAAGGCCATTTTGAATGTGTGCCCCTGCCTGTTTAAGTAAGAGTCTGTAATTATTTATTTTGAGATTGTGTTGGGTTTTTTTGGTGTGGGGATACAGTATTAATTAGATTTTTTCAGGTCTTGGAAAAAGGTCTTAAAAAAATCTTACATTTGATTTTAAAAACTCTTCATCAACCCCTTTTCCTTTAAATAGTAAGTTATATAAAAAATAAGTTTATCTAATGCAATCTGTGGCTTATACGGATAGTTCACCCAAAAAAAAAATTCTCTCAGTGTTTACTCACACTCATGCCATCACAGATGTGTTTGACTTTTCTTCAGCAGAACACTGATGAAGATTTTTAGAAGAATATCTCAGCTCTGTAGGTCCATACAATGCAAGTGGATGGTGACCAGAACTTTAAGCTCTAAAAAGCACAAAGGCAGCATAAAGTTAATCCATAAGATTCAAGTGGAAAAGTCCATATCTTCAGAAGCAATCCGCAATCTGTTTTGGATGAGAACAGACCAAAATATAACTCCCTTTTTAAATCTTTATATTGCAGTCTCTAGGCACGATCATATTTCTAGCTCGATTACATGTCCTAGTGCTTGATGCATGCGCAGGGGGCTAGATGGCACCAGGAAGTGTATTTGAGCTTGAAATCATGATCGTCAAGGAGACTGCTGATTTCAAGATTCATAGTGACAATTTTTATTTTGATCAGTTCTCATCCAAAATGTATCTGATGTGATCGGTTTTCTTAAAAGAAATTAAAGATCTGATCACCATTCACTTGCATTGTATGGACCTACAGAGCGGAGATATTCTTCTAAAAATCTTAATTTTTGTTCTGCAGAAGAAAGTCATACACATCTGGGATGGCATGAGGGTGAGTAAATTATGAGAATTTAAATTTATTGGTGATCTATCCCCTTTACTGTCAATACTCTGGAGCCACTGTGTAGTGTGTATATATACAGTATGTGAGTTTTTGTTTAAAATAGATTATCATGTCTCACTACTGCATGTTTCAGGTGGTCAGAGAAGCTCCACGGGAACCCGTCAATGTGGATAATGCTGCACAGCTTTTCTCGCAACTGTAGAAGATCATCATTTCAAATAAATGAAGCATAAAGAAAATGGACTCTGGACTAAATGCGCTTCCCAAGCTTACTGGACTAAATGTAATTCCCAAAAGTTTTAAAATAATAATAAAAAATAAAAAAAACTTCATGCAAGCTGATCATCTAGATAAATTAATATACGCTTATGTCTATAATAATATTGACTGTGGCTTTTAACTGCATCATTTGTCTTACCCTCTCAACTGCTGAGAAGTGCATTTTGTAAATGCATTCTGGAGTAGCAGTGGAGACTATTTTTGCACAGCCTAACTTAATGTCAGTACATTAGCACCTTTCCCTTGTGGATAAAATATTTAGAAATGTGAAAATTGAATTTGTTTGCTGAAGCATGCATAGTCATTAAAGACTGATTTCTCTTAGAGCTGTTTGGAATTAGTTTCCCTGTAACAGGCCTTATATTGTCTTCAGATCAAGGTCTGAACTTGATAGAACTGAAAGATGTGCTCTCGAGATGTTGACTTTCATATCATCAGCTGGTGTTTCATTGTTATCAGCAAAATGCCCAATGTAGTTTTACACCACATCCAGAGCACTTAAATGCTCTCAGCTACACCCCTTTAATGTTGATCCTTTGGTTTTGAAAGTGTCTGTTTGAAGCCAGTAAGTTCAATTTCTATTATTTTTCTGAGACATTTACGTTACTGTCTTCTGACCTTAGGAAAAAAACATGAGAATAAGAACAAGAGATGATACTTTTATACCTGTGAATGATATGTATTTTGACAAAATACCTTTTCCAAGACTGTAATTTATTGTTTTGTACTTTATTGATGTATTTTTTTATGTGACATTATTAAATTCTTTCCATTATGCTGATTGACTCCCTAATATGGTGTGATGACTGCTCAGGACCTTTAGAGGGCACACATTTATAATAACAGTTAGCCGGCCTGTCACCTGAAATGTGAACATTTAGCCCTTAATTAAAAATGAAACCCAAGTATATAAAGTACATAATTATTACTCAATAGAGAGATGGATGGATGTGTTTTGACCAAAAATGCATACATTGTTCAAATACAAGTTTCACTTTTAAAGAAATTAATATTTTTTTAAAGATTTTATAAAATCATGACTTCTCACATGAGATGAAGTCTCATCAGCATCAGTAATACCAGTGTCTTTATAAAAGCTGTTCAAATCTATATGGAAAGGGGACCCTCATGGGGACTGTTTGCTTAATCTCAGTAACCGACATGTTGAACTTTCACTTTTACCTCCTGAAGAATAGATACATAGACACAAGCTGCCAGAATGTTGGCATACCAGCTTTTCCTGGGTGCGATCAGTAAAATGGGAGCAGATCCAGTCAGGCAAGAGAGATAAGAAAGACATACACCTAGTCTGGCTGGACTTGGAAAAAGCCTGTGGACCAGTTCCACACCAGCTTGTTGCTATGTTCTGGAGTTTTTCCATGTACCAGAGTGCATTATGAGCTTGTAACTCAGGACAATGCGATGGCAGCAACTGGAAAAGGAATAGCGATGGGATGTTCAATCTCTCCCATCCTGATCATGGCTGTGTTCAAGATCATCCTAATTGGTGCAAGACAAATGGTCTGAGGAATCCATGCACAATCTGGGGTGAGATTGCCAGCTCTGCGCAGATACATGGATGATGTTACAAGCATCCTTCAGACTGCTGCATGTACAAACCGGCTCTTGAAAAGGCTGTAAGAGCTATTGGCTTGGGCCAGAATGAAGTTTATGCCAACAAAATCACATAGTCTTTCTATTAGAAAGACAGAGAGAGATACAGTGCCAGTGCCAGTTGGGCACTGAGTACGCATCTTGGTGCCAGTTGGCCAATGTGCTGGTATGTATGGTCATG
The DNA here is from genome assembly GCF_025860055.1 of Xyrauchen texanus. NCBI lineage: Eukaryota > Metazoa > Chordata > Actinopteri > Cypriniformes > Catostomidae > Xyrauchen > Xyrauchen texanus. The sequence continues at coordinate 28,044,814 of NC_068317.1, forward strand.
TCGAGGTATTATGACATATTGAACCCTGGTTGCAAGTAATTTGTGAAGGAAGGATGTCTGGTTGGGAAGGCAAGGATGAGAGGTGTTAGAGGGGATCCGGTGGCAGGGAGATGTCCCTGACTGCTGCCTCACCACCAGGAGATGTTCCAGGATTAATGGGGTGAAACATCGAATGACCCCACAGCTGGGCTGAAGGCACTGGTGGAGGCATGGAAAGCAATAATGCCCAGCAGGCTATTACAGTTACCTGTGCATCTGTTTATTTAATTATCCACATTTAATATGGATAGTCCAATAACTCATCACCAAAATCTGATAGGTTCCAACATAAAACAATGTCTGCAGACCATTTTACTTCTGTTATCTGATGTATTTCCAAGTGAAACAAGGAATTCATGTTTGATTCCATCGATCAATAATTTATTTGATCATGAATAGTGGGAGTTATGTACCAGAAATTAGTCAGGTGGTCGATGAATCATGCACAATAAGACCAGGAAAGTGTACTGAGGAAGGACATAGTTTGAAAAGTCCATTGTGATTCAACGTTGACTAATTTTGACATCTTTCTTGGAAAATACAATGAATGTTGCATGACAAATGCCAGTGAAACAAAGTCAGGTAACATTTTATCTGGTCAACGTACACAGCTTGACATAAAATGTATATTTCAAAGGTAGATGTAGATTTTTGCTGGAAGGAGGAACTTAGATGCTGATTTGACCTAGAATCAGAGAGGTAATCAGTGAGGACCAAGACGGCAGGAAACATATCTGTGTACCTTGATATGAGTCTTGTAAAAAGAGAAATCAAAGAGACATGGGCTGCCCATAGACAGAAAATTTCTCTCTGGCAGTATTGATTACATAAAGACCATTTTATTACATATGAGGAATGAAGGCTATACAATGCTTGAAATTACCAAATAAAACTGAAGATTTCATATAAAGGTGTATACTATAGTCTACCTTCCAGAAGGCAGCAGAGAGATTGCTTGTTTAGCTTGTATACTTTTGAATTTACAGCACTTTGGTCAAACTTGGTTGCTTTTAAATGTGCTATGTAAATAAATATTGATTGATTGATGATAGGGGTGAGTTTCATCCTTCAGAATGCTGCTGTTTCTGCAGAGGCAGCAATATCAGAAGGTGTCTTCCAGCGAGGGCACAAGGAGTCCAGCTATTTTCTGGGCTGTGTTTCTGACTCCCTGGAGAGCTCTCCTGTCTGATGCTGAACAGTTGCCATACCATGCTGTAATACAGTATGCCAGTACATTCTCTATAGAGCAGTGGCAGAAGGACACGAGCAACTTCACAGACAGGTTGGTTTTCCTAAGTGTCCTAAAAAAATAAAGCCGCTGTTGAGCCTTCCTGACCAGGGCAGTGGAGATTATGGTCCTCTGTGAAATGGGTTCCTTGAAACTTGAAGCTGTAAACCCTCTCCTCGTCTTCTTATCTGATAGCAAATCACGCTCTCATATGATAATTATCGACCACCACTGACCCGTGACCTCTTCGAGTCATTGCCCATCAGAACCAGTTCAGTCCATTCAATTAAAACTAGAGGAACATCAGTCTAAGGAGAGATGTGGAGCCCAAACTTCATGTGACTGATGAGGACACAGAAGTCTCTCCAACTCTCAACAATGTTGTAGGAAATCAATATGTAATTTTCTCCCTGAATCTGCACTGGATCCTGAAAAATCAATTTTCCATTTTTTTTTTCCCCCACCTGAGCTTCCGAAACAGCTGGGCCAACAGCTTCTGTTCCAGAGATGATAGCAATTAAACTGATCAGCCTGAAGACTCTTAGTGGCATTAATACATCTAAATAAATTAAGATTTAACTGGTGAGTGATAGGGCTTGATGTCTGTAATTTCAACATACAGAACTGCAAAATGAATGTCTATGTTCAGAAGGAATTACTAGCTTAATACTTACTGAATGCTGTGCCAACAATTTTTTCATAGTAATTGTTTAATAAATAGTACCATTAAAAAAAATGGGTAAAATTGTTTACAATGTCTTTCTTCTGCTCTAGCTTGTACTACTTTAGCTACTAATGGAATTGCTTATTACTGATAAAAGCATCTGCTAAATGACTAAATGTAAAAATGGATAATGAAAAAGTAAAAATAGTGTCATTGCTAAGTTGGCATACTGTCAAACTACTCTTTCATTAGATTTGTCAGAAATTGTATGTGAAATATAGAAGTAGGCCTATGCTATTCCACACATAGCAAGTGAAACATTAGGCATAGAGTAACTGCATACATCTTTTCAAATAGAAGTATTCTACATTTTTGTCACATTAAGACATCTTGCATGTTTTTCTTTTAATTAAGCGAGCTGCATCAGGTTATCATCTTGAAAATCAAGCTTTATAAAAATGATCAATATCTTATTCGTAACATTTGGCAGTCCGATCAAATAATGAGTCAAAATAGATGTTTAACAACGTGGCTGTCAGGATGCTCAAACAAACAGCAATGTTTTATAGTGCCACAAACCCACAGTGTTTTCACTTTTTTGGATAAAATGCCTGCAAATGGCTTATTTATAGTTAATAGTTGTGTTTGTGCATTAAGATGGAATAGGTGTTTTTAACATTGGAAAAATGACACAATTCAGCTTTAAAGTGCAGCAATTCACTTTAAAGACAAAAATATAATAGGGAAGAGGATGCTCACTTATGCACTCACTATGTTTGAATACAAATTCATTCACTGGCCTGCCTGAAGATTTCCTGAAGAGTATAGAATGAACTGAGCCAGCTAGACTTATCAGGCTGCGATTACCCACAGTTAGCCATCATACATGTCTGTCTAAGCCCTTGGGACTCCATATTGTTAAGCTATTTTTCTGAGACTGCTACTGACCATGGGGTCTTTGCTATCGACACTTTATTCAATGGCTCTTTGTGTAGTCTATTGTCAAACATAATACTCAGTATAGCAAAAAGTGTGTGGATACTAAAACCACACCCAAATGATTGTTAAACATTACATTTCAAAACCATAGACATTAATAAAGTTTGGCCATATACAGTTTTTTTTTTAAACACTCTTTATCATAGATGTGCACAATGCACACATTTTTAGTGTTAACCTGTCGGAAAATCTTTAAATATGTTATTTTGCTGGATATGTGAATGTTTATATTTAGTTATTGTATAAAATGTAAAATTACATATGTAGCTTTCCTTAATTGTGTGAAATGCTATATGATGTGTTACTATCCAGTTTTATTCCAATGACAACTCTAAGTGACCTACACTGTAAAACATGGCTGTAATTTTAACAGTAAAATACTGTAAAATGCTACAATAATTGATTAATGAGTATTAACTAAAATATACAGTACATTTTTTTAATATATTTAAAAAGACAATACAATTGTTTTTACAGTAAATTGTTGTAAAAATGTAATGTTTTAGATGTAAAAAGTAAGATTTTCCTGTATAATTAATGGTATAAATGTACATTATTTTTAACAAGAGAGTAAATGTACTTTTTACAATAAATTATTGTTAAAATTACTGTTAAAAAAACTATAATCGTGCGTTTCCACAATTTTATGGGAATAGTTATGTTTCTTCTTATTTTTAATATCAGTTACCTACACTGGGGTGTTCTGTTTTATATTTAATGAAGTTTTGTTAATGTTTACTGCAATATTTAAATTTGATGTGTTACCATGATGGCGTTTAGTGTTTGTGTGAGTGCAACTGAGCGCTGTCTCTACATGCTTATTGGAAAATGCTTCTGGAAGAGCCACTATTGGTGAACTTTATGTCATCGTGTGCTCTTCTGTCATTTTACAGTGATTAACAATACCTTATAAAGTAAAAAGCAGATTTTTACAGATTCAGAAGGTTAATATAAAGTTTATGATATGATTATTTTACTGTAAATTTATTTTTTTACAGTGCCAGGCAGCATGTTCATATAAATTACAACAGTTATAAACTGTAAAATGTTCATGCTGTTCTGCAAAGTTGTTTACACATTTACTGTACATTTTACATAATTAATCTGGCAACCACAGCTGTCAGTTTTTTTTATTATTGTTGTAAAAACAACAGGATATTTTTTACAGTGTTTGAAATTAACCCAAAATATATTTTGCATTGTTTGTACAGCTGTGTGAGTCATTAGAAAGCTTCTCACAGATTATTGTCATAGCACCCGACTTCATTTTAATATTTTTCAAATAAGACTTGGAAAAAAAAAATGCATATCTAGCCCTGAGCTAATATAATATAAATGTTAATGAAGATTTGTGCAGTGAGCTGGGAGATGAATATTAGAAATGCTGCAAAACCACTTTATCTTTTGGATATGAAATTGTATATTGCATTCCAAGTTTTTTCTTTCTTTTTTCTCAAAGTAATAGAGTAACCCAGTACAAATAAATTAGGCCAAGACCGAGTCATGGGAAAAATTTGACTAGTTGGTGAATTCATATCAAATTAAAACCTTTATAATTGTTCTCAGCCTTATTCAGGAATGTTAATGTAGTTGGAATCCATCCAAAGGCAGGTTTTGTTTTTCTCATTCATAATTTACCCTTGTGGAAAATCATGATAACTGGATTTTAAAAAGCATTTTGTAAACAAAAAATGTCACGTGATGTCTTTGTGGATTTGTTTAACATTGTTGAATGTTTATTTTTCTTTCTTTTTTACACAAAAAATCCAGGATATGATGCAAATATGGGTGTCAAACAGGAATAAGTCAGTATGTAATGGTTTTTCAGTCATTTTCCATTATAATGCAAAGCTGAATTCCATTTATATTAATATAATTAATCAAATTGGTGCTTTCTAAACAACTTCCTTAGTTCCAGTGTTAATTGTCTCATGCATATTGCAGAAATGAGATCCAAACAATGTTAATACACTGGACGGATACCATGTGAAGTGGCCAGTGGCCCTAATTAACCCAGACATTTGCTTTTGATGTTGATAAATTGAGTGTGTTTGATTCACCATCTGCTGAAGCTGCACTCAGGTGCATTCAAATCTATGACAGGTGCTGTGGTCCCTCCCCCACCAAACGCACATACACAGAAATGACCTGTGACAAGCGTTTTCCCTCTTACTTTGCATTTAATATATTGCACATACTGTACTTACTCACATTACTCACTACTTTATTTAAGGAATTTTAAGCAATGGTACTTGAATATTGTGAGAAAACTTCTCGAGTCTTTAAGGCTAATTTGCAAAAAGGTAAATAATAATACAGCCAAGTTCTTTCTTTTACATGACTTATTAGCTATGACCATCATAATAAAATTCTTATGTTGGCCTGTATGTGTAGCTGTAATTTAAAGATTATATTCTGTTCTATTTCATAATAAATCTAGAAAAAAAGGATTAATTTTCAAAATGTTTATATAGTGATTGTAAGGGAAGCCTTATACCACAAAACCTACAGCCAGACAACAAATGAAACAACTGAAAATGCATTAAAATAATAAACATGCTAATCATAAAAATATATTTACAAATAGTTTACATTTCTATACAATATGAAGTTATTCACTTATGATACCAGGCTTCTCAGCCTGGATTGACTGGATTGGTTTTATCGAACAAGACACTGATTTGAAAATATAAAAGAGTTGTCACATTTTTCCAATGATCCATTACTTGTGTTATTTTGTTTTGTTCTCTATACACATGTATTAAAACAAATTAAATATGTACAGTAGCAGAATGAAAATGTCAGCAGAACAAATTGGAATATTCTGAAGATTTTTCTGTAAATCTGCCTTACAAAAATAGAGTTCATTATGCCATACTCTATACTGAATGACATCATAGAGAACAGAAACAGTGTGACAACTACATGTGATTTTGCTTTAAACAGCTATGCATGAAACAAAAAGCAATACAAGTACAAGACAAGTACAACATATTAATAGTATCATTACAAATGATGAAATATTAAGAGAAAATTCATTTTTTAGAGTTGGTCTGACGATATTTCTTAGGGGACAGATCTACAACTCTTTGGTTAGTCTTGGACTACACTGAGTATTGGACTAAATATTGTAAATATTCTTTTACTTGATTCAGTCTGAGAATTAAAACTAAAATAGATATTTTTTTTTATCCATGGAGGACAACTGTACAACAATCATTCTAAACACTTTTAGAAAAAAATAAAAATGTCTATGAAATGAGTGTGTGAGGAAAAAGACAACATGGTGATACAAATACTCAATATGAGAAATAAAGAAAGAAAAAATCAAACAGAAACAAAAAGGTTTTGCTGACAGTCTCATGAAACATTTAATTGTTCAACTTCAATACAGACCTTTTAAAATCTCTTATAATTTATAATTATTTAAAAACAAACTTCCTGTTAATACTGAGGGTTTAAAAAATGACAAGTTATTTTTTTCTGGCATTTAAGGCTCATTTTGCACACAGATTGTTGCAAATAAATGATATTTGCGTGAAGTTTAAAATCGACAAACTTATTTTGCATTTACATCATAAGTGTAAATCAAAATATGACTGAATATGACAAATGCTATTAAAAGAAAATAGCAATAGTGACTGATGCTAAATGGTGTCAAAATATTTGCTCTTCCTCTAATCACGCCATTAGAGGGAGTTCAGTGCCTCTTTAAGAGGAGATGTCAGTCTTTGCAGAATGTCTTGTCTTCTGTTCAATGCAGAGTTGATTTCCTCTGTAGATGACGACTCTAAAGACAAGACAATGTATTGCAATCCATTTAACCAATAAAAAATGATCACATTTATTGATTAATTAAATAAATGCATTGCAAAACACTAGAGACATCTGTAAAAGCATTTAAACACAATATTTCCTTTTTTATATATACATAAAATAATTGACTTACCTTCAATTGTCAATATCAGACACATGATTTTCCATCTAAAACAGGAATAAAGATGATTTGAGTTCAGGTATAAAAGGTGATTTGAGTTCAGAAATATTTATTGATTCAGTTCAGGAAATCAGATTGATTCAGTTCAGGAAATCAGATTGATTCAGTTCAGGAATTCAGATGGATTCAGTTCAGGAAATCAGATTGATTCAGTTCAGGAAATCAGATTGATTCAGTTCAGGAATTCAGATGGATTCAGTTCAGGAAATCAGATTGATTCAGTTCAGGAATTCAGATGGATTCAGTTCAGGAATTCAGATGGATTCAGTTCAGGAAATCAGATTGATTCAGTTCAGGAATTCAGATGGATTCAGTTCAGGAAATCACATTGATTCAGTTTAGGAATAAAGCTGAATTTAGTTCAAGAATTCAGACTGATTCAGTTCAGGAATTTAGTTTAGGAATTCAGAATGATTCAGTTCAGGAATTTAGTTCAGGAATTCAGACTGATTCAGTTCAGGAATTCAGATGGATTCAGTTCAGGAAATCAGATTGATTCAGTTTAGGAATAAAGCTGAATTTAGTTCAGAAAATCAGACTGATTCAGACCAGGAATTCAGTTCAGGAATTCAGTTCAGGAATTCAGATGGATTCAGATCAGGAATTCAGATTGATTCAGTTTAGGAATAAAGATGAATTTCATTCAGTAATTCAGACTGATTCAGTTCAGGAATTCAGATTAATTCAGTTCTAGGACATAGATGAATTTAGGTCACAAATTCTGATTAATTAAATTTAGGAATACATATTAATGTGGTTCAGGAACACAGGTTAGTTAGGTTCATAAACACATATTAAGTCATTTCATTAAATTTGATAAATTCAAACTGACTACGTTCAGGAATACAGATTGATTCAGTTCAGGAATTCACATTAGCTCTGAAAAATTGGACTTCAACTTAGAAATGCAATTATAGTGAGCCAGTTCTGCAGGACTTGAATTAATAGTTTTGTAACATAGCAAAGAAATCGCCTTGGTCTCAACCTGGATGCATGGTATCAGATTAGCAGATGTACAGTATTCTGAAAATCCAGTCATTAATGCACTGAGTGAAAGCAAACACTCAGAATCTCACAAGACCTTGATATTTAGGCATGCAATACTTATATTCAGCATATCTACAAAAAGAAACAATATCGTAACCTCAGTTTCCCTTTAATTTTCATAATACCAAAGTCATGGTTTTAAACCACTTCACTAGAGCTGCTTATAAAAGTCATGTCTGCTAAATAGAGTTGATGGTGGTCATACCTTGGACCTGAAATATGGGTAACAAGCTGTTGGGAATGTTTCCTGCAGGAGTTCTGAGGGACGATTCCTCCTCGTTTCCATAGTTTCAGTGATAAAGGAGCTCATTAAAATACAGTCTGCCTGTTCAGTCCCAGAAGGAAGTTCATGCTAAATCTTAATTTGACTTTGCTGTTGGTCCTGGTGCTGCCGGACTTGGGCACCTCCAGAGGTTCTGACTCGTTTTAATTACTGTGTGTGACAGGTGAGGGGTAAGAGAGCAGAAAGCAGCCCAGTAGAACCCCATCAGCTGACACACTCTAATCCAGACCTCTCTCAAGCCCGCAACTATAAATATATTTGCAGAATTATCTTCATAAATTCTCATAGAGGCAAAGTACCAGATCAGTGCTGCCCTCTTCGTCATAGTCATCATCACCACCATCCGTCATTTCTCCCGCCTCTGCATCAAGAGGCTCCTCCCCTCCCTCCTCTCCGGAATTCTCAGCCGCCTCCGATATCGACTCCTCGTGCAACGAATCGCAGTTATCCTCATATTTCCTATGAGGTTCTGAAACAAAGAAAGAGCATATTTGAAGACTTATATGAATATAGGATTTATATCACAAATTTCAGTCGATGGAAAATTAATAATTAATCTGTAGCGGTGCATTTCTTCAATTAAGGGGAACAATAGATATTTATAGAAATAACAAATTAATGTATTTTTATTATTTTTTTTTAATTATGGTCACATTAAAACTGTCTTGGGAACTTTTTACTTAAACCTTTTCAATATTTATTGTGTAAAAATTATTCATATTTATTTAATTTTTTTTACAAAGATTACAACTGGTCCTCAGTTGTGGCATCATTTCCAAGACGAGTAACAATTTTGCCACTTGTAAAATGTTTCCAAATGTCAGTGTACTTAGTTGCCATGGAAATAACAGTGCCAAAGCAGAGCATGCTTGAGACGAAATATGAAATGTGATCAAGATAAATATCACCTGTGTAAAAAATATATAAAATAAAATAGGAATAAAATTAAGTAAAAAAATACAAATAAATATTTATAAAAAAGTATATATAAAATATTGTGTCATTTCCAACCAATCTGTAATTTTGTCAAATTATGCAAGAGTAAAATTGTTTAATTGTGCCTATTTATTTAGGATACATAAAGTGGTAGCTATAAATCTAGCCTTAGCAGGACATAGGAGTCTTAAATGGCCTTTTCCACCACATACTGCTATCAAAGACATATTTAAAGAGGTCATGATATGAGGAATAAAGAGGTCAATGTACTATTAAAACAAGTTGTAAGTTCCAGAACTCAAAACCTTCTTACTGCAATAAGAGCATTTGTTGAAACCATAGTTCTCAACTTCCTCCACATTGTGATGTCACACTGTGGTAGACATTTGCATCTGACTGCCTCTACAACAACACATCAATGCCTAATTTACAGTATCACTTCTGTAGCCCTGCCCAGTAGTGGTGAGCAGTGATATGGCAAGGAGCAACAGTGGAGGTTACTGTCAAGTCTTAAAGGAGAAGCAGCACCAAAACCGAGCATTTCTGACAGAGGCTCAGAATGAGAGTGAAAAATTATGTAATGTAATGCAAGTAATGATTAAATACTTATAAATAAAATATAATGTACACTGTATATTATAAACAAATAATAATTCAGATAATTAAATTCAGATATATGAATTACATTATTGTGGCAGAAGAGTTAAGCATTGACATGACAATACAAAAATTGGCTATAGAATCCAATATATTGTTTGTTCCCAATTCCCATATTACCGAACATAAGCCAATCATTGGCCTGCAGTTCATAACAATCCATTTAGCAATTAAGTTTGTCAATCTGTCCGGGATATATATATATATATATATATATATATATATATATATATATATATATATATATATATATATATATTATAAGGACTTTTCTAAGGACACTTCAATGTAAACATGCATCAAACGGATGCTTTTGGAGCATCTCAATTTGGTTGCATCGCGTCATAAACATACCATTTTTAGGTTGCTGTGCCAAGTTTAATATAGCTTGAAACTAAGAAAAACACTTCTTGAGATCCCTGCGCTCATATTTGCACTCCATCAATCTGTGTTTGAACGCAAGAAGGCATTCCCATCTTGTGCTGTCTGCTGTGGGTAAGTGTGGTTGGTTTGTTCTATTGTTGCCTAAACAGCTAGAGTTTCGTTTAATGCCCACAGGAGAAAACAGGTGGTACTTCAAGCTTTCCTTATTACTTTCCAGGGACATGATTAATTGCATTAATGTTTTAATGCATTATTTTTATATATAATTAATCACATTAAATTGTAGGCCCAAAATGTAATCAAACAACACATATTCATCATTTCAAATGTAGTGAAAATGAAATGTCTCAAGGTCAGTTGTCCGAAACGTTGCAATACAATTCTGACTGATTTTTCCTTTTTCCTTCATAATATTCGATGTCTAACACACCTACCAGTAACCTTTAATGAGTGTGAGGTTTATTAATTTAACAGACAAAAATGTATTTTGCTGTGAAATACAGTATAAAAATGTGTGTTTTATGCAGACTATTTTCTAAAAGTTCACAGGACGAAAAGTGCCCATATTTGAAGAAACATCAGACACACACATTGGCCAAAAGTTTGAGTCTAGAATGCGAGACTATAGTACTTATGTTCCTATGTGTGTCTACTGCATGAAAATAGGACTCTCATCAACTGGTGCACAGGGATTTGGGATGTTCTACAGTAAAACAGTACAAGATTGCCTTTATAACAGTTATGACAAACTGGCTGCTGTCTCCCTGCCTGTCACAGAGATGGATAGAGTGTATGCACTCTTAATATTCTTCCCTGTACAGCCTATGTCTCCCCCACCCCGTCCCCCATCCCGCTGGATTGGATTTTATTTCTGCTCTACTATAGCTCTTTCATACTCACCGCACTCGGCTCTCTGCTGTTTCTCGATCTTCTCCAGGCGGCCCAGAAGCGAGTCGATTTTCATCTTGATTTGAATCAGTTCACGTTTGATAGTCTGGAGTTGATTTGACTTTACTGCAAGTGATGAAAAAGCAATAAACACATAGAACAAGGCAAGATTTGATGAGATGTAAGTGGCAGTGTTCATTCATTGCAACCCACCAAGAATAATTAATATCTCAGACTTACTCATCCAGGCCTGCTGGACCTAATCGAGGAGTTCAAAGAATTCTCTTCCCTGCTGTTTGTAATTTAGTTTCATCCCTAATCTTATATCACCCACGCTGGTTAAAATCAGCAGACACAAGACCACGATTCTCTGCTTGTTTTCATGGCAACTGCTACTTATCAGCTAATAAAACCTAAATAAGACTAAAATTTGTTTTTGACCTCATAGAACTACAATCTGTATTTTTTCCTGTTAATGGACTTGCCAAAACAAGCTCTAATACTTATTGCGTTCTGCAAATTATACACTGTATACAGCATACTATTTTTGTAGTATGTAAAATGGTATGTACCATAAAATGATAAAACCCCCAAACAGTAGTATTCTATATTGTTGTTATATGACCTCCATATGCCGCATGTTTAAATCAGCGAGTGCTATCCAGTTGCACCCTTAGAAATTCAGCATTTTTAATGACCCTTTGTGAAGGAAAACGTGCAAAATATTTGGAGTGTGATCAAGTAATGAGTCGAGAAATAGACAATACGAATCAAAGTTGTTATTGCTTTAGGTTCATTCATAACACTGGAAATGGAAAGTAAAGTTGAGTGGATTGCCTTGTGGAATACAGGGTTCCTGGTCTTTTTGACCAATTAATTTCCATGAATTTTCCAAGACCTTTCCAGTCGTTTTTGACTACTGGAAAAGGAAAAATCATTTTGATTCAGACTGATTGGCTAATAGACCCTTTTCACAAACATGTAATGACACATTTCTGCCTTATCTAAAAGTGTAAATGTAGTAAACTATGTTATATGATGAACAATTTAAAAAAATACTTAATGTAAATTTATAAAATTGTAGTTTGTATTACATTACCGTGGAATAAGTAAAAAAAAAAAAAAAAAAAAAAAAAAGAGTTACCGCAGCGGCAATGAGGAGTCTAACACAACAGCAGAGTGAGTGATAGAAAACAGTTATCCAGCGCTCTCTATTTTTATCTTGTTTTCAAAGCTGTGAAAGCGTAATCGTTGATTTTTCTTTTGCTGTTGGAGCAAACGGGTAGGCAAAAATAAGCAGGTAACATGCTGGCTAAAAAATGTATTCTCTAACTTTTAAGGGCCATTCACATAAACACTTATTTCTGTAATTTCTTTGTGCTCTTTTTCCTTTTTTTATGTAAACATAGACCATTGCGGAACATCCAGTTGTTTTTCAGCATCTTGCGCAGGAGCATGCATTTTTTAGATGCTGTATCAGATAAAAAAAAAAAGAATGGCAACTTTTAAAAACATGTCTCGAGACACTTGCGTTCTGTTATATGCACTGTGTCTAGCTTTTTTTAGCACTATAACACGTTCGGTTTGAACGGCCCTAGTTTGTAGGTTTAGTCGCAAAGACGGCGACCCCGGAGCTAGACAGTTTACAATCCAGAATTATCACCATTGTTCTCTTGAGTAAGACACTTGACCCCTGGTCACTCCAAGATATTGTCCCTGCAATTAATGTGCTGCATGTCACATGGAATATAAAGTCTCTGATAAATACCTGCTCGCTTATTTCATGTTGCTAATTCCTGTAACAATTTTGTGGTTTAATATGTCCACTGTTTTTTTTTGCACCAGACCGCTGTCAGATACACCTCCCTCAGATGTTTACACCATTGAACACACATTGAATCTTGAAACAAGTTTTGGTAATAAACACTTAAATCATGCAGCCTCTCTCGGCAGACAGGAATGACCTTGGTGGAAAGTGAAAGCCCAGAGAATTAGAAAATGGGGCAGCAGATGGTATCCGACATAGGAAATTATTGAAATGGCCCTTGACATCTTTCAGAAATAGTTAGTGTCATGTCTGACACATGTAAGAGGAGTGTTCTGCATACTTTTACAGTGAAGGTTCTGGACCATAGAGCAGGTTGAAAAGCGCAACAGTCAGCTTCAGGAAGTAAATATGCCATTAATGTTTTCCAGAGGCAAACTGATTTTTAATGATAATTATAAATCTTGAAAGACAGACCTACCGTGAGCTCTGAGATACAAGTTGAAGCCATCAGTCAGCATTATTTTAACGCTCTATTTTAATATACTTTAACCCCTCCTTGGTCTTAACGGTCAAGTCCCTACGTTGTCCTTAAGGGTCAGATTGACCCTTTTTTAATGTTGAAGTTCAAAAGCTTGTAATAAAGGCTCTATTTGCTCTATCTCTCCACTTTAGGTCTTAAATTGTTCATCTAGGTGCCAACTAACACTAGTAAATTTCACCATCACCTTAATTCACAACATTTAGATCTGAAAGGCAGGGGGAACCCCAACTCCACCCATAGACATCCAGTCTTTTTTGAGAAGCCTCACCATAAAATTGTTGAAAAAGTCAAAATGCTATTATAAGAACACTCATAATTAAAATCACACACACACACACACACACACACACACACACACACACACACACACACACAGTTGTGTTTCCATGTTTTATGGGGACTTTCCATAGACATAATGGTTTTTATACTGTACAAACTTTATATTCTATCCCCTAAACCTAACCCTACCCCTAAACCTAACCCTCACAGAAAACTTTCTGCATTTTTACATTTTCAAAAAACATAATTTAGTATGATTTATAAGCTGTTTTCCTCATGGGGACAGACAAAATGTCCCCACAAGGTCAAACATTTCGGGTTTTACTATCCTTATGGGGACATTTGGTCCCCACAAAGTGATAAATACACGCTCACACACACACACACACACACACACACACACACACACACACACACACACAGGTGCAGCAATTATTATGAGGATTCTCTATAGACATAATGATTTTTCTACTCTATGAACTATAGATTCTATCCCCTAACCATACCTAAGTGATTAGAATGATAGGGACACTAGAAATGTCCTCATAAACCACATTTATAGCATAATAACCATGTAATTACAAGTTTGTAACCTAAAAAAATTTACAGTTGATGTAAATCAGTGTTAAAAATAAAAAAGAGTCAAATTGACCCATAAGACCAAGGAAGGGTTAAAGCAATATGTTTTAAATATTATGATTTTATATAATAATGAACAGCTTTCCTTAACATTTCGAAATAGTTCTAGATGTAGATTGTTAAAACAAAAAAAGAACCACAGCTCAATAAATCACAACACATGCACGAACCAACGAGCCATGGCTCCAATGCATTTAGACTTTCACATTAGCAAACATAATCAATGAGATAAGAAAAATGCTTCTGGAAAATACAATGTGGGTTGAGTGCACACTGAGTGAAAATTTCTGAGGAACATCTTGACCTGCTGACTTGTTTATTTCATAATAATTGTACCTCTAAAATACATACGAATGGCTTTTTGAAAAATGAATTAGCCTCAATTAAAAAAAATATTTCGAGCTCTTCCTATCCTCGAGAAAGCCAGAACTTGTCATTCCGATTTCACTGCCTTCAGTCCTGATAACAGCATGACCCAGTACTGCTTTCACACTGCTGCCAGCTTTTGTACTACCTCACAAAATGGTGTCACCTGCCATCAGCCGCCTGAGGCAGAGAACTCCGCGTGTGTAGCTGTTTAGTTGACAGAGCACTGTATCTACTGCAATTCAATGAATGTGTTTGTAAGAGTGTGTGTGGAATTGAATTGGTCCAAAAAGTACAACATACAAAAATGCATCTGATATTTGCCTTCAAGCATTCAAACATGAATTTTGAAGGATACAAGAAAGACTGTTTTAATCTGAGCATCCTATGAAACATGTATTACTTAAGTTCTGCATACTACTTCTGTTTTTGACGAGCTACACTGACTGGTATTAAACTGTGTTTACTTATTAATGTATCATTCAGAAGACATGTCTTACAATTCATGAACAGCAGGGACTAGTTCACACATAATGGGTCCATGGACACAATCAACACATTTTAGGTTCAAGTTTTTCACAGTATTCAATAGATCATTTTAAACTGCAATTTTTGTTCTTTATCAGTATTTGTCTTGTTTTTCAGCGAAACATCCTTAAAATGAGAGATTAGTTTATGTGACAAGCAAAATTGTGGATAACAAGAATTATTTTCTCTTTATTTTCTTAGCCTCTGTCACCATTCACTTTCATTGCATCTTTTTTCCATACAATGACAGTGAATGGTGACTCAGGCTGCAGTGCCTCACATCTCCTTTTATGCTCCACGGAAGAAAGAAGGTCCTTTGGGTTTGGTTTGCTATTCATGTCCCTTTCTTTTTATGGGTGATCTCTATTTGGGACAAAATTTGCTGTTGTTATGTTTAGCACATTTTTAACCATTATAAGTCTTCTGCTTCCGTTCAGTAGAAAAAACACCCTAAATACGAGATAAACACAAACGTCTGCATTTTTAATCTTGGAAGTTGTTTACTGTTGAAGTAAAGTTTACTAAACCAAACTTTTTGAGCCAAATTAAATGTTATTTTGGTGGCCTATAAAACTAATCTGCAGTTTGTGCTGCATAGCGCAGGGAGAACTCTATTGAAATGCAGATTTAGGTAAACAGTTGCACTTTTGTGTACATGCCGCGGATATTTCTGATAGTGAATTGCGCTGATATAGTTAAAGCCCCCGGAGAGACCACAGCACTACAGCTAAGAGCATTAGTGTCATGCACCACAGCTAATCTCTGTTTCTAAGCAACATGTTTAGAGGAGAAAGTGGGATGCTGACAGATTCAGGGTTAGAGATCAAATCTGAATTAGTGCTATGAATTTTAATTTACACACATCTGCATTACATTCCGTCTTTCTGTTTGACTCAAATCCAGTGTTGCCATATCACAATAAAAGTTTGAAATTGATTCATATGGGTACAGTTCAGTTATAATGTCCACTTTGCTTTTAAATAAATGATATCCGAGATAATGCTTGTAATTATGGGGACCTTCTAACTTGGTACATTATGAAAATATACATTTTACTAATTATAATGTAATAGTTTTTCATCCTTTTGGTGACATTATAGCTGTATCACAAATCCATGTATTCCATCAATTAACATGATATTATATTGCATATAGTATAGTTTGTTTCATATTTATTGTTTACGCAAAATATGGTTGCGAATGTGAGTGATTTTCTTTCATTGTAGTTGTGGGTCTTGCACAGAGTAAAATATCGATCTTGGGATTTAAGAATCGATATCGCAAATATTTATATTAAGGTCAAGATGCATTTGAAAATCTATATTTTTACCTATTCCTTATAAAGTGTGACTAACATCAGCCCTGACCATCGGCTGTTTGTAATCACTTGGTAGATGTACGATAGTACAGACAATTGCTTATATCAGCTGATACCAATGTTTGGCAAATACATCAAAATTTTCTAAAAAGCAATTTTTATGTAATATTGATAGTGATTGGCAAATTATTATGGAAAAACTCATTATAAGATAGCCTTACATTTCAGCCCAGAGGAGAAGGATGACGATGATGATGATGGGGGTCTGGAGGAAGAAGTGGAAGAGGTTTTAATAGGAAAGGAACTCTTCCCGCGCCGAGTGGATGGAAGAACCACCCGTGAATGCTTCAGAGGGATCACAGCCCTTGGAGGAGGGGCCACCCTTCCGTGATAGTCAAAGAGCCTAACCAGACAAAAGAACCAAAGGAGATTCATGTGCATAGTTTAAAACAGTGATCTATCTATCTATCATTCTTTTAACATCTTAGAAAATTGGCTTGGTTTACATGCACTTTACATTAAGTTTATTTCTATATATGGTGATAACATTTACGATGCCTACTTAAGAAGCCATAACTTGCGCTTGTATATTTCTTCCAAACATTGTTTTTTATTAATGTTTGCTAGATTGAGTTTCTACCCATTTGTGATGTATTTAATTATGTTTTAATTTGCATTATTTTTTTGTGTGTAAAAATGTATACATAACACTGTGGTTGCATTTACTAGGGTTTACTATGCCTAGGATGCCAAATGTGGTAGGACCGACAACAAAGGCAACAAAAATGTCCTTAATGATGAAGTGTGTAATATTTATTATATTGATATTTATTGAGTCAATTACAAGTAAGCCATTTGTGGGTTGATTGCACACCAAAAACATTGCTCTGTTTGTTTGAGAGGACCATTCAGCCAGACACAGCAACATTGGCTTAACCAATGGTGTTAGTTTGGGGCGGGACCATCTGTTTGTACATCTGTTTGAAAATAGTGATTATTTTTGCAACTCCGCTAGTGCCTCATAAATGGTAAATTGTCTGCACTTATATAGCACCTTTTTAACCTTAGCGATATTCAAAGCGATTTACACTGCGTTCCTTTCACCCATTCACACACTCCAATGATGGCAGAACTGCCATGCAAGGCACTAGCCTGCCACTGGGAGCAACTTGGGGTTCAGTGTCTTGCCCAAGGACACTTCAGCATGTGGAGTCATGTGGCCAGGAATCCAACCAACCCTGCGATTATTGGACAACCCGCTCTAACACCTGAGCCACAGCCGCCCCTAAATGACACAATTCAGCTTTAAAATCGAACATTGAACTTGATTACTACTACCAAAAATTGTATACAGTAGGACAAACAATATGCAAAATTATTACCCTGACATAGCCTGAATTGGAACATTTATAATTTGTAAATGCACAATAGCAGAAGTGTGATTTAACAGATGGATTTCCCCCCAAAATACTGATTGAATGCATGGCATTTAACATGAACAACAAAAGATACGGAATGTATTTTCTCCTTCCTTTAAATGTTGTGTGCTATCATACCTATGCACCATTATATGGTTAGTTGCATTTTATTATTTGCATTTAGCATTCCTTTTCCGTGATGTCCATGACCCATAGACCTGAGGTCCATTTTTGGATTGAGGACCCCTGGTTTCAAACAGACATCTCAACATCAAGTCAAGCTTTTGATTCAGAGTTATGGCATATTTTAAAGACTTTTCTGTGTAAATGTCTCATATTTCCACCATTAAAAACCTTTTTCACTCCTTGTTCCTGGTATCCCATACAATTAGCGGAGCTACTTTTGAAATTCGCCATCAAGGCAGTCAAAGTCTTTAAAAGAATTTGGTAATAAAAGGAAATTTGAAAGAAAATGTCAAACAAAGGCAAATGCCCTTGCTTTCATATAATATCTTGTGGATATGCACCGCTCTGCACCCAGCTGACATTTAGTAAATGTCTCTCTCTGCTAATAAAAGATGGGATCCAAAGCAGGAAATAATTTAAATAAAACATGCCTTCTAAGACATGTAAGAAGAGCTTCATTTATTGATTCAATTCATTTAACTACTTTCACAGACAAACTGTAGGTGTTTAAGATAAATAAAGTCACGGAATGTTTAATTACTTTCATATCTTTGTATGTATCTTTTCATCTTTTTCAATCTTGAAAAACTATTCTGTGACATTTGACAAGGCTTAAAAAAATGTGGCATTTTGAACCATGAAGGATTCATAAACAACTGCTGAAGGACTCAAGTGTTTAAAACTGCTGCCTGGAATAACAGAAACTATTTCAAATGTTTCAATAACTTTAAATAAGTGCATACATACCGATTGTAGAAGTCATCCCTGTAGTAATCATAATCAAATTCATAACCACTGAAAAGAAGACAAAGGAGTTTCAGTATAAATATGGTGACTTGAAAATTGAGTGTAATGTTACATTCATGTCATTAACAAATTAACATAATTACGAGAAAGTATTCACTTTTCAGAGAACACATAAATACAAATTGTAAATTTGTACATCACGTGAAACTCTGTTGGATAGCAAAAAAGGAAAAAATAACTGGCCATATATGTCTCAAAAGTAAGTTACTTGCATCTCACTTATAGAAGTGTTAATAAATAAAAGCAATATCATTTGCAATCGTGCTGATGTAGTCAGTACCAGCAAGGCTTTGATTCCTTGCAGCCTCGTACAACATCACTCTTGCTCACGTGATAATGCAATGAAAAGAAACTGACACACCAATTATCACCGATCTGACACATCTGCAGAAGTCCCACCCCGCTTGGTTTTACAATTTGAAAGCTAATCAATTTATAACTGAGATTTACATTTAGCGAAACGAATAAAGCTCTCAGTCAAATAATCTGACAACATCTACAACAATCCCGTCCATCTTCTCTCTACTTAAAAATCCTGCTGAGAGACAAATCAATAACATCTTCCATCTGAGAGCAGCAGAGCTCTCATAAACATGTTGGTTATCAGTAACAGCAGTGATCAAAGTGACTTACAGTTTACTAATTGCAAAAAGAAACACCCTGGAGAAAGCTTTGATGCACTGTTTTAGGGCCTGACAGCCCAAGTGTAACTCTCCAGTTTGCTGTTGACCCCTACCTGGGATTCAACTGCTAAACTTAGCGTGACCCCTCACAGTAGCTACTCACACCACCAAACATCTCTTCAGAAGATGTAACATTTCAAATGACAAAGGCAGGCGAGCAACAGCGCAACAGAAATGTATCTGCAGTCAAAAACGAAGGTATTTTTTTTTAATGGGTTTTATTCAATTTAAACACATTCAACAGCCACCTTGCATGCACAAAAGTTATTTTACCTCATCTCTTCTTTTCTTTAAAAGGAGCAAAAATCAAGGATACAGTGAGTCACTTAAAATGGAAGTGAATGGGGGCCAAGTTTTAGAGGGTTTAAAGGCAGAAATGTGAAGCTTATAACACTTACAGTAATTACTTTGCTAAAACTTGTGTTTTATTTGAGATGTAAAGTTTCTTAAATCGATATTTACTTGGATTACAGGGCATTATGACATTATCTTTGGGTAAAATTGGGTATAACCTTACACTGAAAAGATTAGCAATCAATTTTAACACACTAAAATCATGCTAACATTCATATTGTTTACGTCTTGTGGCTATACTTTTGAAACAGTGAGTATTTTGACATTTACAGATTGACCCCATTCGCTTCAATTGTAAGTACCTCACTGTCACCCAGATTTTTGCTGTCTGTGCAAAATAATAATCAAATATTCAACTCATGTAATGGCCACGTAAAGTTTGTAAAACATACAAATTTAGCATAATATGCCAGAAAGGGACATAATGTAACTATCTTTAAACTAAGGTTACACGGAGCAAACTCAATCCACGGAAATTACATCCAATGATCCCATGGAAGATTTTGTCAACTTTCCGCACAAATAAATCAAACAACTTCCCCCATCAACTTTTATTCTAAGTGCATTATGGTAAAAATTATTTTTATTTGTTTTTACAAATTATGGATGGGTCGTAAATTATCCATCTGTGGAAATCAGGCATGCCAGAGATGCTGTCGATAGAGCCTAACTTGCATTAAACCTAGAACAACCCTTTAAAACAATTGGGTACATACACAATGTGTATCTTTACTTTTATTCAATTTAAATGTGGCTTTAGATAGTGTAAGTCCAAGAGGAATGGCTGTTCTCTTATTGGACAAGGGACATGTCATGCAGAGTGTGCTGTAGCCATAGTAACTGGCGTGATTATGATTTCTGGTCACACATCCTATGTCACAAATACAACTTCATTTTAATCCATTATGCACAACTCTCATTTCCTTTGACTTTTTCATTTCAAACTAATTAACATTTAAAGCTATTCTTGCTTGGTTTTCTCCTGTTCTGCTCTCCTAATTACCACCGGTTATGTTATAGTTGTGTAGCAGAGTTGGTTTGAAATGCAAATCAAGTCTTAATGAATTTCAAAAATACACCGAGTGAAAGAAATAAAGAATTTAAGTCAAATAACACAAGAGTGAAACAAAGCTATAATTATAATAAAACTATAGGCTTAGCAATAACCTGTTTCAGGCCCATGAGTAATAGAATTGTCAGAAATACATGAATGAATGTTTATTAATGTCTTTGTTAATTGCAAATAAAAACATAAATTTTTTCCATTTTCATTTATGGAGATAGAGTAATAGCATCACAGTCCAGTCCCTTATTTCAGTATTTAGCACTATTTAGTGTATACTATAATTTCTTCATTAGCTCTCAAATCAAATAGTTCATGCTTGATAACTTCCCAATAATTGATTTTTCACTCATTTGCTGCTTGGTTAGTTTCATTGGCAGTGCCTGGAGTGCTTTCATCTTCCTGTAAGAGTTTAACAAGTTAACCGAACCTGCATGACACAACTGCAGCTTCAGCAATTGAACGGATGTGCTGATAATCACAGACTAGGGTCCGCTCTGTTATCTAAACCAGATAATATGATAAATGTGCTGACGGCTTCATTCAGCCACACCACCAGACTTTAATCCGTTCTACCATGGCTCTCCTAAAAAGAGAATCGATGTTTACTGAGGTTGTGAGAACAGCGATAGGTTTTCCATTTACACAGCAGTTTGTTATCTTAAGTAAAATGCAGAATGGCAGCAGCTACAGTAACAGTACAAATGGAGGTTTTATGAAGCAATCAGCAAATATGGAGTACTGTAGCTCTCACCAACACCTGATAAAAGTCATATTTTTGCAGAAGACACATTCACATAGTATAAAGGCAGTAACCTGCTTTTTATTTGACGTCAGCTTCATTGTGCACTATAAAATTTAGACTACACTTTTTTTTTTTTTTTTACTGAAGAAAATGTGAGTGGTGTTGTCCATTGCTATGTGGTTGCTAGGGTGTTCTAATAAAATGTAAAGCCTCATTAATAGCTAAAATTCTTGAGAAAATATGTGTATATATATATTTAATTTTTTATTATTATTTCTTTAGAAAATAAGCAGTGACATTTTTTTATTATAGTGTTAATAATAAAAAAAACAAGTATTCAGGTATAGTGAAACCAACATTGCAGTTAGCAATTTTAAGCATACATTGTTTAGATCAATCCGAGTAACCCTAAAAAAACATTTTTGACATTGTTGACTAAAATGATTGATACTTGTAAATTTGAGAAAAAAAATATACTTTTGAAAGTTGAAGGAGCAAGGAAAGCGTTTTAATACCTTTAACCTGATGGTTCCACCATTGAAAATTTGAAAGTCATTATTTTAATTTTTTTTAAAGAAAATGCTATACATCTTTTCATAAATTTACATGGATACAAAGATTACATTTCTACAAACTTGACAAGTGTTTTAAACTACATTTTTTACAAGATTTCTCATTTTTATCTACTTGGACAAGCTTTTTTGTACATGACCTGTATATCCACATTTGTATAGTGCAAATTATCAATGTACAAGTATGTAAAGTTTCCTTAACTGCAACTTGTATAGCAGCAATGTCAAATTAAATAGGAAATACTCGCCTGTAGACAGCAGCAAGGGGTCGTTTGGATCCTGCTTTAGGCCTGTAGGGTTTGGGCTCACCGGCCATGTTAATATCTGCAGAAACACAGAAGAATTCCAACCGAATCAAACATCTCTGGTTATAAGTTCTCTCTCTGGGTGAAATATATCCATGCAACCTATCTATTAATTAGCCATGGTGGTTTACACTCAAGTAAAACAGTGTGGTACCTGTTTGATGTTCAGCAAATAATTTGGTACCCTGGGATTGCGGAAAAAAGTTAATACTGTATCTTGTGTTCTAAAAATACAGCATAATGCAGTAAGCAGCAGAGCCCATCTGATCTAACCTCAAATAATCTGCTATACATAAGGTATTCGGCAGGCAAACTTTATCTATCTATGCCAGCCCACATGCCTGCCTGCCTGCCTATTATGTTTGCTTCGTACTACTAAAACTTGCATGTGGAACGTATGCAATAAAAAAAATAAAATAATAAAACAGTACAGTATACTTTCATATTCTAAAAAAAAAAAAAAAAGATTCAGTGAAAATAAATAGTGACTCTGCTTAACATCTCCTTGCGTGCTCCACCGAATAAAGTCATACAGGTTTGGAACAACATGATGACAGAATTTTTTGCTTGCCTGAACTATCCCTTTAAGTAGTGACCCAGCTTTCAATAAGTTCACTTTTAATAATGCCTGACTGTGCAGTGAATGTGCAAGGATATCTGTTGTATAAGGAAAAGTGAGCGGGAGAGATAGAGATGTGCAGGAGAGTAACAGTCAAAAATAATTTCTATTTATTTTTTAGCTGATTGATGGCAAGTATTTAGGGGTCAAAGGTATGGTAACAAGAGATCATTTTTTGATTCATCTGCATCTGTATCTGCTTGCTGGACTTCTAATGGTTGCCTGGGAACAGGCCGAGCTGCGTTGAGCTCTCCATGGTCCTGAACTCTGGGTTAGCTGAAGTGGGAGTAGCTCTTTTTTAGCTGTTCAGATCGGAGCATCATGAAAGCTTTCCATTGAGATGCGCACTCACTAAGAGACGTCCACAGCATCTGAAACAAGCACTATTTTCAATGGAGATATTCAAAACCAAGTCCATATACAGACATGTTATGAGAGTGGCCACTGAAAGTACTTGGACATTTTAACCACTCTTTAAAAAGTGTATGAATGTCATTGCATTAGATACAAAATACCAAACCAAGTGGCATTTATTTTACAGAAAGATAGCAATTATTATTTGGACACCTTCTGGCTGTCAAACATAAGTGGATCATGTCCATAGTTAATGTGATGAACTACACCTCTGGTTCCTCTGCTGGGACCCCTGTGTGAATTTGAGGACAACTGACTTACATCCACTAAATATCACATTGAGATCAGATGGATAAAAAAAAAGGTAAAATGGCTAAAAAAGTTAAGTTAGTTCTGAAAAATACATTAAAATCTATTGCCATTTGTTTGAAGATGCTACTAGGGTTGATAAATAAACAGACTAAGTCATGTTAATATTTTTAAATATTGCTGTGACTATGCAGTTCATGGTAATATCAATACATTCTAAGTTTTTGTTACTTTTGTACGATAAACTTGGGAGCTGTGTATTGGGTTGCCAATGTAATATCTGGGACATGAAGCAAAATCAGTTAACAACTGCTGTATTGAGAGTTGCAATCATTTCTGATATTCGAACTGCATGGACTGACTGTTTCTTACAAAAGATAAAGAGCCGATCAGTGCAATAGAACTCAATAAATAAATCGATTGAAGCTATTTTAATTACAATGACACATTTACACAGTTTTTATTCTATTCTAAATAGCTATATAATGGTGTGTAGCTAAAAGATATCTAGTGGTGATCAGCAGTTACACACACACATACATACATACATACACCCAGCTGTGTGTTGAATTGCTTTCAGTTGCCATCTGTTTTAATGCTTGGTAATAAAGGAGCAGGCAGACTGCCGCTTACATCCAAAGCTTAATTTTTACCCACTTAACACATCAGAAAGTCTGAATGAGTGTACGGTATCTGCACACACCTTAATAAAGCACGTCCACACACAAAATCCTCATCATGTCTCCATGGGGAAGCGATTTAAAACCTGATATTCAGTAGGAGGGAAACTGACATTACGTTGATGCACCGTATGACACGTTCATCTACGTTCACCTGTTTTAGTGTTCTAACAGAATGCAGCATCTCAAGTAAGATATCACACCCTCATCTGCTCAAATCAGGTTCCTGTGCTGAATAATATTAGAGGGATTGTGGCATTGGTGAGATATAAAAAAACAAAGAGTCTTCCTCCAGACTCCATCACATTAATGTGACAAATAAAAAAGCATCAATCTTTGACCTATCTTCTTCAAATGCCCTCAAAAAGAAACATCTTCATTGGAGAGGAGCGGCATTTCACCAAACTTGTTTATTTGAGCAATTCAATTGCACCTTGCAAACTACAAGGATGGTCACTACGATGATCCTGATCTAAAGAAAAAGTTAACCCATTCCATGAACATCCTCCATGGGTTTCGCTCCTTGCTCAATGGACCTTACTCAGGGTAGACATCCTGGGTGTCACTAGGGTTGGGCTTGCGGGGCTTAAGCTACAAATTTTTTCCATATAGCCCCAAATGTTTTTATCATCTTGTAGTGATGTCACAACTACCAGTGTTTCAGTATCAAGTTGGTTAAAACATTATATTTTAACAAACTAGTTTAATATTAAGTAACATATAAATTAATGAGAACTTTCTTTACAGTATCGATAAAACTTTTTTTGCTTTTTACGATTAACTTCATCTGAACGAACTCGATATCCATTCTTAAATCCCAAGATCAATCTTTCACTCAATGAGCAACCCTCTACTACAATTAGAGGAAATCACTCGCATTTGCAACCAAACTTCACGCTATCCGACTAAAGGTGGGTGCACACTGTACAATTTTGGCCATGATTCTGCCATCTGAGACAAATTTCGGGGATCCTAAAGATTTCTCTCGTCGCAGGGCAAAACACTACAATGCAATCTTACAATGTCCAGTGTGACATGTTCACAGACAACCGATTAATATTTGCGATGATCTTCAGCCTCCAACAAAGTATTGGCAGTGCCTGAAATTTAGCATCGAAGCCGTATAGTGTGACTGCTATTACGACAGGATGAGATATTCCGCTCCTCTCTCGCACTCTTCACTTGGAAAGAAACCTGCTCTGCGTTTGCCCCACTGTAGCAACATTTGTGCCCAGTTATCTCTACTCAAGCACTTTCAATGTTTTTTGTAATTTTAATTTTATATCAAATGTTTTAATAAATAAATAAGCAGAAAATACTTGGGAAAAAGTGTAACACGTCAGCTATATGAAATCATTATTCTCTAAATTAAATAAATAGCTCACAAGATGAAAATAAATAAATAATTGCATTTTCTCTTCATTTTTCTTTACATTTATCATGCATTTTCTTTACAACGTTATTATAATTGCTATTTTACTTTTAATAAATTTACTTTAAACATCTGTAAACGTCTTTAGTTAAGATTCACATCACTCTGATTTTATTTATTAATAAATAAATAAAATATAAAGATTGAACAATTTATACTGGTATGTATTTATGGGACGTTTTAATCCAAATCAGCAAATACAGTTGGATACAATTACATTTACATTTATGCATTTGGCAGACGCTTTTATCCAAAGCGACTTACAGAGCCCTTATAACAGGGACAATCCCCCCAGAGCAACCTGGAGTTAAGTGCCTTGCTCAAGGACACAATGGTGGTGGCTGTGGGCTGTGCGACTTTCTGATTACCAGATTACCAGTTATGTGCTTTAGACCACTACACCACCACCACCACTCCATCCAATTATAGAAATCTATGTCATGTTTGTGCATCATCCATAGGGAATTTGGAAGCGTGATATATTATCAGCCTTTATGAATTTTCTAAATTTTGCGTGGCCAATAGGTTACTAATCTAAAAGAGGAGAAAGACATACTATAACTCACCTTTTTTGTTGTCTCCAATGTGAACAGAGACATTTGTAACTTTTATTTCCACAATGAATATTTGCTTGTGGAAGCTCATTATTAGGCTACCTCCCTCACTCACGTTCATTCTCAACATCTGTAATTTTCTGTATTTGTGATGGAGTGGTCCATCACAAAAAACATTAGAAGTCCAGCAAGCAGATACAGATGCAGATGAATCAAAAAATGATCTCTTGTTACCATACCTTTGACCCCTAAATACTTGCTCGTGATGGAGTGGTATTGGAGCAATGGAAATGCTCATGTCCTGACTTTCAGAGAGAGAAAAAACATGCTCCCCCGTGGTGGGTAAATTTCGCAGTTTCGCTTCTATTCCGCAGCACTCCCGTAACGCGAGTCAGGTTCACTGATCGGGACGATTGGGACCATATCGTTGTATATCGTACAGTCTCGACATAATGTCGCACAGTGTGCCATGGCGATATCAATGCATTCATATCATACAGTCTGACAAGCAACATTCTTAAAGGACAATTATAAATCGTACAGAGGGCACCCGTCAGTTTTTTTTGTTAAAGAGAGTTCAACAAATCAATGTGAATACTTGTAAATAGTACAAATTATGCAATTTAACAAAAATAATATATGAACTATACTACTGCATCTTATTTATTGATTGAATGCATTTATTTTTTCATTCTTAAAAAGCCAAAATGTGAACAAAATGATGAAAAAGTAATCAAATACAATTAGTAAAATTTATATTTTCCTAATGTACCTAGTTAAAAGGTCCCCTGTACAATTAACAGCATTAGCTGGGAGATATTTTTTTAAAATATTTAAGCAAAAGGGATATTATAACTTAAATAAACCCATATGAATCTAAAACTAATCGAGAGCTTGTGAATCAGAATCGAACTGAATTGGCAAATCTGTATCGATACCCAGCCCTAATAGTAATATGTGATTCTGGACACAGCCAGTGAGATCAGTCTGCAGAAAACATGGGTTATGAAAAGTAGATGCATCCTAGGACCTTTAAGACATTACAACCTGTTGAATGGACTGTATTTCTATCCCTCTCAGCTTTTTTGCATTTGCATATTAAGTTCAATACGGCATCTACCCTGTCTAAGGTCCATGGAGTTGGATATTCTCCGCAACTTTCCTTTACACAAGTCACTCATATCCTTGGGATCAATCCAGTGATGTTTGTGCTCCCATAACCATGTAGCTGCATACACCCAAATCTACCTACTTTCTAAGCAACCTTCATTAGCACACTTTACTATCTAGCACTCCAAAGAGGCTTTTTATTAGAACTGAAAGATCTGAACAACCACACCAAAGTCTTCCCAGTGTGAAATATATACATTGACTTTCCTTACATCTTAAAGTTGTAGAGTTGTGTCTACATGAGATGGTCAGTCTGCATACCACATTGCTGTTTATTGGACAGCCCTAAATCTCAGCCCACAGGGATCTCTGTAAGCAGACCAGCCTCATCACGTCCTCATAAGAACCCTTAACTATGCTGCAGACATTACCATGGTGCGATGAAAAGCCAAGACATGTGCAAACTCTGCTTTAAATGAGTAAATAATGCAGTACTGCAGAAGCCCAAGGGATTGAGACATTAACAGGTTTATAGCCGGTGATCAGACACATGCAGTGAAACGTGAACGGCTAAAGCAAACATAAACATCTCCAGTGTGGGTTTGCCTCGCTAATCCTGCCATAGGAAATGATGATGATGCCTCTGGCAGAGGAAAATTAATTTGGACCAAATGAGTTACAGCAAAACAAGCATCCTTTGAGCCACAGATCAGCAAGAGATTACCGAAGCTTAAAATAATTGGAAATCAGTAATATTTTTCCTATTACAGCCAGGATTTAAAGAATTTGAAGTTATGATAGTGATTTATTTGGTGGTTATGTTTTGTACAGAAAAATTAATAGAAAAGAAAGGAAGAGATATGAGTTTGGAACAACATGAGGGACATGTGCAACCATTTTTCTTTTTTCTCCAATCCAATTTGATATAGCACCAGTTAGACATCTGTCATACACCTAGCAGGGATTTAACTGTATCAACAGGTAGAACATCTGTGCTCAGTGAATTTACAAGATCAGAGCAGGAAGCCATGAATTAAGTAGTTATGTGATGTTGAGACAACTACTCCGATTCAGTTTTGTCAGATGCAGCTCTGTGCTTAGTCGAAATAAAACCAATGATAGTAACTTAGGAGCTAGTATTTTAACATCAAAATAATTACAACACCTTTAATTTTTGTCTGACTGTGTATTTTTCATGCAAGACATCTGTGGGATGTCTGTCAAAAATAGACGAATTCTTGTATTTATACTGAAATGTATTCAGTGGTTGGGACACTCATCACAGTCACAGCCCCAATTCCTCACGGCCCAGTGGGAAGACCAGGTCAAATCCATCAGATGTGCACTGTTGCTCTGAGATAAATCTGCACTGACAGGGTTATCACACAGTAGACGACAGGCCCAGAGAGGACAGGTACTGTATTATTATTATTTTCTCCCCTTTTTCTCCCCAATTTGGAATGCCCAATTCCCAATGTGCTTTAAGTCATCGTGGTGGCGTAGTGACACTCAGTTGCCTCCACATCTGAGACAGTCAATCTGCGCATCTTATCACGTGGCTTGTTGAACGCGTTACCACGGAGACGTAGCGCATGTGGAGGCTTCACGCTATTCTGCCATGCACAACTCACCAAGTGGCCCACCAAGAGCGGGAACCACATTACAATGACCACGAGGAGGTTACCCCATGTGACTCTACCCTCCCTAACAACTGGGCCAATTTGGTTGCTCAGGAGACCTGACTGCAGTCACTCAGCATGCCCTGGATTCGAACTTGCAACTCCAGGGGTGGTAGTCAGCATCTTTACTTGCTGAGCTACCCAGGCCCACCATTTCTATATTATTATTAAGGCAGAGAGCTTTCATAAAGAATATTTTATAAAAATTAAATAAATGGTACCTTTTTGAAGTCAGCTGTGGTCACTATGAAAGGTTTTTGTTTGAAAAAGAGCTATGTGAAGATTCTTCAAAAAAGTGTTTATGCCACAATGATGCAGTTCAGTTTTGAAGAGTATTGGCTCATCTGCACAGGTCTGTCATGATAATGGTGATGATGATGATGATGATGATTATAATGGTGAAGGAGGAGGGTGAAGATGATGAGGAGGAAGAAGAAGAGGAGAGTGGTCATGAAAGTGCCATTAAGGGAAACTTGCTTCTAGGGCTGAAATGATTAGTCGACATTATCGACAACAAAAAAATGTTGAATAGTCATTTGATCTCATTTAACGTAACATGAGATCACATAAAACTCTAACGATGATGTGTGAGAGCAGCACTGCAGTTCATGCCTGAGGAGAGGAAGAATTACACAGATCACAGTCCAAATGCACTCAAAACATTTCAAACAGCTTCAGGTGATGTAGATGGCAAAGCATGAGGGAATTATAAGGCAAAAACACTAAATAAGTAAATACAGAAGCACTCTCATTGTGGAATAAGTGGAGCTGGAGCCACTTATGCTCCACTAAAGCAAAAGTTGGTGTTGAGCATCTTTAAAGAAAAAACCCCGGCGTTACATCTTAAATGCAGTTATATTTAATGTGTTATAGCTTTATTAAAGTTCAAATAATACAGAAGCAGATCATGTAAATAACTAAAAACTCTGAAACCGGCATTTCTCTGTGGGGTCAGCCCACATGAAGTTGTCCGAATGTCCCGATCAAAGATGGAGAGATTGAAACTGCACTCGGCTGATGCACACTCAGTCACGGGGATGCTCATCCCTTGAGCTTGCATGCTTAATGCAGCTAGATTATAACGTGATGGTTCGCGTCTTATTGAATCATAATAAATGTCACTGTGCATTTCTTATCATGAAGAAAATTGGCAATATGCAGCTCCATTTATATGAGAGAGTTAATTTTTTTGTGAGTTAAAGATGGATTGAAGTGAACAGAAAGGTGAGAGAGGGTAGTCTTCGACCCTTTGACACTGCAACATTTTTAAATGGACAACAAGACAAAACTACTTGATAACAATAGGATTGTTTGCAGAGGTATTTGTAAAAGATGATTTTGTCAGTCGAATAATTGTTCTAATAATCGTTAGATTAATCGATTATCAAAATAATCGTTAGCTGCAGCCCTATTTGCTTCTGATGGAACTTAAAGCTACACTGTAAAACATGACAGGCCCTCAGGAGGATCAAAAAATACAACTGCATGCGTCTTGCGGAAGAACATTGTTTTGGAAATGACATAAGACGTGGTTCGGCTCTGCTCCTCTGCGCGGATTAATCTGGTTTCAGGCACTCAAGGATACAGGACATCTTATCAGAGCGAATGGACAAATAAATACAGAAAGAAAGGAAAAGACGGATATCCGAAAACATGTCATCTGAGCAGATAGTTTTGATTTATTGGAAATATTGACATTTTGAAATAAATTACATTACAAGTGTACAGGGTTGGGAGAGTTATTTTGAAAAGTATTCCACTACATATTACAGAATACCAGCTGTAAAATGTAATTTGAAACATATTCCATAAGATTATCAAGGTCAGCAATGTATTATAAATACTTTGGATTACTTCTTCAGCACTGGTAGTTTTTTTTAACTTGTTTTGACTATAGAAACTCTGCCAGTACAGTAAGACAAAATACACATGTTAAAAATATTTTCTCTGAAAAACCGAAATATCTTATTCAGTGTTGTTTCTAAAACAAGATTAATCAAATTGATCTTGTTTTAAGGATTTTTAGATATTTTTACAGGAAAACAATGCAAACATAATTATCAAGAATATGATTTTTGCCCTAATATCAAAGGTCTTACTAGAAAGAAAAAAAACGTGAATTTTCTTGATAAAACAATATGATCATGCCTGGTAACACCTGCATGTTATATGGCTAGAAATAGCATTTTAGCTTAGTGTAAAGCTGACAATTTACACAAGGTTTATTTCTATTAAACTTACTTCAAACTTTCTTCTCAGTCTGTTTGTATGAACGTAACACATCATAAGAAAGTGTTTCACCGCTGTTCAAATGCACTTTGGATCGCATCATTTAAATGTTTTCCATCTGAAAGGACTAAATATTAAATGAAACAAATGACAATAAAATGCAAAGTAATCTCTTCAGTAATCAAAATACTTCTTGAATGTAACTGTATTCTAATTACCAATAATTTAAACTGTAACTGTAGTGGAATACAGTTACTTATATTTTGTATTTTAAATATGTATTCCGTTACTCCCCAAACCCTGCAAATATTAGGCAACGTTCGTTAACATTAGACATAATGAATGCTAGCCTGATAAAGTCAAAAGTTGTAAAGTTTTATAACTACAGGATATTCTGGCCAAATATACCACGGTTGTAACTAAGTAACTAACATCATTTCAAGACTCACATGTCCTTGGCAAGCCTATAGGACTAAAGGATTTATTTATATAAACAATTGCCATTATAAAGAACAATACACACGATGCTCTGCACCGATTACAGTATAAATACACAGATGTGTGTGTGTGTGTGATTACACAATTATACATAATTATACATATAAATACCTTTCTTACCTGTTGAGTAAGAAAAAAGCCATCTCTGGGTTGCTTTTAAATCCTTTCAGATCTCTGAGATGTACATATCTGAAAAGCCAAGCCAATGTTGATTCGGATTTTATTACGGACTTTGTTGCTTTCGCTTTTTGCTTGTAGACACTGCTCGGTTTCTTTGTCTTTACACCCGGTGATTCTCTGGAGGTATGCCGTTTTGAATTATCCATGGTCTATTTTTCTCGTTCGTTGTCACAAACTTTCAGCTTCACGCGCTTCTTTTCTCTCTGTATGGATATGACGTCAACACGCAAGGGCGAATGACACATGTATGCAATTTACCGTGAAATCCGTCCCGACAGCTCTAAAATATAAATAATTACTATAGGTTTATTAAAAGTGTATTTGGGTAAAGACATGGTTTGGAAGATGGATTTTTAGTTACATAGTGTAGCTTTAAGTAACTCTAGGGATTTAAAATATGGTAACTTACCAACAAAATCAGACTTCAGTGGCATGGATAATAAAATAAAATCTGTATTGTGTAAAGTGCATTATGAGGATGTGTCTGTCGTAACCTGCTGTGATACTGTACTGTATGTCAGCCATCTGTAAACGTGTATCAATACTCACACCAGCACGACAGAGAATTTTCCAAAATGCAACTGAACAGAACAAGTCTAGTCATAGAAGCGGTACAACTGACAGAAAGTACATGTGATATCATGACAATGTCAACTAGGCATAAAGTCACTATTGAAAACAGCCCATTAGACCTTTCAGACACATTTTAACAGCAACACAATTGTGAAACACAAAACACTTCATGGCAAGTATGTTATAGGTCAAACCATTGCTTGGCTAAATTTATAACATTTAAAACACATTTGTGATATCTTTCCCCAATAAAAATTAAGACTTGCCCCAATATCACATTTATGAAAGTACCTTTGTCCTGAGAACACAGTTTAGCCTTTCTACCATCATTATACAGTTGACTTTTGCCTGAATGTCATGTCAGTGTGGTTTTATTGTGTGCACTTGTTTACCCAACAGCTATGGCAACAAAAAATATATATGTATATATATATATATATATATATATATATATATATATATATATATATATATATATATATATATATATGATGTAGGATTTTTAAACTGGAGGATAAAACTCACAATATCATTCAAATTTAAGAGGGGTTTGAACTAGGCGTTTCGAACCAACATACAAAACCACTGCAAGAGAAATCACATTCTGCACTTTTGCCTCAAAACCTTATTTAAGGAGGTGTGACAACTTCCCCGTGTGACAACTAGCTGTAAACTATTCTGTAAATGTCATTATTCAGCATAATTTCTATGAAAATAATTGCGTTTTAATTGAGGCAGGTCACGATATAGACACATTTAATGCAAAGCATTATTAACGCATATTCTCAAAGTTACTGGTCAAAGAAACTCACACCGGTGATTTCGACGTTTCCCTTTGAACATTGTCATTCTGTACGGGTCCAGTTTGGCGGCTTAACAATCCTGCTCGTGCTGGGGGAAAAAAAAGGGACCGAACCTTCGCACCTCTGCTGAGCTTTTTTTAGAAACAGATCCGCTTTTTCCGAAGGTGGAGATCCGGAGAAAGATCCACTTTCACGGAAAAGACGATACCATTAGCTCGGCCCAGACAGGGGTGCTTTACACTACACCAGACTCCCCTGTGGGTCTCTACATGAGCGAGTTTACAAATCCCACTACGGCGAAGGAACTGTGATTAACATTCATGAGCCAATCCTTTGGAATTGGACGTCGACTACGCAACGTCCTTATTACGTATTTACTATTCGAATTCCAAGTGTTCGTCATTGGAAGGTTACCAAGGAACTTTAGTATGAGCTAATTAATATGCATAAGCCATGCCGTCGCCATAGTTGGATTTGCACTTGAACGTTGAATGTCGTTACATTTTGTTGAAGCAACACTAGATCCTGGATCTAATATTTTCACGTTAGACAAGGTATTTACAATTGTTAATATAAAAACAGTAATTAATCATTAATAATAATTGCATGCATGTCTATTTCAAAATATAGGATGTTCAAGAGTTAAAAAGGAACAATCCCTGGAAATCCCTTATTATTATTAATATTATTATTATTATTATTAGACACTATAATTGTTTAAAGGAAAAAAGGAACAATCCCTGAAATCCATTATTATTATTATTATTATTATTATTATTAGACACTATAATTATTTAATGTCTGCAATATAATAATATATATATATATATATATATATATATATATATATATATATATATTTTAGACACACACACACACACACACACACACACACACATATATATATATATATATATATATATATATATATATATATATATATATATATATATATGTGTGTGTGTGTCTATTTCAATAAAACAGGATGTTCAAAAGGAAAAAATTAACAATCGCTGGCAAAATGTATTTTATAATGATACAAATAATAATAATTATGTCCTTTATGCAATATAGTAATATTGCCTAATATTTCCATGTATGTCTATTCAGATATATAATAGGCTGCACATACATTCGAAGCAAAAAACAACAAATCCCTGCACCCTGGCAAAAATCTAATATGAGTTTCTAACTCAGAAGATTGACAGAAAAGCTGATTGGCATTACAGATTGGCGTCACTTTCTTCTCACATTCAGGATCATGAAATGGGGTCCAAACTTAAAATTTATTTCAATCTTATACCCAGACAAATCCTAAATGTAGCTTTTGTGAATCTGAGAGTTGAAAAAAACATCAAGTGTTGGGAGCAAATGCATTACAATTATCCATGTTTTCCCCCTAAATACACCACACAAAGCATTTAAACCATGTGGTGTAGTGGTCTAAGCACATAACTGGTAATCTGGTAATAAGAAGGTCACTGGTTTAAACCCCACAGCCACCACCATTGTGTCCTTGAGCAAGGCACTTAACTCCAGGTTGCTCCGGGGGGATTGTCCCTGTAATAAGTGCACTGTAAGTCGCTTTGGATAAAAGCGTCTTCCAAATGCATAAATGTAAATGTAAAATGTAATAATGTGCAATTTACACTGTTAGTGTGTGACTATCAGCATGTGGGTTGTTTTTGCCCCAAAATAGCTGTGAAAGTATACTTTTCAAGATCCAACTGCAATGAGCAAGATACCAGCAACAAATCTGACAATATCTGCAGCATCTAGCCTACCGGTACTTTAAACCTGACAAATGACAAATGTCATAAAGGCAGGAGCATTGAGAGATTTTGTAAAACACCATAAAAATGTCAAACATATCTTCTGTAGTTTGCAAGTCTAAATATGGATCATATTTTATATTCTTTTTGAGAAATATAATGATAAAAATAAACAATTGTTTGTTTTGGGTGATCTGTACATACATGGGTATATAGACCACTGTTTGCACGCATGCTTAGACAATTTCTGCAATTTTGAAATGGCACTTTGGAAAAACAACAGCGCCATCTTGTGGCTAATGCAGAGTAGCTACTTTTTATACATTCTGAAGAACAGAAAAAACTCAGATGACATTCTTCAGAATCCACATTCCATTGCTATTGTTTGGAAATATAAATGTCACAGTTCACGTTAAATATCTGAAATTGACCTGAGAATGATATTAATGATGTTAACGATGACACAATTTACATTTTGGGAGGAACTATTCCTTTAAGACAGAAAATAAAGCTGGAGTTGATATAAACTTGTAGATCCTTTGCAACAAGGGTTAGCAAAGTTGTAGCAATTATATCTAAACTGCAGCCTTTATATACTTTTACAATAAAGAGTAAAAGCAGTGCTGTAATGCTCAACATTTATATTCATGGTGATAACATGATACAACTGTCTCCAGAAATAGCCTGGATAAAGATCCCTTGTTTATTTATATGTGAGAACTAGACTCATTAAAGAGAAGCTTAAATCAAGGTAATGATTGCAAATTAATAAACTGGTGATATATTGACGAGAAAACCTTTTAATGGGGAAAAAGAGCGAAAGTGTGAGAGAGTCCTAGAGTGCAAAGGATCACATTATGAGAACACAGTACTGCTATTTAAACAGTCATTTGTGTCTGGCGGATCTAATGGAGTGTCATATCGCTTGCAGTCAGTCATATGACCGTACACACAGACACACAAATATCCCAACAAATAATGGCTCTGAAAAATAGTGAAAGCATCAAGCATGGAATCCTATTTGATGAGACAAAGGAGTTGCAGAGAGCCTTTTTATTTCTCTTTATGGGTCTCTCTCGATAACCTCCATTCTATTCCACCCAACCGAGATGCTTCCCTCAAATAATAGAACTTATAATGAAGACAGTATTGTTCCCTATTGCTCAGTTCAGTGGAGCTGATATCCAGCATGATGGCAGACGGTCTTGGATTAATCGAGTGTGCTTGATGGATGTACATCATGGCACCGTAGTACAGTGACTGACAGTTTCACAGCAACACAGAAGGACTGAAGATGAAATGAAGGGTAGAGATGTAGACTATAGGCATCAGGTTTTAAAGGAATAGTCCAACCAATTTAAAATCTAATTTGTGTGCATATTTAACTTGCAATAAGCATTGCTCTAGTTTTGATTTTGGTCTCGTAAAGTTTAAATCTATGCAGAAGTGCAAATGAGATTTGAGCACTGCGACAAAGGGGAAGATTATCAGTGAACGCTGATTTAAAATTAGCCTCGGAATGTAGTGCATGAGTCAAAAGGACCACTATGGTGCTTTCATGGCTTTTTTTATTTTATTTGACATGCCCTGATAAATATATGCATCCATTGTATGCAAAAGAACAGCATAAACATTATTTTAAGTCAGTAGAATGAAGTAAAATGAAACTCATATTGGTTTGGGTTTTTTAATGAACATTATATTTCAAATACAAAAGTTAATTTGTGTCTGTCAAGTGTGAGCACATCAGTATATCACTGCTATCAATATCTTGATAGTCATGGATGGTTGCATTTACTTAATTTGTGCTATTGTCAGTTGTTTTATTTTTATGAAAATGTTATTCAGTAAGAAAGACAGTAGCATGTGACCTTTAAACACACACACACACAAAACACAAATCATCATAAGACTGGAACAGGATTACAAAAAGGTCATGGTAAGATAGACAGGCAGGCCAGGTGAGAAAGAAAAGGACACAAATGGGTAAAACAAATGGTGAATTTCACAAAACCAAGGCCTTAATTGACTTGCAAAATGAAAATAATTAAATTATTAACTGCTTAAATAAAATGTTTTTTTATTTTTAGGGCCATTTAGCTCTGTAACAAGATTTGTCATATAGGGCACTTAATGAAAAATAATGCTATTTTAGCTACTTAAATTGTAAACAGATATCATGTAGTGTTTGTTGTACTACCAGTGATCATTCAATTATTATTAATAATAATAATAATAATAATAATAAAATTAGTAGTATTAAAGTATTTTTTTACTAAGAATCTAATGAAAATAAGCATGTAGAATAATGTAAAACAAAACAAAACACAAAAGTGAAATATCCAGATGCATAATTGTGATATATATATTAGGGCTGTCAATCGATTAACATTTTTAATCGAATTAATTTCATGGTGTCCCGATTAATTAATCACATATACAAATATTTTCGGAGAAATTCCCTCATATAACAATAATTCAATATATAAAGATAATAGATATTTATATCAATATATAATTATACATAGTTATCTTTAAATATTTAAAAATGATATGTGTGTATATATATATATTAGGGCTGTCGATTTAACACGTTAATAACGTGCGATTAATTTTACAAAAAAAAACACGTTAAAATAATTCATGCATTTAATCGCAATGAAATTGAGAAATTCCTGAGAAATGCAAGCTTGTAGTACCACCTGTTTACTCCAGAGGGCAGTAAGTGAAATTTCAGCTGTGTGAGCAACACACAGTTTATACAGTGAACAAAACATTAACAACCCTTCAGCGGACACACGACACAAAGGGCGCAAATGTGAACCAAGTGATCTCAAGATGTGTTTAAAGATTGAGTATTAAACTGTATTTAACTCGACACAGTGAACTAAACATTTTATGTTTATGATGCAACACAAGCCGAGACGCTGCACAAGCATGTCTGATGCAGGTCGTACGGTCTCTACCTCATACATATTTAATTACCAACAAGGTTAAGGAGGTGTCCTTTAAACTGTTACACCGTTTTTACCCAGTCAATCTTTATTTAAGAAACTTTGTTTGTTTGTACGTACCTCTATTTTAACTAGTTTATAAAGACGTTTTTATTTGGTTTTCACAGTTTTGATAACTTAATTTAATATTTTCTGATTAATCTGTTTATTTTTCTTGCCAAGTTTTTTTTATACATAAGTGTACATTTATGTCTATAAAGCCCCTATTTGCACTTTTTTGTAAAGACTTAAATACTCTTTGTACCTCCAACAACTCCAAAGCATTGAAAACCATTGCACAATGTAATGAATATAATGTCTTGGCATTATTGTAAAATATATCTGTAGTATTGTGTACTATGTGTACCTCTGGCTTGTTTCTAAAAAAAATTAAAAAATGTCTGATGCAGGTGTACATTGACGGGTCCTTAAACAAGCCCTCATAATAAATCTCCAACTGATTGACAAATTCACTTGTGAAATGGATTGCTGTGAACTGTGTGTCAATGATTGTCTTCTGATCAATAATATGGTAGTAAACAATACATTGTATTCTAAAGCCACTTTTTATTTTGTCTTATCAATGATTAACTCTTCTGCCACAAGAATGTAATGCATTTTAATTATCTGAATATTTATTTATTATATATATATATATATATATATATATATATATATATACATACACATAAATGATCTTTTGCCACCACCTGCTGGCTAACATATGTAATTTCAAAAATAAAGACAGTAACTCTTAACACATATGCACTACGCATACACTTTAGTTTAGAACAGCATGAACACATGCAGAGTGATACGCACACAGTAGAGCGTCCAAGAGCTGATGGTGCCACACCATCAGTGCTCATGGAACGTCTCTCGTCCAATCAGATTTGAGGACCGGAACTAACTGTGATATATTTATATTTATATATATTCTTCAAGAATCTAATTAGAACAAAAACAAAACACAAAAGTGAAACATCCAGATATATTACTGCAAAAGAACAAGAACATGCGATTATGTTTCCATGACATTTAAAAAAATTAGTGAGTGAGATTACGGCAGTAGTGTTGTCTAGTTTGTTGGATTAATAATTTTTTTTTTTTTTATTAATTTCAGGGAATTATAACAAAGTATAGTGAAATAAATATACTTTAAATCACTTCAGAATTTTAAATATAAAAACTTGAAACTTTTATTGTATTTATTTTACACTTTTTTTTTTTACACTATTTTCAAACTTTTTTTGTATTATATAAAAAGGTTAGCTTTCAGTTTGCTTCTGAGATTTTACCCGCAAAATTAAGGCAGAAAAATCTCATCATCTCTGAAAAAAGTCCACTGACTGATCTAAAGCCTGTCATAAATTTAGCTGTGGTCTTCCTCCACTGAGTGAGTCCAGCTGGGAAACGGGATGGTTCTTTTGAAGATAAGAGGGATTAGAAATTGTGGGAATGGTTTTACAGTTTTCATTCAGAACGTTAATCTCAGGGAGATTACTCTGAAAATTGTGAGAGGTTTTAACCTTTTCTGATAGATATGAATCCACTTCATGCACTTGGCTCTGTATTTAAGCTCACATTCATAATAAGCATTGTGAGCTTATATACGTAAGCAAAGCCCTTGTTGAAGAGCTGTAAAAGCAGGCTCAAGACACCCCAAATGCAGTCTCTCATTTCAGAGCCAATTTTGGGTCTTTACTTCCAGGATCAACCATTGTGTGGAGCTCTAAGATCACTGTGAATCAGTCCCTTCCAAATAAATTCAGCTCTGAAAACAATTCATATGTCTGACACCGGCTAGAACACAATTTCACACAGAAATGATTAGTTAATGCAATCTTATTTAGTCCAGTTCAAGACTGTTGGTTGTATATGCACATATTCAGATTTCTTCTATCAATAGCTTTCTATCAGTGGGTGCAAAAAGGATGGTATCAGTGAATTATTAATATTGGCAAAAATGGCAATAAGCTACAATACTTTTTTCTCTTGAAGTTTACTTTTTTAAAAAGCAGACAAAAGCATTGATCTCTATGCTGCAAAGATCTCTAAGGGACCGACTACAAGTTACAGATTATATTTTACGTCAACCGGCCCCGGCTTCTGAACTGAACATCTCTGCTTGACTTGGTCTGTTAAGGTTCCAAAACAATTTGTAGAACATCTTTAAACAAAAAAATAAATAATTTAAAAAAAACAAATCTCTTGATGTAAATTTAACTTTTGCTCTGCATGTGTTTGTCCTTGTCAATCATTATTGAGCAA
Source organism: Xyrauchen texanus (assembly GCF_025860055.1). Lineage (NCBI taxonomy): Eukaryota > Metazoa > Chordata > Actinopteri > Cypriniformes > Catostomidae > Xyrauchen > Xyrauchen texanus. The sequence continues at coordinate 28,085,564 of NC_068317.1, forward strand.
ATGAAAAACACATCTGAATGATTGTCCAAATTCATGTAATACACACTAGAAACTTGTGACAGGGCGGAGAGCCTTTTTTTTTTATTCGGGGTACTGCACTGTTACAAAGAGTACCCCCTATTTTTCATTATTGTTTCCCTCCCCCTGTCCCCTCCCAGATTCATGAAGGTGGGGATGACCTGCTGGCAGACGGGGCATAAGGCACGCCCTCCCCCAGGGAAAGAGGGGGGTGGGGGTGTACGTCATGAGGGAACGAGGGAGGAATGTGACAGGGTGGAGGGCGGGGCCGGGTTGTGATTCTACACACCTGGCCCCTTATCAGGCTAATAAAGCCTCTGAGAGGGATTAAGGCCGACTCCGGACGGTGGTGCAAGAGAGAGCATTTACAGGCAGCTGCCCTGTGTGTGTTTGTATGTGTGTCTTTTTATTTAATTAAATGTTGCATTTTCAAGCCGGTTCTCGCCTCCTCCTTTCCCTTAATCCATTTACAAAAATATTGTAGACATACTAGTTGGCCTTCTACAGCTTTGATTTTTGTAATTTCAAACATTACCTCTCTTGTTGCCTTTTTAATAAGGCAGGTTTAAGATTAATGTGGAGTACAGCTATTTTTTTTATATTATAACAAGTTGGAAAACCTAATCTATACCCCACATGACATATTAAAGCTTGCAGCTTTATAACCTTGGCGGGTTTTGGTCTTCCACCTTGGTTAAACTTACCACTATTTGAATTGATTGGTCAAACATTGTTAAGTGTTGGTAAACGTTATGTGGCGTACCCTCTTTCACCAACTTTATGTATGGCAACTTTCACATAAAAATTTCAACACTTTTTCTGTGCTTAAAAAGATCACCCATAACAACTTCAACATTATCAAGCACCCTCTAAAGTACATACTACACCTCAAAGTCTGGCTTTTGTAAAATCCATTTTGTTCTTTTGACTTTCTAAGGCGACTACATATAGAGCTCAATAGATTCTACAAGGTAGAACAAACAGATTGTTCTAAAACAAGCTGTAAATCCATACATGAACCCTACTGAATATACTACAAAAAGTTTCACCAGAGCTTCATAGTGATGTTCATTTTAATCAAGACATTTATTCACTGCCCTTGTCCATGGTGCTGAATGCACACATTTCTTGACTGTAATGTGGTAACATACTGAGCTCAATAGATTTTACATGGTGGAACAGATAGTATGTTGGAATGTATTACTTGTACCCAACTGCATTGACTACAGCTAAAAGTTTCACCATAGCTAAATGTTAGTGATGTTAAATTGTATAAAAACATGTCTGTGCATTTACGACACAGTTGCTGTCCATGTGCGTGGTGCTGAAAGTGGACGATTCTGCCGCACGCCAGCACATTGTAATAATGAATGTATTTTGACTTTTAATGTTACAACATTTAGGATTCAGTAGTTTTTGAATGTAGAGTAAATTTCTCTAAAATGACTTTACAAGCCTTATGTGAAATTTACAGGACATGTAACATCTCTAGCTGCATCACTCTCACCTCCAAATGTCATAATACACCTTTCAGTTTGTCCATTGTCAACTGTACCAATTTCTGTTTTCTTCCTATTGCGGCAACATAAAGAGCTCAATAAATTCTACATGGTGGCACATATTACTCAAAAACAAGCTGTAAATCCATACATGAACCCAACTGAATATACTACACTTTAAAAACGTTAAGATTTGACATGTGCTTAATATTATTGATGTTCATTTTAATCAAGGCTCGCCATGTGTGTGGTGCTGAATGTACACATTTCTACCATGTGCAAGTGCATGGCTATTCTGCTCAATTATTTGGACTTTTGGATGAAATAACATAAAAGAGTCAAACAGATTGGAAAAAACCTATATGCAAACTAAAGTAGAGGGCTCATTGGGTAGCACTGTCGCCTCAAAGTAAGAAGGTCCTGGGTTCAAGTTCCGGCTCAACTGGGCCTTTCTCTGTACTCTCTGTTCCCCGTATTCATGTGGGTTTCCTCCAGTTAAGTGAATTGGAGACTCTAAATTGACTGTGAGTGTAAATGTGTTTGTCTGTATGTGTTAGCCCTGTAATGGACTAACCACCTGTGTAGAGTGTTTCCCTGCCTTCAACCCGAGACAGCTGGTATAGGCTCCAGCACTACCCACTACCCTGCATAGGACAAGCAGCTTTAAATAATGGATTGATGAATGGATTGTGGGCATTCTACAGTTTCACTTTACAACATCAATAATGTTTAAGTAGTTGCACAAATTGCCCCCAAAAAACTTTGACATTATCATACACCTTCTAAAGGACATACTACACAATATAACCATTGTAATATCTGCTAAAGTCTTTTGAAAATTTATTTTGGCAAGATAAAGATCTCAATAGTTTTTGAATGAATGATCAGATTGTTCCAAAAACACATGGGAAAGTCCTTTGGGCAACCTGGATCATTTCACAATTTCTGCCTCCGATTTTCAATGTCTAGAAGCATTGTGTATTGTTGACTTCCTTAATAACACTAGATAAACAGATTTTGAAAGGAGGAACATATTTCTCCAAAACAAGTTTGAAAACCTTAAGTTTAACCCAAGGGTAATACTACAGTTCAGGCTTATTCAAATTTCACCTGGCCTGATTTAAAATAAAACTGAAAACTTTTCAGCAGTAATTAAAGTTCTCACAATTTAGCAATACAGTTGCCTGCATTATTAAGGGTTGTAGTCTGTCCTTTAGAGGGTGCTTGAAAATCAAACCCTCGCACCATTTTAAAGTGATTGAACTTTAGATTTGAGAACACTGTAATTACTATTGAATTACTATTGAAAAGTTTTCAGTTTTGATTTACACTCAAGTGATGGTAAAATTTGAATAACCCTGAGCTGTAGAATTATCCTTGGGGTAAATATAAGGGTTTCCAATTATATCAATATAATGGTTATCCAAACAACTACTGAACTGTATATAGTGCCATTAAACAAGTCAACACTACACAATGCTTCTAATCGTTGAATATTTGAAGCAAATATTGTGTCCCGAAGAGACAGCATGTCCTTTAGGTTACTCAGAGGGCTTTCCAGCTTGCTTTATAGTAATTGGTTCAACCATTTAGAAATTATTTAACTCTTATTAGTACATCCTTAGAAAACTCTGCGGTGCCTAGTAGACATTGTAATGACCAAACTAAAGTGTGCAGTGTATATCCTGTAGATAGGGTCCTTAAAATGGTCTCTTTTTTGTACAATTTAGTTGTCAGAAATTTTGACTTTGCAAGTTTGGTATAGCTGCGGCCCAGAGACCTCCAAATGGGGGCGGAATCTCCAAAAGAGGGTGGAGTAACTCCAGAAGGGTCAGGGTTATTCCAGAAAGGGGTTGGGCCAGCTCCAAAAGGGGACGCAACATCCACACACGATTAGGTTAGGGGTTCTGTATATCTTTGTTGGTGGTTTGGAGTTCTACCTGCAGCCATATCTTTCTCAAACTTTGATGTGTGAGGAACTGTTAAAAGATGGTCTAAAGTTTCAGCAATATTGAGCAACAAGTGTTTTTATTTGGCAATTTAATATACTAAACATCACATTGTCCACTAAAACATACAGTGAGGAAAATAAGTATTTGAACACCCTGCTATTTTGCAAGATCTCCCACTTAGAAATCACGGAGGGGTCTGAAATTGTCATCGTAGGTGCATGTCCACTGTGAGAGACATAATCTAAAAAAAAAAAATCCAGAAATCACAATGTATGATTTTTTAACTATTTATTTGTATGATACAGCTGCAAATAAGTATTTGAACACCTGAGAAAATCAATGTTAATATTTGGTACAGTAGCCTTTGTTTGCAATTACAGAGGTCAAACGTTTGCACACACTGCAGGAGGGATTTTGGCCCACTCCTCCACACAGATCTTCTTTAGATCAGTCAGGTTTCTGGGCTGTCGCTGAGAAACACGGAGTTTGAGCTCCCTCCAAAGATTCTCTATTGGGTTTAGGTCTGGAGACTGGCTAGGCCACGCCAGAACCTTGATATGCTTCTTACAGAGCCACTCCTTGGTTATCCTGGCTGTGTGCTTCGGGTCATTGTCATATTGGAAGACCCAGCCTCGACCCATCTTCAATGCTCTAACTGAGGGAAGGAGGTTGTTCCCCAAAATCTCGCAATACATGGCCCCAACACATCCTCTCCTTAATACAGTGCAGTCGCCCTGTCCCATGTGCAGAAAAACACCCCCAAAGCATGATGCTACCACCCCCATGCTTCACAGTAGGGATGGTGTTCTTGGGATGGTATTCTTCTTCCTCCAAACACGGTTAGTGGAATTATGACCAAAAGGTCTCATCTGACCACATGACTTTCTCCCATGACTCCTCTGGATCATCCAAATGGTCATTGGCAAACGACGGGCCTTGACATGTGCTGGTTTAAGCAGGGGAACCTTCTGTGCCATGCATGATTTCAAACCATGACGTCTTAGTGTATTACCAACAGTAACCTTGGAAACGGTGGTCCCAGCTCTTTTCAGGTCATTGACCAGCTCCTCCCGTGTAGTTCTGGGCTGATTTCTCACCTTTCTTAGGATCATTGAGACCCCACGAGGTGAGATCTTGCATGGAGCCCCAGTCCGAGGGAGATTGACAGTCATGTTTAGCTTCTTCCATTTTCTAATGATTGCTCCAACAGTGGACCTTTTTTCACCAAGCTGCTTGGCAATTTCCCCGTAGCCCTTTCCAGCCTCGTGGAGGTGTACAATTTTGTCTCTAGTGTCTTTGGACAGCTCTTTGGTCTTGGCCATGTTAGTAGTTGGATTCTTACTGATTGTATGGTGTGGACAGGTGTCTTTATGCAGCTAACGACCTCAAACAGGTGCATCTAATTTAGGATAATAAATGGAGTGGAGGTGGACATTTTAAAGGCAGACTAACAGGTCTTTGAGGGTCAGAATTCTAGCTGATAGTCAGGGGTTCAAATACTTATTTGCAGCTGTATCATACAAATAAATAGTTAAAAAGTCATACATTGTGATTTCTGGATATTTTTTTTTAGATTATGTCTCTCACAGTGGACATGCACCTACGATGACAATTTCAGACCCCTCCATGATTTCTAAGTGGGAAAACTTGCAAAATAGCAGGGTGTTCAAATACTTATTTTCCTCACTGTATAGCAATGTGAGTGAAAACACTGGAGACTAGAAAATGAAAACAGGCTTCTGTTACAAATGGTGGATTTTCCAGGGCAATGAAATGAATGAGGAAAGCTTAGCTCATTTGGTCTTGGAAGAAGATGATGAGAAATGTTTGAGTTCTTATTGAAATCTCAGACATTTTTTGGGCGACTTTAATGTCTTGGCAAATCTTTTCACAGTTTGCGACATTGTTGAGATCTCTTCCGAAACCCTAGAGGAAACACATGTGGGAGAGCTTTAGTCATTTCCACCAGAGAAAAAGCAGAGCACGTCCACAAAATTCTCCATTTGCTCCCCATTTAATCTCGTGCTGTCTAGGTGAAACAATTGAGATAGATCTCATTAGTACCTGTCCTTTCCTAACCTCCAAATCACTACTGTAACTGCAGGTAAAGACTCCTGGAGAAACCTTGGGTTAAGTGTTTTGCTCAGGGGCAACATGGTGACAGGGCAGCAATGGGATTTCAGTAACACTCCATTTCCTGGGTCACAACCACTTCAGATTGAACCTTCAACCTGAGGCAAGTCACATTCCTCTATTTAACTGCATTTGAAGCAACTAGAAGGTTGGACGAATTGTTCATTTGGCATTAGAAATGTGCAGTAAACTTCCCTGTTCTTGTCTCCCTCCGGCTTCTCCTATATCCTCCTCCACTACTTTTTTCCCCTTTTAACTGGAACATCTTTTGTAGTTCCTCCAGGCATCAACAGGAGATCAAAGTGGTTTATGGCAGCCACATGTCAGACTGCAGCATAAACAGTGTTGATGCAGTGCTGATGGGCGTTAGGGCCACGGCAGTCGTGGCTCAGTGTCTTGTTCCACACTTCCTGCAAACGAATGACCTTAAAATTCATTTTTTCCCTGTTAAATATATTTAGAATTAGTGGGATGGTGCACTTCTGCTCTTAGATGATATCCATCAGATTTCCTCTGACGTGACATGCGAATGGTGGAGGAAGGAGCCCAAGCCCATTCCTCTGCAATACTGAGAGGGTAAGCATCATTACAGCCAATGCACTTATTAAAGCCCTGTGTGATCAGCAGGGTTGTGTGCCATCCAGGATTGGATTTTAAAGGAATTAGTTCACCTAAATTTAAGTCACTATTTACTCACTTTTGTTAATTTATTACCCTCATGCCATTCCAAACCCATATGACATTTTTTCGATAGTTCCTCAATTTAAAGCTTAAAACAATCACCCCAAAGTGTCATAAAAGTCATCCATGCAACTTGTGTGTCACATTACATCTTTCGAAGATTTATGATGCCTTTGTTATGATGACCAGATTGTAATTTAAGTTGTTATTAACTCTCAAATTAGATCAAATCATTGATCATCTAATGTATGCAAATATTGCAATAAAAACGTCAATAACAATAAGCCTCATTGGCTCTTGTGTCATGAGGTCATGACATTTGGTTACAAGATGTGCAAGATTAGCCAATAAGGTTTGATGTTATTGATGTGTTGCCATATTTGATTTGGGCTCTGTATATAAATGAGTACATCAATCATTTCTTTTGATTTGAAAGTGAATAACAACTTAATTTTCTGTCTGTTCATCATCCATTTAAAAGACCCTATTTTTTAGAATGCACAATTTTATGACCAAATTGAATATGAATTGAGGTAGTAAACAGGATGCAGAAGGAAATAGAATACAAATATGTAAGCACATACACTGCTGTATATGTAGTTGTTTTGTGATGCATTTCATTTTCAGTATGAATTACCCATAAGCATGTTTTACCCATAGACATGGGGGAGTAAATTACATTAATAATCGGCGCAACAGTCTAGCAATCTGTCTAGCGCATGTTTACAAGGAAATCCAAAACAGGATCCACATGTGAATAATCCCTTAATCTACAGAAAATTGTTTCCAGCAGCATGAATTAGGGTGCGTTTCATTCAGAAGTGATCATGCATAAGCCATATTCCTTTCAGTGTCTGGACATCCACTGTAAGAGCTTTGGAGAGCTGAAAGGAGTGAGGCTCAACAATAATGATCTTAATGGAACTCACACTTAAGCTTTTTTTATTCCGAAGGCATCATTTATGTCTTTTTGAATGCCCGTCAACCACAACCTCTCTCCAAAATCTCACCTTCAAAAGACACCCGATGTCAACAAACCCAAACACGTGAAAGGCAGAAAGCGTTTTGTGATTGACTATAAAAGTGCGGGCCGCTCCCCTGACTCCTTTCTGCTGTTTGCAGCGCCTAGGGCTAACACAAAGACAGGTGTGAATTCTAAGGACAACTGCTGTATTTCTGTAATATCTGTCAGATAATAGCTGTGCATCAGATAGTGGCGTTTTATTCGTGAATAAAAACTTGCAGCACCTTTAATGAGAAAATGCACAGATGAACAGATGTGTATTCAAGTGTGATGATGATAATAATGAAGATCCGAGTGTAGGAATGAGGGTTTTAAAATGGAAATGTGTGAAGTGAGGTTTTGAATCCCAGTAAGAGCCATACTGTCATCATTAAATCAGACTGATTTAAAACCTACATCCTCCCCCTTTCGAGCCAGTCAGATCTCTGATTCATGTTTGCATTAAAAGCACTTTGAAGTGTGTTTGACACAAACTGCATTGAATTTTAATGGGGCTTTTTAAACTGCATTCACTTGCTGGATTTACGGCACTTCCATGCTGCAGCTTCAACTGCGAGTAAAAGCTAAAGAGCAACACTGCATCAATCAAACTGAAACTAGCACTATTTAATGAAAGAAGCAAACACACAAGCTTAATTCATTTACAATCGTCAGCTCTTGTAGAGTAGCATTCTCAACTGGTTTTGCTTCAGGACTAAGATTTTACATTGGACATCAAGTGGCGAACAAACATGGTACCAAAGTTGCTTGTTGTACAAAAGTAGACAAAAGCAAAACATTAAATAATTAACATCTATTAATCAGCAGTTTGTATTTTCTATACCTTGCATCGTGTTTTTCAAGGATGAGGGCATATCTATACAGAATGGGTATCTACCTAAGGAACCGTTCACACAGGACATGTTCTTCCTTCTGTAATATTTTATAATTGTTGGTCTATGTAAACATGTGCTATTCTAATGATTTTTTACAGGTGCATTGTGTCTTGTGCAATGAGTGTTGTGTTTTTAAGATATCATGTCAAGTTAAAATTGGTTCAACTTTTTAAAAACATTTTTAAGAACCCTGCATTTTATTCCATTCCACTGGACTGTTTCTAAACAAATAAATAAAGTAACTTTACAAAGTGGAAAATATGTTTAATTAATTTAAAAGCAAATGTAGTTTCTTTGTCATTTACCAAACTGTATTGTTTGAAGCTTTTTTTAAATGTTTCTAGCATTTGAATTTTGCTTAATAAGTTCATACTCCTCTTTATTCTTAATATATAATTAAACATTTATTCTGATTTCAAAATATGTATAGTACATTATTTAAAGATTACTCAATTCAGTTTGTTGGAATTTTGTGAAACAATTTAAATGTGTAAAAAACAAAGATTTGTCAACAAATATTTTTGTGGAAAAAAGTTTTTTACCAAATGAGATTAATTTAACAAAAATACTCAATTTTAAAAGTTGTTAAGCTTATTTAATTTTGCTATTTAATCTACAGTACAGTATGCTTGTGTGGCAGTGCGGAGGGCGGGGCCGGGTTGTGATGCTATACACCCAGCCCCTAATCAGGCTATTTAGCCCTTGATAGGGATAAGGGCCGACCGAAGATGCCAGTGCAACGGAGAGAGAGAGATTTCAAGTCAAGTCAAGTCAAGTGGTTTTTATTGTCGTTTCAACCATATACAGTTAGTACAGTACACAGCAAAACGAGACAACGTTCCTCCAGGACCATGGTGCTACATAAAAACAACAAAGGACCAACATAGGACCACATGAGACTACACAACGAAATAAAATACCTATATAAAAAAACCTATATATATCTATATAAAGTGCACGTGCAACCATGTGCAAAAAGTACAGGACAGTACAACAAATTACTGACAATGAACAGGACAATAGACAGTGCAGCGCCGACCAGTACTCAGTAGTGCAAAAAGATGACAGTTTCTAAAGATGTAAACATAACATACTATGAGATAGTGTTCTATGCACATAGCAGTTATTGAGGTAGCAGACAGTTATAAGTGACAGTAATTAAAGTGCAACTCAGGACACGTGTGTGTCAAACCAGTCTCTGAGTATTGAGAAGCCTGATGGCTTGGGGGAAGAAGCTGTTACACAGTCTGGCCGTGAGGGCCCGAATGCTTCGGTACCTCTTGCCAGACGGGAGGAGGGTAAAGAGTTTGTGTGAGGGGTGTGTGGGGTCGTCCACAATGCTGGTTGCTTTATGGATACAGTGTTTTTTGAAAATGTCTTTGATGGAGGGAAGAGAGACCCCAATGATCTTCTCAGCTGTCCTCACTATCCTCTGCAGGGCTTTGCGGTCCGAAACGGTGCAAGTCCCAAACCAGGCAGTGATGCAGCTGCTCAGGATGCTCTCAATAGTCCCTCTATAGAATGTAGTGAGGATGGGGGTTGGGAGATGTGCTTTCCTCAGCCTTCGAAGAAAGTAGAGACGCTGCTGGGCTTTCTTGGTGATAGAGCTGGTGTTGAGGGACCAGGTGAGGTTCTCCGCCAGGTGAACACCAAGAAATTTGGTGCTCTTGACTGATCTCCACAGAGGAGCCGTCGATGTTCAGCGGAGTGTGTTCACCTTGTGCTCTCCTAAAGTCAACAACCATCTCTTTTGTTTTGTCGACATTCAGGGACAGGTTGTTGGCTCTACACCAGTTCGTCAGCCGCTGCACCTCCTCTCTGTATGCTGACTCGTTGTTCTTGCTGATGAGACCCACCACGGTCGTGTCATCGGCTGAACTTGATGATGTGATTCGAGCTGTGCATTGCTGCACAGTCGTGAGTCAGCAGAGTGAACAGCAGTGGACTGAGCACACAGCCTGGGGGCCCCAGTGCTCAGTGTGGTGGTGGTGGAGATGCTGTTCCCGATCCGGACTGACTGAGGTCTCCCAGTCAGGAAGTCCAGGATCCAGTTGCAGAGGGAGGTGTCCAGGCCCAGCAGGTTCAGCTTTCCAATCAGGTGCTGGGGAATGATTGTGTTGAATGCTGAGCTGAAATCTATGAACAGCATTCGAACGTATGAGTCCTTATTGTCTAGGTGGGTGAGGGCCAGATGGAGGGTTGTGGTGATGGCATCGTCCGCTGAACGGTTTGAACGATATGCAAACTGCAGTGGGTCTAGTGAGGGGGCAGCTGGGTCTTAATCTGCCTCATGACGAGCCTCTCGAAGCACTTCATGATGATGGGTGTAAGTGCGACGGGACGGTAGTCGTTGAGGCAGGACACTGAAGACTTCTTTGGCATGGGGATGATGGTGGTGGCCTTGAAGCACGTTGGAACAACGGCGCTGCTCAGAGAGATGTTGAAGATGTCGGTAAGAACATCTGCTAGCTGGTCTGCACATCCTCTGAGCACTCTGCCAGGAATGTTGTCTGGTCCAGCAGCCTTCCGTGGGTTGACTCTACGTAGAGTTTTCCTCACATCTGCCGTGGTAAGACAGAGCACCTGGTCGCTGGGAGGAGGGGTGGACTTCCTCGCCATCACGCCGTTCTGCACTTCAAACCGAGCGTAGAAGTCGCTCAGCGATCTGGAAGGGAGGCATCTTTGTCACAGGCAACTGATGTTGTCCTGTAGTTGGTGATGGCCTGGATGCCCTGCCACATGCGCCGCGTGTCACCGCTGTCCTGGAAGTGACTGTGGATTCTCTGGGCGCAGCGCGCTTTGCCTCTCTGATTGCCCGTGACAGTTTGGCCCTAGCTGTTCTTAGGGCTGCCTTATCGCCTGCTCTGAAGGCGGAGTCTCGGACCTCAGCAGCGTGCACACCTCCGCAGTCATCCACGGCTTCTGGTTGGAGCGTGTGGTGATGGTCTTGAGAAAGTGACATCATCAATGCACTTGCTGATGTAGCTGGTCACTGATGCTGTGTATTCCTCCAAGTTGGTAGAATCGCCATATGTTGCAGCCTCCCTGAACATGTGCCAGTCAGTACACTCAAAACAGTCCTGAAGAGCAGAGATGGCTCCTGCTGGCCAGGTTTTCACCTGCTTCTGAAGCGGTTTTGTGCGCCTGACTAGCGGTCTGTATGCTGGAATTAACATAACAGAGATGTGGTCTGAGTAGCCGAGGTGGGGGCGGGCTCCGCCCGCACGCCTCGGGATGTTTGTGTAAACAAGATCAAGCTGCTCAGCCTCTCGTTGCAAAGTCCACATACTGATGGAATTTAGGGAGCACTGTCTTGAGATTTGCATGGTTGAAATCTCCGGCGACAATAAACAGTCCGTCGGGGTGAGCGTTCTGCAGTTCGCTCATAGCCCCATACAGTTCACAGAGCTTCCTTAGCGTTAGCGCTGGGGAATGTAAACCCGGTTATGCAAACAGTGGTGAATTCCGTGGTAGATAAAAAGGTCTGCATCTAACAGTCACAAGCTCCAACAGCGATGAACAGTAACTAGAGACTAGCATAGAGTTCTTGCACCATTCCGTGTTGATGTAAACACACAAGCCACCACCGCAAGTCTTACCGCAGAGAGCTGTATTTCTGTCGGCACGAAACGCAGGCGCAGCCCGCTCTAGCTGAATGGCGGCATCCGAACTCTGTCGCTGAGCCACGCCTCCGTGAAAACAAAGACGCAGCAGTCTCTAAACTCACGCTGCGTAGCCTGCTGGAGTCGGATATAGTCCAGTTTATTGTCCAGGAGCAAACATTTGAGAGCAGGATAGACGGGAGAGCCGGCCGGCTAGGGTTTGTTTTAGCCTAGCATGGACCCCGCCCTCTTTCCGCGCTTCGCTCACGACACCGCTTACGACGCCCTCTCCCCGCCACCGGCATCAGGCGACGCCGAGGGCTGGAGGCCTGGTCTCCGCAGCAAGCCGAAAGCACGCGTAGAGCCTCCTGCAGGTCATCATGCAGCTTGGTTTTTGCATGAGTCTTATATTTGAGTAGTGTCTGGCGATGGTAGACACGAACACTGGTTGCTCCGATGTCCATGTGTTGCAAAAGTCGGGCTTTTTTAACAAAAATAGCACCATTGTGGATCCGGAGTGGCCGCTGCGTGCTACCGCGCCGCCATCTTGGATTTTTTACGGAGAGCTGTCCGACACCTTTGTGTGTTTGTCTTTTCTCAATCCGGTTCTTGCCTCCTCCTTTCCATTAATCCCTTTACACTGGTGCTGAAACCCGGGAAGGAGGAGGAATGCACCGTAGTACAGTCAACACCTCGCCACTACCATCCATGGAGCAGCCACGGACATCTGCGGGGGGACAGAGGAGCCCGGCTGCCTGAGAGCGGTGGTACGGGAGAAGGGGCTCTTAACCGACCGTCTGGAGCGGTCAGGGCTGCTGCCAGGGGTGGAGGAGACCCCTACCAGCCACTGAAACGTGCTGGGGTCTGAGACCGCCTACCGTGCGGGGAGGAGCTCCTGGGAGACCTCTTCTTTTTCCCGAGAATGCGGCGGGGCATTCCGTCCGCCAGGAGCCAGAAGACTGCCTCCGATCTGCCCAGGGAGGTTTGGCTGTTGTGCATTAGAGGGTGGAGGAGTGGCCTGGGACAAAGCTACGGCGTATCGGAGAACCGGCGAGTAAGTGTTTTTTATTCCTCTCTCTCTGCTTTCTCTCTTCCACTGCCACTCCGTGTTGGCCTTTCCATCTCTTTTTGAAATGTTTTGTTATTTTGTCACAATCGCTGTGGCGTGTAGGTGCCACCTTTTGTTTTTGTTTCCCTCCCCTTGTCCCCTCCCTAATCCAGGTAGACGTGGATGACCTGCCGGCAGATGGGGTGGAAGGCCCGTCCCTCCCCAGGCAAAGGGGGTATAAGTCATAAGTCATAAGGCTCCCTGTCCTGAGAGAACGAGGGAGAAATGTGGCAGGGCAGAGGGCAGGGTATTAGCCCTCGAGAGGGATAAGGGCCGTCTGAAGATGGCAGTGCGACGGAGAGAGATTTATGGTCTGACACCTTTGTGTCTTTGTATTTTTGTTTAAGTTTCTAATTAAAATATTATTTATATTCTCAAGCCGGTTCTCACCTCCTCCTTTCCATTAATCCCTTTACAGCTTGATTAAATGGTTAGTTGCATTTTTCATTATTTGCATTAAGCATTGTTTTTTCAGCTGTCAGAACAGAGTTGTGACCCATTTTTGGGTCATGACCCACCAGCTGAAGTCCTGAGTTATCATAAAAGACTGAGTTATAAGTTTTCATGGTAAATGATCTTCATTACTTCAGATCACAATGAACATTGCTATAAATAAAGCCAAGGTTGATGATTTTCACGCACCATCTGAAATAGCTGTATGTATATTCAAAGTTGGCCATGAATTCATGCAGAAGCGCTATATTGGTCTCAGGACACCCAGTGAGGTTTATGCGTAATCATCCGTTGGGTTGAGATATGTCTGAATGTACGCCAACGATTGTGTCATAATAATGCCGGTTGTCATTTGTTCTGCCTCTTTTCTTCTTTTACAGATATTATTATCAATAAATGAGCATTTTTTTGTACTATTGTGAGCCCTGCCTTTGGAAGATAACTGCCACATTGTATCTGGCACAAACACATTTTATTATCTACTTTCAGACTGAAGCGGTGGGAATGAATACTTCACCTTTCTTTATTAAACACACACACACACACACACACGCTCGCGCGCACACACATACACTGATATTTACCCATGGATTTTCTGGCTCTGAGAAAGCTTGGCCAGTCTCAGATGGGAAAAACGTGCAGCATAAAAACAAACAGAGGCCTCATGCTGATTCATTTTAATAGAAATGAAAAACCATGGATCCAAAATCGCCCTCTGTGTACAAACACACTGTGCTTGTTTTCACTAAACCCAACACTTAGGAATTCTGTTGTTTTCTTATTATTGCATGGCACAGGGATATTGTTCAATGGATAATGCAAAACGCACACACACTTTTACTTGGCTAATGGGGACGTACCTTAGACTTCTATAGACTTTCAAACCTGTATGACTTTATTTTTTGACTATCTGTCCTCTTGTGTAGTGCTAAAGACAATGCAAGTTCTTGTGTGAATATGTGCGCCACCGTGAACAAGCTTATTTCATGTGCTCATAAATGCATTAAATTTCGAGTCACATATCTTCAGAAGACTTGGAAAGTGACGTACATGTGGCATGGACTACTCATATAATACTTTTGGCTCATTTTTAGTCCTTTAGCTTAGTGTCAATTGTGTTTCACCTTTTTGTTGTACTATATCTTGTTTATATTAAAGAGTAGAGATGGGAAAATGAAGCTTTCTGAAGCAATGGGGCTTTCATTACAAATGTATTGAAAATGGTGTCATTACTGAAAGTACAAGGTTTTATATATATATATATATATATATGAAACTAAATTAATGACTGATTATTAACTTGTACATTGATACATAAATGTGTTTGTTCACCATCCTGGGTGATTTTATTTAATGTTTTTCACTGAGCTTCCAATAACTTTTGGTTTGCCTTGTATGAAAAGAATACATGTGGTGCTACCTTAGAATTTTTGCCAAAATAAGGTACTTAGAAGGCATCATAACGTTGCCTTTGCAGACACTCTTTGCGTCTGGAATGTGCCTTTGATGACTAGTGAGGCAGCTTACTAGCTTTTGGAACAGGGCCCTTGTGTTCATATCAGGCTGGCATCTGCAAATATTGGGCATGTGAAACTTGTAAATTGGTTCTGTTTGATTTGGATAATTCTTCAGACATTGCTGTCCAGCAAAAACCCAGGAGAAAATCTCAGAAGGGGGACTGCGTGCCAAATTCTGCTCATTACGCACTGGGCCAGAGCTTCTGCGTGGGCAAAATGAAATGGATTATCTGAGCGTACTGTTAGGACAAACAGCTCTAATTCTTTGATTAGAAATTAGGGTTCATGGGCACCTTTTAAATCAAAGCTGTAAAGGAAAAAGGGCCTGTGTGGCATTTTATTTGAAAGAGAAATCCCCACCGCCCCCCCCCCAAAAATGCATTATATTTTGCTTAAATAAAATGAAGCCCATTTTAATGTTTTTTGACAATTACAATTATTTTGCATTGTAAAAAATTTTTTTTCATGCCAGTCTAACCCAAGGACAGTCTGTAAAGAAGAAAGAGGATAAATATCTCTAATCATTTATTGCCTCGGTACAGATATCATAATCTCTGTAACATCGTTCTCTCCTATCTGAAGTCTATCTTCAGTGAAAGACACTTAGCAATGACAGTCATCCAGATATCTAGCTGTCTTCACCACTCATTGACCTTGTGAGCGATCGCAATGCATCCCGAATGATTGAGTATGTCTGGGTGTGTTTGTTGGTGAGCTCATTATAAGCAGACTTGGAGGCACTGAGGGGACTGCTGAACAAACAGTGTCCTCATCTCTGACATCCCATTGGTCTTGATTTGTGTTTGTGGTCTGCTAGTCTCAACTGCACACTGCCCACAGCCTGTTCACAGAGCGTCTCATTCATATTGCACCATATTGCACACAAAACAGAAAGCACTTTCTCGATTCAGCAAGCTCTAATCTGATTTTTTTCAGTGTTTTCTGTATAACCATTTCAGAGATTGCAACTGCATTATTTGATTCGATTATGATATATTTCAGATAAATCAGCCCCAAAATGGCACCTGTAAACAAAACAAACTCTTGTCAGACCTTTCTCATATCAGTCAGACTGTTTCTTCCTGTTTAGAAGGTGGTTATTGGCAAGAATGAACTGAAATGTGGACCAGATTTAGTCAAAAGTCTGATATAAGGCCTGAAACATACTTCAGGCAAATATGCAAATGAAATTGTGAGCGTCTGGCCAACACATTGCCAAGGCGTGGTCAGGTTGAACGTGCATAATGTGGCGGTAACAAACCTCAGTCCAGTAAAATTAGGGGGCGATAGAGTTTCCTTCAAAATTCAAGTAAGGAGTGGTGGTGGCGTAGTGGGCTAAAGAACAGAACTGTTAATCAGAAGGTTGCTGGTTCGATCCCCACAGCCACCACCATTGTGTCCTTGAGCAAGGCACTTAACTCCAGGTTGCTCCGGGGGGATTGTCCCTGTAATAAGTGCACTGTAAGTCGCTTTGGAAAAAAGTGTCTGCCAAATGCATAAATGTAAATGTAAGTCTGTGCCAATAAACTTGCAACTTATTATTCAGAGGAGTTGCTATAAATATAATGACTTTAATTTACCCTCTCAGCAATGCTGCGTTCAAACGGTTGTTCCCGCCATGACAGTAGACTACTTGAAAGAAAAAACTCACTGTAGAAGCAGACAGTTCACACTAATATCTTCTGTAGTGCCCCTTGTGGCAACTTTGTGTTATGAATTGCAGTCTGAAACAATTTGAAATGCAGAAAGGCACAAAATCGAGCTTGCGTATCTACAAGTGCCTGCGTTCATGTAGAGTTTGTTTCGGCTATAAAGCTCTGTTATCGGACAATCATGCAATAATCAAGATGAAAACAAGATGTACGTTTCTTTTGAATTTGGTATTTATGCTATCTGATTACACAAGGTCAGACAGACCTGCTTCATAAACATTAAACTACTCAAGGGATGAGATTGTGATTGAAATTCAGCTCGAATCGTGTTCATATGTCGGATTATTCATCTCATTCACAGGAAAGGTTGTTATCTCATTCATATGCAGGACATTAATCTTTAATGCACTCTCTTTCTTAGGTGTAAAGACACTATGTATGTGGACAGGCATACACATGCAAGGCATGGGAATATTGAATTTGTCAGTAGACATTGCATTCAAGGTCCCTGGTATTATTTGCACGGAAGAAAGCGAATGGAAAAAAATGAAAAGCATTTGGAGATTGAAAAGTTCTCTTTTTTATCAATAAATAATCAAGAAGGATTTTATTTACAAATCACAGGCAATTAACAGATTTTTAAAGAGGGAATAGAAAATAAACAAAAGCAATGTGTATAGATGGATGGATGGATGGATGGATGGATGGATGGATGGACGGACGGACGGACGGACGGACGGACGGACGGACAGACGGACGGACAGACATGATGGAGGCTCAGTTGGTAGAGCGGATCGGCCACTAATCGCAGGGTTGGTGGTTCAAATCCTGGCCCACACGATTCCACATGCCGAAGTGTCCTTGGGCAAGTCACTGAACTCCAAGTTGCTCCCAATGGCAGGCTAGCGCAAATTGGTGTGTGTGAATGGGTGAATGAGTCACAGTGTAAAGTTATTTGAATACTGTAAAGGTTAAAAAGGTGCTATATAAGTGAAAACCATTTACCATGGAGATATTGACTTCTCTTTTGGCTCCATGTGTCTGGTCTTTATAGTTGCTCGCTTGCCAGCAGGTGATTTTTTTGCAGTGTGTTATTGTACCATTCCTGTGTTCCTCATCCTCCCAATGATGATTGA